>NC_134787.1:5036189-5146189 GCF_046742065.1 Oratosquilla oratoria
CTCCCTTGGTTCCAAACAAACACGTACTACTACCACACTCCCCCACACCCCTACGGCACATACGTAATAATCTTGACTGCGTACTGCTGATTATTCCCCTTCAATGCGGTGACGCACGAGTATATGTGGAATATTTCTGTTCCACGCTTGTGCCAGACACTTCTATTCAGCCGAGAGGTTGATCGATCCCAGTTGTTGTTCTGTCCTGCACCCACCTCAAAACTGAATAACACCCCCCCAAAAAAAAAAAAAAAAAAATATATATATATATATATAATCTATATATATATATATATATATATAATCTAAAACAAACAGATAAATAAAATAACATGATAAATATATCACATTTGCACCCATGTGTTACGACAAAGCACGGCTGCTTAAAAAAAAAAAAATCAGGGCACATCTATTCATCTTCCGTATTGCTACTATAAAACCTCCCAGCACACAGGGCAAAGGTGAAGTTTGCGTCAAGAGGCATTAGCTGTCTCTTGACCTAAGATGAGACATCAAATGTTTTTTTTTTTTTTTGGGTGGGTGTATACTTTTGACTCAGTCGCCCCTCGTATTATGGGGAAAGGATCTTTTGATTATTTATATGTTTGTTTCTCAAACTAATTTTTTCTTCTTTATTTATTGGCCGCATTCTCAATTAACCGCGCGGGTTAGGGCGTCGTTACTTACGGCGAAGGTCGAGGGGATGGCGATTCGAACCCTGGAAGTTGAACCAAGGGCATAGTTCATTATATTCCACGCTATATAGTCCTCTGTAAGGGTCACCGTCCTAACCTCCTGATAGAAGGAAGTTCATGACGTTAAACCACACAGACACATACACAATGTAGAAGGTAGCATTTTATTTGCAGTGGAAAAAAATCCACCAATGTCCACGCAACGCCGGACACGTGACCTGAATCCCCGTCCCTTCCTGCTTACCTCACTACTTCTGTATAAATACTTGCTGTTCTCCACTCTGTAATTCACGTCTGCTGAAGAGGATAACAGTTAGTGATCGAAATATACGGATCTTTTTACTTTCGATTATTCTTCTCCGAAAGTGGGTCATTAGTATTATTTTACCAATGTGCTACATTACTTTGTTGTGATATACAGGTATATATATACATACACACACACACACACAAAGAATGGTACTGGTGGATCTTAAGACACTGAATGACACAATCATCAACTGGGGCCAGAGAATGCGTTGCTCCACTCACATGCCGGTGCCAGTCCCCTTCACGTTCTCTCCGAGCAATCTCCCATGCAGACACCATTCCCATCCCACTCCAAACAACTCTGGACAGGCTCGATGAACTTGGCCCAGCAGCCATAAATTCCGTGGGAGTCTCCCTTTCGTCTCCTCCATCTAGGGTCGCCTCCTGAGGAGACGATCCTGTGAGTGGGCCCTTTATAAAGGGTACGAGATGAAATGTCTGAGAAGTATGATAGGGGTTACTAGGCTGGATAGAGTAAGAAATGAGGAGGTGAGGAGGAGACCAGGGGTGGAAAGGGAACTGGGAGATAGGGTTGATGAAAGGATATTAGGATGGTTTGGACACATGGAAAGAATGAGTGAAGAAAGATTAGTAAAAGAAGTATGGAAGGCAGAGGTGGAAGGAGTGAATATGAGGGGGCGTCCTAGGATGAGATGGATGGATGGGGTGAAAGGGGCATTACAAAAGAGAGGAATGTCTGTGGAGGAAGGACGGGAGAGGACAGAAGATAGGGGTGAATGGAGAGGGGTTGTGTATAGATGATGCTATGATGCATGAGGGGGAGTGGGTGGGGGATGGGGGTGAGGAAGTATGTATATTAGAAAAAAAAAAAAAAAAAAAAAAAAAAAAAAAAAAAAAAAACGCAGCCCGAAGGGATTTCTCCCAGTCTTCTCCTTTTCTGCGTGGGAGGACGGAGAGGGGGGGTCGCCGAATTTATGAAGCGGCCTTGCTGTGGATGTGCTGTATTTTGCGACACTGCCTCTGACCCAGGGCAGTGGACAGGATGCAGGGATGACCCGTCATCCAGGAGGTGCCAAGATAAGAGGGAGGGAGGAGGGTGGAGGGGAGTGGAATGTGTGGGAAATGGAGTGGGTGTGAGTGGTTTCTGTGCCTTTTTCTTTGTGGCTACCCCCCATGTAGGGGGAAAAAGCCTTTGGTATATGTATGTATGTACGACACAATCTGCTGCGAAGTGCGCTCGCGGTTTAAGAACAGAAGTTTGTGTCCGTGTTGGTAAAACGTGGACAACTGCGCTACAGAGCAAGTTGGAAAGGGTGCGTAGTAGGCAATATATATATATATATATATATATATATATATATATATATATATATATATACACACACACACATGCAAGAGTGGCCACTGGGAAAGAAAACTAAACTATAACATCTTCAATGCAAAGCAGTCTCTCCTTTCCTTTTAATACCAGTTTACTAGCGGGCACTTTCTGTCATTTCTTTTACTAGCGGGTACTTTCTGCCCTTTCTTTTACTAGCGGGTACTTTCTGTCATTATTCTCGATGTTGTGAGGACAAGGAAAGAATGGGTGGAGAGAGACGAAGAGGGGGAGAGGCAGGAGAGAGGGAAAGGGAGATGGAGTGATGAGGAGGGAGATAGAGGGAAGCAAGTGGAGGGGTGGGGGAAGGAGACGTTGACGGAGGTGGATGAGGAGGAGAGGGAGAGAGGGTTTGGGAGAGAGGCAAAGGAAAGGAGAGGAAGGGGGAGGTAGGGAAAGGGAGAGTGGTAGAGAGGGAGGAGAAAGGGAGAGAGGGAGGAGAAAGGAGTGGGAATGTTAGAGGAAGCAGTAGAAAGCCAGGAAGAGGGAGGTAGGGTGATGACAGGGGGGGGGGAAGAGAGGGAGAGAGGGAAAGGGAAACGGCCATAGAGGGGGAGCGTGAGAGAGAAAGACGGACATGGAGGGGGATGAGGAGTGGAATTCTTTTCCCTCACCTGCCCCCGCTCCCCCCCAACCCCCCTGAACCCGCCACCGGTGCAGCAGTTCCCTCGGGGGCCCTCACCCAAAGGTCCCTGAAGTTCACGGAAAGGTCACCCTCGTGGAGGCAAGCCACAACGTAATAAGGTCAACCTCGGGTCTATCCTCCCGAGGGGTCGTTCGGGCCCTTCGGGACCTCAAGGCGAGAAAGTCAAACGCCTGCGGAATGGTGACACTGGCGGAAGGGGGACGGGGAGAGGGGGGGAAGGTGCATTTGTTTACTTCCTATTATCATAGTTATCATTATTATTGTTGTTGTATGATATCATTATCATTACCATTATTACTAAAGATGGGAGGGAGGGAGGGAGGGAGGGAGGGCGGAGGGGAGTGGAATATATAGGAAATGGAATGGGTGGGAGTGGTTTCTATGCCTTTTTCTTTTTGGCTACCCCCCGTGTAGGGGGAAAAAGCCTTTGGTACATGTATGTGTATTTTACTATCATAGTTATTATTATTGTTGTTGTATATCATTATTATCATTACTATTATTACTAATTACCATTATATATTAGTATTATTGTTATTATTGCAATTTCTATTCTGCAACCGACTTTGTTAAGGATAGTTTCAGTCGGCATGTTCTACCGATGTAACCACAAAAGGTTACATCATCATCATCATGAAAACACGACAAACTTTTTATAGAGTTCTTTTTAATATATAGACTACGGTGATAGGGGTAGGGGTGGGCTTCCCTCGCTTAAAAAAAAAAAAACGGTCGACCAACTTGTCCGTTAGCACAATAATAATTGTTCCATTGGTTTTTCCCGAGTCGACGTCATTTTTCTCTTAATTTGCTGTTCATTCCATGCAAGCAAAACAACCCGAATCTTGAATTCACTAAGTAAAACATAAACAAATAAATAAAATAAATCAATGACAAATACCAAATATATAATGAAATAAATTATACATACATATATATATATATGCATATCCTAAGATGTCTTGCAATTGTTCGCACAAACTTGCCTATACAGTATATCCATGATACACTTGAAAGGTTTTATTCCAGCCAACTCTAGATGATTTTATTCAGTTGAGGAGAGATCCCCAAACATGAATGACCCGAACTGAACGTATGCACACCGAAAGCCAACATTGTGGGAACTTTGTGGTTGATTTTGATGTCATTACCACGGCCAGTCTAGGGGCCCACCGCTTAACGTCACGAACTTCCTTTTATCAGGAGGCTAGGACGGTAACCCTTACAGAAGACTTCTGTTGCGAGGAATTTAATGAACCATGCCCTTGGTCCAACTCGCTGGCGGAGTAGTTCAAACTCCCGTCACCTGGGCCTCCGCCGCAAGTACCGACGCTCTAACCTGTTCGAGGATCCAAACCCGACCTCTATAGAAGCGACATCGTACATTTGGCAGCGCGTAATGACAAGTTAAATTTTAACGTTATCGCGAACAATTTTGTTTTTCTTTAATGAACTGCAATTGTTCAACATTTTACATGTCTTATTACGACTCATTAATCTCTAGGTTCGGTATTTGGGTGTATCTAGGATCTATTAAACCGATTTATATACTTTTTTTTTTTTACAAGTTCGGTCGACTTTTAACATCAGGACTGCTGCCGTGTGTAAGCGGCCAGGCCTCAATCATATAAATTGGTTCAACATTTCGAAGCCAAGAAGCCAAGCGGTGTTTCCACAGTACTTCCTGATCTCCCCGGCCACCGTCACCCAGGTGGTGTCCAAGTAATACTAGGACTAGTATTACTTGGACACCTATCCGGGCAACCTCAAGGTTGAGGTTAAGGCGGGTGAGAGCCTCGCAAACCTTATTTATATTAAAAAAAAAAAAAAAAAAAGCCTATTTGGTCACATATCGTTCTTACCCAAGGGATCGTTTCCAAGAGCACGCCATTGGGTTCGGTACATCAATCAAATGACTAACGAAGAATTAAGGTGCATCATCGCCTTCCCCCACGGGATCGGGTGCCCCACACCGAGACTCTATGACTACGAGACCGACAAATAAGGGAGGACGGCATCAATAAGGGGTGACTACAGTAGTACGCTATATTCTTGATATTCGACACAAAAAAAGGTCACATTACTGAAAAAATAGGGCATACATTTAGTGTCCGAAAAGAAAAAAGGACACAATGACTATAAAAATAGGTCATATGATTCTCACAGTTACAGAAAAAGGATATTATTGGTTAAATAGGACAATAACTGATAGAGTACTGAAAAAAAAAACCGAATGACCTCATACATGAAGAACTCGCTCGTAATTGCGTTACCGACACGGCAGAGCATGATGTATTCCCCAATTAGCGCTGGCTTACCTGTTTACAGTGGTGCCCGATAAATCACACATCAAACGAGACCTCTTAACACAAATGTATTTTTTTTTATTTGGCTCGAATGAAGCAGAGAGAGAGAGAGAGAAAGAGAGAGAGAGAGAGAGAGAGAGAGAGAGAGAGAGAGAGAGAGAGGAGAGAGAGGAAAGGAAAGAAGGAAAGAAGGAGGGAGGGAAAGAGGGAGAGAAAGAGGGAGGGGGAGAAAAAGAGAGAGAGAGGGAGGGAGGGGGAGAAAAAGAGAGAGAGAGGGAGGGAGGGAGACAGAGGAGAGAGAGAGGAAAGGAAAAAAGGAGATAAGGAGGGAGGGAAAGAGGGAGAGAAAGAGGGAGAGAGAGAGAGAGAGAGAGAGAGAGAGAGAGAGAGAGAGACAGAGACAGAGAAGGAGGGAAGGGGGAGGGGGAGGAAGAGAGAGAGAGGAGAAAAAGAGAGAGGGAGGGAGGGAGACAGGAGAGAAAGAGAAAGGGAGAGACGGAGAGAGGAGAGAATGGAGAAGAGAGAGAGAGAGAGAGAGAGAGAGAGAGAGAGAGAGAGAGAGAGAGAGAGAGGAGAGAGAGAGAGAGAGGAGGGAGAGAGAGAGAGGAGGGAAAGAGAAAGGGAGAACAAGAGAGAGGGGGAAAGAGTGAGAGAGTGAGAGAGAGAACGCCTGCCATCCAAGATAAACATAAACAAAGAATGGGGAGCAGAAAGGAGGAAACTGAGGATGGTCGAGGAAGAGGGAACGAAACATCAAAGAAAAGCCATCATTCAATGAGACGATACGAAAAGGAAAAATAAACAAAACAAAATAAAACAAGTAAAAGAAACAAGTAAATAAATATACAAATAAACAAATAAACAAGCAAATAAATATACAAATAAACAAAGAAACAAGCAAATAAATATATAAATAAACAAACAAATAAAAACAAACAAATCAATGATAAAAAGACAATGTCATCAGTAAAGAGTTGTCCCGAGAAGTCCCCCTGAACGCCGTAAACACGAAGTACTACAGGAAGGGGCTTGGAGGGAGTCCTGTTCAGACCAAATGTCAGGACCCCATGTATCATGTGAGGGGGGAAAAGGTCTGTGTGGGTGGCACGGGGGGACAATTGCAGTGAGGGAAAGGGCAATGTGGAGAAGGGGGAGGTGTTACGGAGGATGGGGAATGGGGGGAGGTGGAGGAGGAGAAGGAGGAGGAGAAAAGAAGAATGAGGAGAGGGAGAAGGAGGAGGAGGAAAAGAAGAATAAAGGAGGATACAAAAGAGAAGAATGAAGAAGAATGAAGAAACACGAAGACGAAGATGAAAGGAGATGAAATGTCAGGTCAAGGTATTCACGTCTGCCCTACATGCTCTGTCATCCAGGGCAGGTGGCCATCACTGGATTTCATATAACTGCTGGGGCAAAAAAAGATGTGTAAGAATAATAGTAGTGTAGTAGTGATGCTGGTGACATCAGTGTTGGCAGTAGTAGTAGTAGTAGTAGATAAATAAAAGGGTCGTCGACCACAGTCATTGGCGGGAGAGGGGCCAATGAACTGTGTCTGTGGGAGACAGACCCTTCTGCTTCCACCACACAGTTCCACTAGGATGGAGGTCGTATCGAAAAAAATAAAATAAAATAGTAGTAGTAGTAGCAGTAGTGGTAGTAGTACTAGTAGTAGAGGTAACATAAATAGTGGCATTATTCATAACAACAGCAGCTAAAGTGGTGGTAGTGGTGATGGTGGTGGGGGGTAGTGGTGGTAGTAGTGGTAGTAATTGTGTGGTAATAATAGTGATGGTGATAATGATAGCAGTGGTGGTGGTAATGATGATGGTAATGATAGTGGTGGTACTGACCTCGTTAATTTGGAGATGGTGAACTGGGAATTTATGGCAAGAGCATAACACATAGAGGAATTTATGGCAAGAGAATAACACATAGAGGAATGTATGGCAAGTTGCAGAATAGTGACAGGAACTCCTCTTGAAGCCGAACAAGGTCAGTTGGAGGAGGAACCTTGTTAAGTGTGAAGGTCAGGGCTTAACTGTGAACACTAAACCCTCCAGGTTCTTCCTTCACCTGAATAAAATTGTCAGACACTCACGAGAACAAAACCTGAGAGCTGAACTGAGATAGCTTTACATTTCTTCTGCATGAGGTAATCCTCTTCAATGAATAAAATCATCTTACATTAACCAGAATAAAATCTAAGAAATGCATCATCTTAGCAAAGAGGTTAAGTTATCTATAGTCAAAGTTGGGAAAGATTCAACAAAAGAAATACCACAGTAAAGTATGATATTGGAGGAAAGTGCCATAAGGTATCTGACCAAATCCCAAGACATATAAATCCAGAAATCTGCTGCTGCAAATGTACACAACAAACAAGAAAAGACTAATAGGTTTCCTAATGTAGCAATGAAAAGCAAACACATCTCTTAGATCGCAGTCAGCCATCACTTTTGCTGTGTGTGCTTGGATTGCTTGGAATCTAAGATAAATGTATCATTCGAACCCACAATTAAGCGAATGTGAAAGGATGTTTTCTGAAAAGTAGACTCGTGAGGACAGCTGTGAAGAATGAGTGGTCAAACTGAAGAGAGGTAACTAGTGGGGTTCCACAGGGGTTGGTACACCTGTAATGTAGTGGGGTTCCACAGGTGTTGGTACACCTGTGATATTCTTGATATATGTTTATGCAATGAACGAAACAAATAGTTATGCTGACCTATTTTTAGACAATGCCAAGAATCATAAAGCAAGTAAAAGAATTATCAGTAAGTGGATTGATAATGGAAGAGAAGGCGGTAAGGGGAAGATGGGCAGAATATTTTAGGGAGTTGCTAAATGTGAAGGAAGATAGGGAGGGAAAGATAGCTGCAGTGGGAAATGCGAAGAAAATGAGAGTGATGAGTGAGGAGAATGGAGGAGAAATAAGGAAGGATGAGGTGAAGGCAGTTGTTAAGATGATGAAAGCAGGTAAGGCACCTGGTCTGGATGGATGCCATGCAGAATGTCTGAAAAAGGGAGGTACAGTGATGGTGGACTGGCTGGTGAGGTTATTTAATGTTTGCTGGAGAGAGGGTAGAGTGCCGGAGGACTGGAGGAGTGCCTGTATAGTTCCTCTTTACAAGGGAAAAGGGGACAAGTGTGAATGTAGTAGTTTCAGAGGGATTAGCTTGTTAAGTGTAGTTGGGAAGGCTTATGGGAGGATCTTGATTGAGAGGATTAGGAGAGGAACAGAAGGAGTAATTGGTGAGGAACAGTGTGGATTTAGGAGAGGTAGAGGTTGTGTAGATCAGATCTTTGTGGTAAGACAGATATGTGAGAAAGCTATAGGAAAGGGGAAGGATGTTTTTTGGGCTTTTATGGATCTGGAAAAGGCTTATGATAGGGTAGACAGAAAGGCACTGTGGGAGGTTATGCAGATATACGGGATAGGAGGAAAGCTTCTGGGAGCTGTCAAGAGTTTTTATGAGAGTAGTAGAGCTTGTGTCAGGATTGGAAATGGAGAGAGTGAGTGGTTTGAGGTAAAGGTGGGACTTCGTCAAGGATGCGTTATGTCGCCCTGGCTGTTCAGCTTATACATGGATGGTGTGGTGCGAGAGGTAAATGCAAGGGTAGTGGGTCAGGGATTGGAGATGGTTAAAGAAAATGGAGAAAAGTGGGAGGTGAGCCAGCTGTTGTTTGCGGACGACACTGCGCTTGTGGCAGGATCGGAGGAGGGATTGAGGAAGTTGGTGGCAGAATTTGGGAGAGTATGTGATAGAAGAAAGCTAAAGATAAATGTGGGTAAAAGTAAGGTGATGAGATGTACAAGGGGTGAAAGTGGCAGTAGACTGGAAGTGAGCATTAAGGGAGAGCGACTGGAGGAAGTGGATAGTATTAGATACTTGGGTGCAAATGTGGCAGGAAAAGGTGAAGGTGGAGGTAGAATGTAGATTGAGAGAAGCGAGTAAATGCCTTGATGGATTAAAGAGTGTAATGAGGAATAGACATTTGGGAATGGATGCTAAGAGGAGACTGTATGAAGGAGTGATTGTGCCAACAGCACTGTATGGGGCAGAAACATGGAACATAAGAGAGGAAGAGAGAAGGAGTTTGAATGTGTTTGAGATGAGGTGTCTGAGAAGTATGATGGGGGTTACTAGGCTAGATAGAGTGAGAAATGAGGAGGTGAGGAGGAGTACAGGGGTGGAAAAGGACCTGGGAGATAGGGTTGATGAAAGAATATTAGGATGGTTTGGACACATGGAAAGAATGAGTGAAGAAAGACTAGTAAAAGAAGTATGGAAGGCAGATGTGGAGGGAGTGAACATGAGGGGATGTCCTAGGATGAGGTGGATGGATGGGGTGAAGGGGGCTTTGGGGAAGAGGGGAATGTCTGTTGAGGAAGGACGGGAGAGGACAGATGACAGGGGTGAATGGAGAATGGTTGTATATGGATGATGTTGTGATTGCATGAGGTGGAATGGGCGGGGGGATGGGGGTGAGGTAGTATGTGTGAGCAAAATTTGACGCAGCCCGAAGGGATTTCTCCCCATCCTCTCCTTTTATGCAATGGGGGGACGGAGAGGGGGGGTCGCCGATTTAATGAAGCGCCCTTGCTGTGGATGTGCTGTGTCTTGTGACACTGCTTCTGACCCAGGGCAGTGGACAAGGTGCAGGGATGACCCGTCATCCAGGAGGTGCTCAGATAAGAGGGAGGGTGGAGGGGTGTGGAGTGTATTCAGGGATGGAATGGGTGGGAGTGATTTTATGCCTTTCCCTTTTTGGCTACCTCCCTTGTAAGGGGGAAAAAGCCTTGGTATATGTATGTATGGATTGCAAATTACTACAGGAAGATAGGAGCAAGAGTTATGATTGTAGTCAACATTGGAAAATGATATTCACTGGAGAGAGAGGAGAAAAAAAAATATATATAATAATAAAATGAGAAATTAAAAAACTATAAGAGCAAAGCAGTGGTACCCTGGAGTCTCAGTTACCCATAAAACATTATAACTGAATGACAGGAGAGAAACAAACTGTAGACAAGCAAAAGAGTAAGTAGTATTTCATTATGAAGAAGAAGAAGAAGAAGAAAGCAGTGGTGTAATGTCCAAATGAAATAATAGTTGTTGCCATTTGTCTGCTCTCCATATGTGAAAAAGTATAAGAAATACAGTTGAAGTTGAGCGAGATTCTGAGCTTCAGGAAGCTGATGATTTTAAAAAATGGGTAACTTCATAGTCCATCTTGTGGGATAACCACAAGCAGGTACCAGAGGTGGCTGAATGACCACATTGCAGATTACTGTCCAGGTGGGAGTAGGATGGGCGACGGTGGGTGCATGCCTTTGCTGGCTACCTTCCTTACATTCGACAGGAAGCCTTTTGGTATATAGAGAGAGACAGATATAAGGAGAGCTTTCAATCAGTAATTGTTCCTCCTACTAGTCAGTGATGCAGAAATTGAGCCACACTACTACAACATATACAACAATCTAATGTTTCTTCTCTGGGTTACACTACAATAGTCTAATTTCTGAGGATCACTGTAGTATTCATTCATTGAAAAATTATTAGTCTACCGACTAGTATTGTCAATGTTCTTGTATCTATACCATACATATATCAAAGGCTCTTTCTCCCCTTATACAGAAGACAGCTAAGTCAAGGCACATACCCACATTATATACAGTAGAATTAAAACCTAGATAAACAACCCTTCCATCTCAGCACCATTTGGGTGAAAGATTCTCAATAGTCTCCATCATACTGCTGGGGTAAAGGTGCTGCTTTTCCTCAGCAAGCCCTCACAGACAGAGTTGGCCTAAACCCTTCATCATAATGTGACTATGTACTTAACTAAAATCTTTAACCTTCTCATACACTGACATACTTGAGTCAAAGTATCTTTATGTGAAGATCAAGTCAAGATGACACAAGTGTATCGCAAAGCTTAAAAAAAAAAAAATAATAATAATAATAATAAATAAATAAATAAATAAAAAATATTGCCTTGAGTTTCACTAAGTGTAAATCATGCGGCCCCACAGCAGCTCATAATGGTCCTCAAGACCTCCCTCAGGTCTCTCCAGGAAGAAACTTTGGACTGTTATCTGTGTTGTATTGGTGTAGGACTGTTTCTATGTAACTGGCTGAAAGTGATAGAAGGATAACAGTGGCCAGTTGTCAGCTCTCCATATATGAAAAGGCATAAGAAATACAGTTGAAGTTGACAGAAATAGATGTTGGACCCAGTTCAGAGAACCAGTGCCAGCCCCTCAGGGATGGACCCAATGATGGAAATAAGGAAGTTGGAAAAAAAAAAAAAAAAAAAAAAAAAAAAATAAATTCTGAAAGCATTAATGACATACAAATTGTCTAAAATAAAAAATAAATATGTACGCAGCTTTGTAGCTTTGTTGACTGTAACCTTTATGTCTCCTGTGTTTCCTCAACAGATTTCTTTCTGAAGAACACTTAAGAGTTCCAACCAGTGACATCTATGATGCTGAGGCATTGTCTAGACCAGGGGTGGGGAACCTTTTTGTGCATGAAGGCCACCTTACAATTCATTGTCCCACATAGAGGCAGCACTGAACAAATTATTATATATATTTTTTTTCAATTATTTTATCCCTTTTTAGGGAGTGACATCACTGAACACGGTAAACTTTGCTTTCATCTATGTGTGTGGTGTATATTATAAGTTTCAGGTGTATAATGATTTCAGACTTAAAAAATATTCAAGGTCTTTTAAAAAAAATAATATGTATATCAAAGGCCGCAGAAGGCCGCACTTGATGGCCCGGAAGGACGCAGAAGGCCGCACTTGATGGCCCTGAAGGCCGCAGGTTCCCCACCTCTGGTCTAGACCCACATCTATTAGATGAGCCAAGGAGCAACTTGGAAATTGGTTTCAGAGCTTTTGCAAGATGTGCACCAAGACTGTATAACAAGCTGCCTGAAGACATTAATAGTGACAGCAAAGCAACGTTTAAAAAGAACCTGATGATACATCTGTTCCCTGAATGCTATGACCTAAATGAAAGGAGTGTTAAAAACAACTATAAATGCTAAATATATGTATGTATGTATGTATATATACATGTATATATAATAAGGAATAGACATTTGGGAATGGATGCTAAGAGGAGACTGTATGAAGGAGTGATTGTGCCAACAGCACTGTATGGGGCAGAAACATGGAACATAAGAGAGGAAGAGAGAAGGAGTTTGAATGTGTTTGAAATGAGGTGTCTGAGAAGTATGATGGGGGTTACTAGGCTGGATAGAGTGAGAAATGAGGAGGTGAGGAGAAGAACAGGGGTGGAAAGGGAGTTGGGAGATAGGGTTGATGAAAGAGTATTAGGATGGTTTGGACACATGGAAAGAATGAGTGAAGAAAGACTAGTAAAAGAGGTATGGAAGGCAGATGTGGAGGAAGTGAACATGAGGGGACGTCCTAGGATGAGGTGGATGGATAGGGTGAAAGGGGCTTTGGGGAAGAGGGGAATGTCTGTTGAGGAAGGACGGGAGAGGACGGAAGACGGGTGAATGGAGAATGGTTGTATATGGATGATGTTGTGATGCATGAGGTGGAATGGGCAGGGGGATGCGGGGTGAGGTAGTATGTGTGAGAAAAATTTGACGCAGCCCAAAGGGATTTCTGCCCGTCTTCTCCTTTTATGCATTGGGGGGATGGAGAGGGGGGGTCGCCGATTTAATGAAGCGGCCTTGCTGTGGATGTGCTGTGTCTTGCGACACTGCTTCTGACCCAGGGCAGTGGACAAGGTGCAGGGATGACCCATCATCCAGGAGGTGGTAAGATGGGAGAGGGGTGTGGAGTGTATTTGGGGGTGGAATGGGTGGGAATGATTTTATGCCTTTTCCTTTTTGGCTACCTCTCTTGTAAGGGGGAAAAAGCCTTGGTATATGTATGTATGTGTATATATATATATATATATATATATATATATATATATATATATATATATATATATATATATATATATATATATATATACACATACATATATTACACATATATATATATATATATATCATGGAAATAAGCATATATGCTTTTTGTGTTATCCTCGGCAATTTGCTTTTATTCATTCTGATCTATGTGTTCTTGTCATTATTTGCACCTCATGTACATTGATTCATTGCCAAATAAAGTCTATCTATCTATCTATATATATATATATATATATATATATATATATATATTTAAGGTGGGGCCCTTCACTGCTCTACAACAGTAGTGGAGTGGGGCCCTAGAAATAAACACCAAATATCAAGGAAGTATCAAGTAATAATCATGATTTCAAATTTCACTAACTATAAACACACACCTCCATAAATCATAATAGCTAGTTATGTTATTCGTACACTCCCATGGATTTCTCTAGAAAGAAACACTGTACTAATTTTTTTTTTATCATTACCTGATAAGAGGCAGAGGAGGAGGAGGAGGAGAAAGAAGAGGAAGAGGAGTAGTAGGAAGAGGAGGGGAAGAAGAGAATGAAGAGGAGAAAGAATAGGAAGCAGAAGAGGAGGAGCAGGAGCAGGGGGAGGAGGAGAAATGGAGGAGGAATGAGAAGGAAAAAGAAAAGTTGGAGAAGTGGAGGAGGAAGGTGGAAGGAGGAGGAGGAGGAGGAGGTAGGAGGAAAGGGAGGAAAAGAAGAGGTTAAGAGTGAAGGGGGAGAAGGATAAGGAGGGGGAGGAGGAGGAAGAAGGGAAGAAGGAAGGGGAAGGGGTGGAAGAGGAGAAGGAAGAGAAGGAGGGGGAGGGGAGGAGGTGTATGGGGAGGAGGAAAAGGAGGGGGAGGGGAGGAGGTGTATGGGGAGGAGGAAGAGGAGGGGTAAAAGGAGGGGGAGGAGGAGGAAGACGAGGTGTATGGGGAGGAGGAAAAGGAGGGGGAGGGGAGGAGGTGTATGGGGAGGAGGAAGAGGAGGGGTAAAAGGAGGGGGAGGAGGAGGAAGACGAGGAAGAGGAGGCAGAGCAAGAGGAGGGGAGCAAGAGATGAGGGAAGGAGTAGAGTAATCTGTTGTCAGCTCTTCTCATTTGAAAAAATAATGGAAATTTAGTCGAGTCGATAAAGAGGTGATCTTAGACTCATTTTGAGGGCCAAGTGGTAACCTCTTGGGAACAATACCTCCTAGTAAGGTAAATACATTCACATTTTCTCCAAACTCAATACCAGACCAACTGGCCCTCGCGAGGAGGGACAACAGGACTGGCAGCAGCGGTAGCCCACTACGACTGTGAGGATCGACCTCAGAACTTCACTAAGTAAACTAATTAAGTAAAGTAAGTAAACTAATACCCATCTGACGTGGCCACCTTATGCAGACTCCCATCATCGGTCCCAATGGGACCCCTAATCCACAGTAAGAAAATATATAAGTTTAAACCATGCACGAGGTTAACAATTTACTCCTATTTACACTTACCTGTAATGTCTTTCCCTCTTTCTTCAAGAGGCGTAGCTGTCGTTGAAGTTGCCTTCGTTTTTCTTTCCTAAGTTGATTTTTTGATTTGTGAGGAACTATTTCTTTAGGTTCTTCAAGTTCTTCAGTGTTTTCTGACTTAACATGATCACCCGCACTCTCCTGTTCTTCACACTTTTGTTTATGTATTGCACTATCATCACCTTCTACAGTTTCACCACTGCTCCCTTCTTCAATTTTAATTTGTTTACAATCTAAGTTCTCCTCATCTTTAGATTCTTTCAATTCTTCACTTAAATTCATGTCTTTAACTTTGATGACTTCATCCATCTTCATGGCTTCGTGATCTTTAGCATCAACTTTACTGACCTCTGCCACCTCCATGCCAGCATTATTTTTTGCATCTTCAGTTTCATTGACTTCAGCCACCTTCTTCTCACTACTCTCCTTTACATCTTCAACTTTGACAACTTCAGCCATATTTGTGTCTGCCATATGGCTTGACAAGGGTTGACAAAGGATTGATAAGGCTTGACGAAGGTCAACACAATTCTCCAAAATCGAACTTGTAGTTCTACCCAAAATTTTCAGCTCAGAAACTGGGCAGAATAGCACAAACGTGCTGGGCAAAATGCTAATACCTTGTGAATTATAACTGTCAACTTCAAAATTAATGTTACTTGCAACTAGAACTGGGCAGCCATAAGGTTGCCTTTTACTATGATCACAGGAATTAACATTAATGATATTCTTGAGTACCACAGAAAAGTTAACTACCCTGACTTCCAACTGTTCTTTACGGTTTCCAATGACAACTTTGAAGACCCATGTAAATCTCTTTTGAAAGTACAGAGACCTTCCTAAATTCATTAGCCTACTTCAATATTTGGACTTGTCTTGATCAATAAAATAATAGTTGAATTATCTATCTTTCACAAAAGTCCTGAAATTGTGTCTACTGTCTATTCTGCAGTCATTAGATAGTTCAAACACTAAATCAAACTGAATAAACGAGTTATCCAAGTTGTGTCTCATACCAACACTCGTACGACCAACTCGAATGTAAACAAACTCCATGCGACCCGTATGTGTTAGATGTAAATTAACGAAATGGTAAATAAAGTATGAAGCTACCATCCCACTTTTATATGATTATAATTCTTACAGATAATCACATCAAACTGTGTCATTTTTATAATATATATATTGCAAAAAATGTATAGTTGTTATGTATAACCGATTAATGTTTACCTATGAAATCTCAGAAAACCAAGAAGCTCAGGGGTAACATTAAATTTGGCACTTTGTTAATATTCCTTAATAATTTCTCCTGTATTTTTGTGATGTATCCGAGTGATTTTCACACTTGTACTTTTTCCTGCATATATTTTCCATAGTCCTCAAGAATCACTTTTGCATTTGTATTAATGCCATGATTTCATCCGGCACCAGAACTTGTTGCCTAGTTTCTCTGACTGGAATCCACCTCCACAGTCTGGCAACAATTCTAGAGCCCTCCCATAGATCTCTCTAGGAAGAAATATTGAATTGGTGTCTGTGATGTATTAGTGTGGATCAATTTCCTTGACATTGGCTTATACATACATACATATACCAAAGGCTTTTTCACCCTTACAAGGGAGGTAGACAAAAAGAAAAAGGCATAAAAACCATTCCCATCCCTAATACACTCCACTCCCCTCCACCCTCCCTCTTATCTTGGCACCTCCTGGATGACGGGTCATCCCTGCACCTTGTCCACTGCCCTGGGTCAGAGGCAGTGTCGCAAGACACAGCACATCCACAGCAAGGCCGCTTCATTAAATTGGTGACCCCCCCTCCGTCCCCTCATGCAGAAAAGAGGACGGGGAGAAATCCCTTTGGGCTGCGTCAAATTTTTCTCACACATACTACCTCACCCCCCACCCATTCCACCTCATGCATGACATCATCCATATACAACCATTCTCCATTGGCTTATAGTAATCGGAAAAGTGTAGTAGTTCCAGGTTGTCAATTCTCCTTATGTTGAAGTTTATAGATATTTTGGGGCCAGTCCTTAGACTGATTGTCAGCCCTACGCAGCTGCACCTTGAAATAGAGGAGTTGAAGTTGACATTCTGAAGATAGGTTGCAAGGAAATGATTCTTTCCAATGTTCATCTTGCAAGACTACCACTTACATCAGACTAAAACTAATTAACATAAATTATTTTGCTGAGCATATAAAAAGCCAGATAATATTACTCTTTATTTAATTTCTGTTTACATGATATGCAGAACTCATTATCAAAATTGTAGATCAAATTTCTCCTGTAAAAAGTCTATGACACCAGAGGTGCTACCTAAAACATTAAAATACCGCCTTTCAGCCCTTGAAAATGATTTTTCACACATATAGATGAGGTGATGGTGAAAAGTGCTGAAAGGGGTACCCGACGAGAGAGAAATGTTTACCCAGTCCTTGATGCAATTCAGAGGAGTCACATCATAACCTGCATACATTGCGGGGTTTGCCAATAATCCACGAGCCGCCATCACAGCTGTGAAAAAAAATATTTTCATTTATAATATCCAAAATAAGAATTTTTCAAATCTAGAATTCTGAAGCCAACTTACTCCTTTTGTACTGATGTTTACTTTTTTACTCTAGATGTCACCAGCACAATTTCATCTAAGCACCAAAAGAAACTTATCTTGATTAAGCCTTTCTTTACTGAATGGCACCTACCTTTTCATTTTTGGGTGCCACCAGGTTATTTATTCAGCTTTTGATATTTCTGAAATTAACCACCTTCATACACTGCATGGCATCTACTCGTACAATTAATCAAGAAATCCGCTGCCTCAGATCACTTGAACATGACCAGTCTCCCAAGGAACAACAACAACAACTTTGCCATGTTCACCAGATTTTCCCATAGTTTACTCAGGGAAGAGATTAACCTCTTTAATATGAGTCAAATTCTTGTGCACAGCATCAGATGCCTACAGTAAAATGCATCACACTACACACATTATAAAATATAAGGTTACTGCTGTATTGCTTGTTCTCTTTCACTCTGAGTAATAATAAACACAGAAAATGTGATCAAACCAGTTCACAGAATTCAGGGGTCACTCAGCTACAACTACAAAATAAATATTATCAAGACACTGACACCAGCATTCTCATATACTCACTCCTGCCTCATGATACTCATGTAGGTGTCTTCATATCGAAGAGGTTAAGTTGTGCTATTTGAAACGGGTGAGTGTTGACCATGTTAACGATCTTCTGTATGGTGACTACTTGTGGCACATATGGTCTGATACCAGACCTAATCTGAGTTGTTTATAAACTGCATCTGCTGAGCTGTGTTTGTGTGATGTGATGTGAGGGTTAAGTAGACTTTAGGGCTCTTGTATACAGTTATGTGTCTCATTCTTATGTGCAGCTCTATGTGGAGGATATCAGTTTCTGAATGTAGATGTTCTATTGGTGTTGTTTTAGGGTAGACATTTATTATTTTTAAGGCTTTATTTTGTGTACTTTATAGGTTTGCTTTCTTAACTGATGAACCCCCATGCTGTGGATGAATAATTAAGTGTATTTTTTTTTTATAAATCATTTATACACATTGATTAATGTTTCCTTCTACTGATAAAATTTTATGTACACAAATGTTCTAAGCATGCTCAATCTCTTATTGAGTGTGTGTGTGTGTGTGATTCACCATAGTCTTTGGATCATGTGTTGGACTTGTGATTGACAGTTATTTCCTTCCTAGAAGAGAGCTTAGATCTTGTATATGACTGATCTATGGGTAATGCTGTGACCTTACACACACACACACACACCCTCAACTTTCTGCCCATGAGAGTTGGAGTAACAACCCACAGAACAACAATACTGAAATTATTTCAGCTCTGGGCAGGATTCGAACCCAGACCTCCGTAGTGGCAGCCGGAAACTCTACCAACTGCGCCACAAGTTGTGTGTGTGTGTATTTACCTAGTTGTATCTTATGGGAAGGGGAACTATGCTCGTGGTGTCCCATCTGTATATCTTGCAGTGTCTAGTTAGCTCTTAAATTCATGTATAGTTTTTGCACACACTATTGTTTTATCCAGTTTGTTCCAGATATCCACCACTCTTTGTGGAAAACTGTTTTTTTCAGGTCTCTTCTATACCTATCCTTTTTTTATTTTATTTTTTTCATGTCCCCTTGTATTTCTCTTATCCCAATTTAGTAAGTCCTCTCTATTAAGGACTTCCATGCCTTTCATGATTCTGTAAATGGTCAACAGGTTGCCTCTTTCTCTTCTTTGTTCCAAAGTCATTAATTTCAATTTAGCCAGTCTCTCCTCATATGACAGGTTTGAAAGTGTTGGGGTCATTCTCGTGGCTGGTCTCTGGATTCTTTCAATTTTCTTTATAGTCTTCTTGGCACTAGGTGACCATAATGTCACAGCATACTCCAGTCTAGGCCTTATTAGTGTGACTAGTATTTCTTTAACAATTTCTTCATCTAAATAGGCAAAAGTTTTAAAGCCTTTGGCAGCATCAATATCGAGATTCAAGATGTGATGCACTTCTAATAACTCATAGCTTGATGAGAGTTTTGAGACAACTTTGTTTGTTGTGAAAGATGAACTAATGGAAGCCTGAGGAATGACCTATTTTGAATGTTGAATAGTTGGAGTAGGACTAGGAACTAAATACATTGGATTATTTGAGTACATTTTTGTCAAAAAAAAAAAAAAAAAAAAAAAAAAAAAAAAAAAAAAAAAAAAAAAATTTTTTATATTATAAAAAAAAAAAAAAAAAAAAAAAAAAAAAAAACAAAAAAAAAAAAAAAAAAAAAAAAAAAAAAAAAAGAGGACCTTTGAGGCAGTTCTGTTACTACTGTTGACTCCCATGAAGTTAATCTTTTTTTTAATAAATATTGTACCATATCTTATCATACCTGCAAGTTTAAAACCATGTTGCAACATCAATATTGCAATTATTAATTAACATTTCTGATATGCCCTGGATAATGCTGACTTAACCAACAACACAAGTTACGAGGCAGTTCATGGTGTCTCCAAGCTCGCATCAAGTTGTTGGTAGTGTATCACATCTTGCTTATCTCAATATGGATGTAGCCAAATGCTTTAAAAATTAGAGGTGATAAAGTATGGCACAAATAATTCATTCATGCCTATATTAAATAAAAAAAAATTAATATCATTGGAGTTATTGGCAGTTGTTGGTAATTAGTATGACTACAAATAAACACATAATCATACAACCATGCTCTAAATCTTGATACAGTATTAATATAATATTGTTATTACTTAAAAGAATGTTCAGTAATGTAGCCCTAAGTGTATATATGAGTGCGTGGGACAGACTAAAACAACTGAAGTAATGAAAGCATTTGGTGCTGTCACACTTCTGCAGAAATTTTCGTATTTCAGTTGAAATCTTTATTTTCCAAAAGTCCATTGCTTCAGTGTCTGTAGTTTCCAGGTTCTTCTGTACTTTGTTTTGTGTCACCTATAATTCTGACTTAATGAAGTAAATATGAGTGTTTTTGGATGCTATCTTGTAGTTCCAGTACTGGGCTATTATTGTTAGGTCACCTGTGTATATCAGAGCTTTGGTGTTGTGCTCCTGGTCTGGGGTAGGAATGAGTGGGGAAGGAGTATGTGCTAGGAGTTGCATAGCTGAGACCAAAGTCATCACTTTTACTCTATGTGCTTGGACTGTTGAAGCAGGTAACAGTCACTGCTGGAAATCAGTAAGATGTAGGGTACTTCAGCCCATGACTACAACGATGTGAAACACGCATACTTCTAATGACACTACCAGCATACTCAGGGGTTTGTGTGCAAATAGATTAACTAGTCTTTGTGATAGTACTGCTGTGATTTAGCCATCTTTTTTTGAATGATTTGGTTTAACATCACAAACTCCCCCTTATCAAGAGGCTAGGATGGTGCCCCTTACAGAGGACTTTGTAGCGTACAATTTAATGAACCATGCCCTTAGTTTAACTTGCCAGCGGCAGGTTTCGAACCACCATCACCTCAACCTACAAAACCTTTACCCACTTGACCAATGATCTTCCAAAAATAGTGGAACACTTCACAATTTTGCACGTTATTCTTGTGCAGGGGCCATGTTAATCATCTCTATATCATTCCAGTTTCAGTAGATGTGCAGCCTTTTAAAAAGAGGAAAAAAATCTTTTGGTATACATATTTAAGGATCCTAAACAATTCTAAACCCCCCCCCCCACCACCACCTTTTTGTGACGTCATTATTTAGCTCCTGAGCATTTTTTTTTTTTTTTTTAGATAGTTTTTCCTCATACTAGTGTATTGACTGCATAGTAACATGCAACCAATGCTATAGGGACTGTTTTAGGGTACTCCTACGGACCAGAGCCAGATATTATTTGCCTATTTTAGAGTAAAAATCTCTACTCATAAAGAAATGGTGCAACTTTTGTACTACAGCAGTTCTTCCTTTATGCTGTTCCCTGAAATTGTCCTTTACCATTTCTATGACTACCTCTTCGGTTTCCCACTATGGTGGTGAAATATTCTACCTCCACGTTTCCCAAGCATGTCGTAAAAGGCAGCTAAGTGAGATGATGTGATGGGACTAGGGAACCTACTCTCTGTATGTTTATCCTATGAAGAGTCAAGGCACAACAGGGTCGGAGGAGAAAGGGATACCAATAGTTTTTGGGCGGGTATGGGGTTGTACATCCCTTGGCTGGCTACCTATAAAGGGAAAGAAGCCTTTTGGTACATAGATAGATAGATCTAATAGTTTTGTTCAAACCATGATGGGATTATTTCACTAAGTACTAAAATATAATACACCAGCACCAGTCCCTCATACAATATGCATTTTCCCAATATGAAAATTAACACACATATAAATAATCTATTTCTACTAAGTCCTACTTTACTGCATAAAAATCTCACATGAAGTGTGTATGTGGTGGAAGGTGTGGGGTGGTGTTCTCATTTTACACTAAATTCTGAGCTGCATCAGCCTGACCAGCTATTTGATGAACATCCTTCCTGCCATATATTAACCCATTAAACTCCGATGACAAGATGTCTTGTCATTTGGTCAAATAAAAAAAAAAAAATCATAAAACACCAAAATGTTTGATCAAACACCAGAAAAATATGACGTCAGTCCTCACTTCGCTCGTGAGCGAAGCGAGGATTGACGTCATATTTTTCTGGTGTTTGATCAAACATTTTGGTGTTTTATGATTTTTTTTTTTATTTGACCAAATGACAAGACATCTTGTCATCGGAGTTTAATGGGTTAAGTCAATGCTGGGCGGTCAAAATGTGTGGTTATGCATCTTTGCTTTCTAGTCAGATGAGAGGGAGGGTGGGAGGGGTGTGGAGTGTATGTAGGGATGAAATGGGTGGGAGTGTTTTTATGCCTTTCCCTTTTTGGCTACCTCCCTTGGAAGGGGGAAAAAGCCTTGGTATATGTATGCTTTCTAGTCACCTGCTTTTCTTGTGATTTTTATATTTGGTGTTCAGATTTTGTACCCATGTTTTTTAAATGTCCTTTTTCCAAAACTAAGGTTTCAGGAAAACACAAGAGAATTGCTTTGACTCTGGAACAAAGTCTTGAAATTATTCAGAGGGCTCAAGTAGATGAAGGCAATCATGTGAAGGCTTAGTATTACAGCACATGTGATTCCACAACCCAAAACCTAAGGAAGAACGCCGATAAATCAAGAAGCAACTGACTGATTTGTTTAAGGTGTCATCCAAGATCATAACTAGTGTGTCACTCTAATGTGAAAAAAAAATTTATCTTGCACAATGAGCATCAAAAAGTGAACCTTAGTGGCAGCACTCTTTGTATGAAAGGTTTTAAAATTCATAACAGGCTGTGTTCTAATATTTGTGAAATGCTAAGTAAAGCTGCTTCCTTCAGTGCTAATAAGGGATGGGTCTGGAACTTTATTAAGGAGCAGTATCTTCACAACTATGCTGTGCATGGTTGTTCCAATTCAACCTAAACATATAGACAGCATTCATCCTAACATAACTTTGCATTTCTAGCCCTCCAACATAATCTCACTGATAGAACTCCTTGACCAAGGTGTACTCTTAACATTCAAAGCATATATCTTATGATAAGGCATCTCTCTGATGCTGAGTTATATATGACTGATAATTCTGGCAGTGAATCTACAGTCAGAGAATGGTAGTTGTTCAACATAAACATGCCATCAACAACACAGAAGTATCTTGGAAAGAAATCAATTCTTTGCCATTCACTTTGACTGTTGAATATTTTTTTAATTCATGGTGGTCTTAGGTGAACAATAATATTGGCAATTTCTGTTGGGGATGCTGTCATTCTGTTCTATCTTAGTCAGTCATAGTTTGTCTAGGTATGCTTGGATGTTCTTGGCAGCTGTCTTGTAGTTGTTGTACTGAACTATATTGTTAATTTATCAGAACAGATGACAGCTTAGATATTATGTTCTGGATCTGAGATGTGGAGATATCTCATAAAGAATTTAAATAATGCAGGTGTACTGCTCGTAGGGGACTCCATTGCACATATTCAGGTGACAACTTAATCATACTAGAGAGATTCAAAATCATGCAATATGGTTAGAAGAGATCTATG
Source organism: Oratosquilla oratoria (assembly GCF_046742065.1). Classification (NCBI taxonomy): domain Eukaryota; kingdom Metazoa; phylum Arthropoda; class Malacostraca; order Stomatopoda; family Squillidae; genus Oratosquilla; species Oratosquilla oratoria. The sequence continues at coordinate 5,059,579 of NC_134787.1, forward strand.
TTAGGATAGGAGCATTTGTGCACATGTACTATCCATTAGGTATGTTGGCAATTGCTTTATTCATTGTATTTGCATTGCATTGGCTATCCCCCCATCCTAGCCTTCCGATAAGGGGGAGTTTGTGACATTAAACCAAATCATCATCCCGTCATCCAGGAGGTGCTCAGATGAGAGGGAGGGTGGGAGGGGTGTGGAGTGTATTTAGGGATGAAATGGGTGGGAGTGTTTTTATGCCTTTCCCTTTTTGGCTACCTCCCTTGAAAGGGGGAAAAAGCCTTGGTATATGATGATGATGATCATCATCATCAGATTCATACTGACAGATCTGGTTTATTCCTCACTGAAGTATTATATTTTGTATGCATTCAGCTTTGTTTAACTACAATTCAGCCTTCATAAAACTAAATGTTGATTAGTTTACTTCAATGTCTCATAGTATGTGAATTGTATACATATACCAAAGGCTTTTTTCCCCCTTACACAGGAGGTAGCCAAAACGAAAAAGGTATAGAAACCACTCCCACCCATTCCATCCCCTACATACTCCACTCCCCTCCATCCTCTTCCCTCCCTCACATCTTGGCACCTCCTGGATGACGGGTCATCCCTGCATCCCGTCCACTGCCCTGGGTCAGAAGCAGTGTCACAAGACACAGCACATCCACAGCAAGGCTGCTTTATTAATTTGACGACCCCCTTCTCCATGAATTGTGAAAATAAAATAAAAATTCCATGTGGAGTTAGCCTTTTTGGCTCTCATAATTCTACAACCTAGTGTACTTAAAGATTTTTCCCCTTGAATCCCAAGCGTGGTGAGATGAACTCTCACATTTCACCACAACAAATATGTGAAGTATATTTCTTGGTTAACATACATACAAACCATAGGGCCTTTCCCCCCTTGTAACAGATATGGCCAAATCAAAGCATACATGCACCCCACACACATCTGCATCCATCCAAACCCATTCACTGCCTCTCCCATCTTAGCAACAGAATCCCAATGATCTGGAAAATACATACATACATGTATCAAAGGCTTTTTCCCCCTTACATGGGTGGGTATCCAAAAAGAAAAAGGCATAGAAACCACTCCCACCCATTCCATTTCCTATATATTCCACTCCCCTCCACCCTCCTCCCTCCCTCTTATTTTGGCACTTCCTGGATGACAGGTCATCCCTGCATCCTGTCCACTGCTGTGGATCTGGAAAAGAGCACGTAAAATCCTGAAACCCAAACAAACCACCTGAAGACTTGGCATCACATGAACCTATCTCTTTCCTATCCACCAAGTTTAAACTGATGGAAAGACTGATCTCAGGAGGAAACAAATGACAATTACTCACCTCCTCAAATAAACATGGATTCAAAGGGAATCATTTCACCAACACATTACTTAACAAATACTGGAGAGCTTCAGCAAAATAGTGCTACCAGATTAGACAGTAATGGTAGCATTAGACACAAAAATTTGGACACTGTTCCTAGAAAATATCCTGTCACAAAGATTATAAAGATGGACAGCCACAATACTGACAAGAAATGGTTTAAAAACCTTCTTAACTGACAGTGGTAATTCTCAGAACAACCATCTATTGGAAAACAAAAGATTGTACAATACAGTTTATCAAAGAGCAATACTGTCACTCATACTTTTTAACCTATTCATGAATGATCTCAAATCAAATCCCCTATGCAGATGAGCTGATAATCATAGTCCAGCACAGCAACTATAGAATAGGCACAAAAATCACACAAATATATCTTTACAATCTGGAACTGTGGCCCCAGAAATTATCAATGATACTGCTCAACCCAGACAACCATAAATCAAAGAAACACTCAATAGTCAGATTAAATGGCTAATTTCTATCTCTGGTAAAAACAAAAAATAATAATAATAAATAAAATTATTTTGATATACATGTGTCCTTCAGCCCTCACATCAAGGACCTCACAGTGAAAAACAAACATGAAAATAATCATACTAAGATCTGTAGCAAGCACTGGCCACCAGAAAAAAACACCAATCACGGTATACAAACAACTCATAAAAACCACACTTGCCTGCACCTACACAGCATGGCTCCTAACAATCAAGAGGACTATGGCATCTTAGAAACAACATAAAATAAAGTTTAAAGAATAATAACCAAATACACTAAAACCAACCTAACATAACATCTAAAAACACAAGTCAAAACCTTCCCCATACAACCTACCCATCTTTCCCCCCACATTACAGAAGCACCACCAACTGAATTTGACAAAAAATAAATCCCAGCATTATACTAGTCAAACATCTTCAACACTCTTACCAACTGCACTTCAATATCCATACAAAAACACATACACACTCAGATCATGAAACAAACACTCTAGGAATGACTCCCAAACTCTATACTCTGACTCCACAAGATGTTAGCCCATACAAGAAATCCCTTCCATGACAAACAAGAACCACAATGGGATCACTGTGTTCAGGCCTCTACCTAGCACTGAAGTGGTACCAACATAGACTAAATCTGGCCACAGGTTCAAATTGCCCCAAATGTAATCACCAAATAGAAGACACTCTTGCCCTGCCCAAACAACACAATATTTCTTAATTTGTGGGCCAGTCTAGTGGCTGTTCCTAATAAGCTGGGAGCAATGGGTATCTTTCAAGAAACACCTGGGGTAACAGATTGATTGATCTTAGCACTTCATGAATGAAAGGTCATCCCTGACCTTTGCTACATTATGTGACAAGACAGAGTTCTTCAACAGCAGGGACTGACAGCTGGAACTGGTTTATCACTGTTTCATTATATGGAAACCCCATTCCAACGGAACATACAAGAATATCCCTTCAGAATGTGTCATTCCTTCATCTGTTTAGAACCACTTTCCATTTACTTGTATACTTTGCACTATCTCTTCCTAGCTCAACATTCCTCTTGCAATCAATACCAATTTTACCCAATCCATCAACCTCATTGAAGTGGCCTCGCTGTGGATGTGCTGTGTCTTGTGACACTGCTTCTGACCCAGGGCAGTGGACAAGGTGCAGGGATGACCCGTCATCCAGGAGGTGCTAAGGTAAGAGGGAGGGTGGAGGGGTGTGGAGTGTATTCAGGGATGGAATGGATGGGAATGATTTTATGCCTTTTCCTTTTTGGCTACCTCCCTTGTAAGGGGGAAAAAGCCTTGGTATATGTATGTATGTATCAACCTCATTCTTGGTCCCCCTCTAAAATTCACTCCATCCACTTCCATTTTCCATACTTTTTTTTGTTGATCTTTCCTCACTCACTCTCTCCATATGCTCAAACCACCTCAGCATTATTTAATCTACTCTACCTGACAGCTCTTTCGAATCACACCCTCTGTCTTACCTCCCATTTCTCACTCTATCCTTCCTTGTGACATGTAGCATATTTCTGAAATAATTCATTTCAAACACATTCAAGTTCCTTTTTCTTTAAATTCCAGGTTTCTGCTCCATACTGTGCCATGGGTCCTGTCACTCCCTCAGGCAAACTTCTCATCGTATTCATCCCCATATACCTATTTTGAATAACACTTTTTATTCCTTCAGACATTTACTTGCCTTCTTTACTCTATAATTCACCTCTATATCCACTCCTCCATTCATTGGCATATGTGACCCCAAAGTAATGACAACTCACCACTTCTTTCTCCCTCTGAACCTTCAAATTCATATCTGACCTGCCATCATCTTCTCTCCTTGCACATGTCATCATCTTACTTTTGCCCACATTTACTTTTAACTTTCTCGTATCACACACGCTGCTTCAGTCATTCCTCAGTATCAGCCACACAAGCAGTGTCATCTGCAAACAACTGGTTCACCTCTCACTTCCCACTGTTCTCACTCCCAAACTCCAAACTTCAGCCTCGTACTCTCATGTTAAGCGGCCTTGCTGTGGATGTGCCGTGTCTTGCGACACTGCCTCTGACCCAGGGCAGTGGACAAGGTGCAGGGATGACCTGTCATCCAGGAGGTGCTAAGATATGAGGGAGGTTGGAGGGTGGAAGGGGATGGAGTGTATTTAGGGATGGAATCGGTGGGAAATAGTTTTATGCTTTTTCTTCTTGGCTACCTCCCTTGTAAGGGGGAAAAAAGCCTTGGTATGTATGCATCACCCAATTCATATTCACACCATGGGGCCATCATACAATCTTGACATAACCCCACCTTCACTTCAAGCCATTCCTTCTCTTTTTCCAACCCTCAAACATGCTCTATTAACTCGAGTAAAAACTCACTCATATGAGTTCTCCCTATCCCGTGTATCTGCAACACATTCTACAATGCTTTTTGTCAACTGGGTCATGCAACTCTAAATCCATGAAAGCCTAAAAGATATCTTTACCTTTTGCCAAAAGCTTCTCACATATCTGTCTTACTGCGTATATTTGATTTGCACACCCCCTCTACCTCACCTTGGGTCTCCTGCAAGAGATACCTGGGGCCTTAGATTGATTAATTGATCATCCCATACATCATATTAGCACGTTTTAACATCTTAAAAAATATCCATTCTTCCTCTACTAACACTTTTCCTTTAACTTTTGCTATATTCCATAACTCTCTCAGTATTGCCTAATGTTTGTTTGTTTTCTCTTTCTGCTTGTTTCCTTTCAGCACCTCTCTGCCTCCTTCCCTTTTCTTTTTCTTCCATTTTACCAACACTATCAAATCTCTCTTCTACTGGATAATGATAAAATGTTCCACCATTCTCTTTTCTAAATCTAATTTTTTTGGGCACCACTACATAATTCATTTATGCCCTCTTGACATCCCTTCAATCAACCACTCTGGCCCAAATATAAATGATTACTTTCTTCTTAAACAAGCACTAAGTTCGCTATCATTATTTCCCTTTCCATACACATTTCCAACATTTCTCCACATCAGCTGACGTATATAAAGATCACTTTGACAAAATGTTGTAGCACATATGCAATTAATAATCAAGAAGAACCCACAGTCAGAATAAAAAAGGAAACTTTAGAAGAATGTGTAACTTCTATATTTTGGCTAATAGCTATAGCCCTCTTCTTCGTGATTATATATAAAGATCTTTTCAATGGTGGAGTTGTTTTATTCTGGCTGCTGTGAGGTGACTGTATCTGCCTAAGAAAACTTTCTCACTATCCAAAATATTGATACATCATATATACATCTATGTATATATATATATATACCAAGAGTTTTCCCCCCTTACAAGGGTCAGAAACAATGCAGCAAGACACAGCACATCCACAGCAAAACTGTTTCACTTAATTGGCAACCCCCCTCCATCCCCTCATCCAGAGAAAGACAAACCTACAATCATAAAATAATCTTAATCCAGTTTTAACTTTAAATCTCCATCTTTTTGCACAAACCAACAAAGGGTATTTGCAAGGAGTGATCCTGCAAGAAACAGTTCCATACCAAGACAAAACATATAACAGTTCAATTTTTTTTTTCCAAAAAAGATCAATGAAAGGGCCCAAGGCCAGTTACCAGCCACTGTGGGGCTTCAGGTTTCTAGTCAGTGAAACTCAAGGTGACAACTATTGTCATCCTTTCTTTTCTATATGACCTCTAAAACTCCTTCAGTTTTTCTTAGTGCCTCATGGTCCTTAATACATGACGCCCAAGTTTCATTCCTAAATCTATGGGCTTGGAGCTATGCTTGTGGGATGTTCACTGGCCAAGAAGGTTTGAGGATCACTACTTGTAACGGAGGTTGAGGTATTTACCTAGTTGTATTTGCACACACTGTTTCTTTATCCAAGTTATTCCATATATCCAGCACTCTGTGTGGGAAGCTATTCTTTTTCCGATCTCTTCAATAGTTAAACCTTTTTGAGCTTTTTTTTTCATGACCTCTTGTTTTCCCATTGTCATTTTTTAGTAAATCATTCCTGTCAAGGATTTCCATTCCTTTCATGATGTTAAACCGAATCATGTTTGAAGGTATCTTTTTTTTTTCTATCATACCTAGTTTTAAATTCATTTACAGTTTTAGTTTGAACTACATCATATTCTAGGTTACTCCAAGAGTTGATATATCTATATGGAAAGCTATATTTTTCACATCCTACAGACATGTGGTATTTCTTTAATCAATTTCCATGACCTCATAACCTCCCATCCAAATTCAGGAGGTCTTCTCTGTCAGTTTTATCTACCTCTTTTATTCACTTAAGCATCATGATCATATCACTTCTTTCTTTTCTTGTCTCTCCTTGTATGGTTTATCTGCTAAGCTGAGAACCAAGTTAGTTACTGCTCTTTGTATTCACTTGATACTACTTTCACGCTTCTATTCTTTTCCTACTTCCAATTTCCTCCTTTCACATATTTCTCACGTTCATCAGGTATTCATCTTCTTTCCTTTTCTTACTCAACTCACTATCAGTACCTTTCTACCTCCCTTCCTTCTCTTATTTCTCCTCCTTACAACCACTCTTGAGGCCAATGATGGTCCTCCAAGATGGATAGCGGGGCTGCCCAATTTCAAAACCCGCCAACTCCCTAACCTCCATCAAGAAGTGCACCACTCACTTCTATCTTTTGCTTTCTTTTTTGCTTGAGAGACATTCAATACTTCCTGTACCCGACCCATCCACCTCATCCTTGATCTTCCCCTCAAGTTCCCTCTATTCGTTTCTGCTTCCCACACTCATGTTTCCAATCTTACTTCATTCTCTTTCCACATGCCCAAACTATTTCATCATTATTTGATCAACTCCATCTGCCAGTTCTCTTCCAATCCCCACACTTGACCTCATCTCTATATTTTTCACTCTACCTATCCTGGAAGAATAACAGTTCAAGTTGATAAAGCAAAATCTTGGGTCTAGTCTGAAGAGTGGGTGTAAGCACCTCCAGAATAAGGTGAGAGGAAGTTGATAAGTTTTGAAAATGGGTAGCAAGGAGATAATTCCCTCTGCCAGTCTTCTTTCAGAACCATCATAAACAGGTACCAATCACTGGTCCTAGCAACTATTGTATGCACATAGTAATTTTTCATCCCGATAACTACAATGTACAAAATAGTAAACAATATCACGGTAAATATTAATCTGCTAAAATATTTAAATCTCCACTTAACATGCCATTCAATCAATCAATCAATCAATCAATCAGCCATCCTGAGTCCACTGCTGAATAAAGGCCTCTTTCATAGCATTCTAAGACTCACATGACTGTGCCAACCTCTGACAGGTCACTCCTGCAGACTTCTTTTATCTTGTTTCTCCGCCTTCTGTCTGGTCTCCCTCTTCCACGCTCCCTATCTTGCAGTGTCCACTCAGTAACACATTTGCTCCATCATTCATCAAACATGAAACTTGCTCCATCGCATCAAACATAAGATTTTTCTTATAAGAAAAAGGGATACTCACCATTGACACCTGTAGTCTCTTGCATATGCACAGCATCATCAAGTGTTTTGATGTCACCATTTGCTATAACTGGAATCCTGAGAGAATTCTTGATATCAGCCAACACTTCATAGTTGACTGGATCTGAACGCTGGTCCTTTGTACGTCCATGGACTGTTAAAAAGGATATTCCTGCTGCTTCCATTTGCCGTGCAAAGTCAACTGTGTCTCTGTTGGAATCAAATATGAAAAATGAAATTTTCTACATACCTGAATACAATGGATGAACAACAACAATAGTAATAGTTGCTCTGAGTTTCAGTGATTGGACACCTGCAACCCCATGATGGCCAGTAATGGTCCTCAGGCCCACCTATAGATCTCTCTGGAAAGAGACATTGGCCTACTCTCTGTGTTATATTAGTGTAAGACTATCTCTGTTACATTGGAGGAAGAGGGATGAACAGTTACTAGCTGTCAACTCTCTTCGTGTGGAAAGGTAAATGAAATAAGTGTCAAAGTTGATGGGGACATTGGGCTGCTGCTCCTGAGGGCATTGACAGGTGAAACCATTCTTTCTGACATCCACCTTATAGGTGTATGTTTTTTTTGGTCCTCATAGAAGAACACGTGAGCACATTATGAATTACTGGTCTGTGAAGAGGTTGGCTAAACAATTTTATAGATCTGACTACTGCCACTTACTGACACAATTATGACTTTTTTTTGGGGTACCCTACACTCTTTTTGTACACCAGAGGTTGTTGTTGTTGTTGTCGTTCCCTAGACTGTCTGTCCGAGCAGTCCCGTCTCCCCAAGGAAGGCCACAGCCGAAACTGGGTTTTCCCACAAATCCTTTATAGAGTGTATGTTGTGTTGTTTGCGTGCATGATTGTGTATAATGCAGTCTTCCATTATGTGTTGTATGGTATGGGGTGAAGTGTTACATCCTGGGCAGCTGTTCACAACACGGTCGTCCAGCCTCTTCTGGTAGCTTAGAAGTGCTGGGTGGTGACCGCATCGCAGTCTGGCCAAGTGGACTCTGTCCTTACGTGGGAGAGAGGATTCAGAAGGGTGGATATCAGGGGGTCTGGCATGCAGCAGTGTGTTGTCTTTCAGTGTGTTAATGGAGCGGTGAGTGATATGATTATGAATATGTTTCCGGAGGCTGGTATTTGGTGGTTGTGGAGGAAGAGAAGAGAGTATCTGTGTGTAATAAAGGTCTTTGGGTGTAGTTTTAATGTTTCTTGGTGTGTGTGGGTGTTCTGCTATGTAGTGTAGCGGGTGTGATGTGTTTGTGGTGGCTGCAGCAAGTGTTTGTGTGCCTCTCATGTCGAGGTGGTCCTTGACTTTGAGGACTTTTGTTTCATGGTGTAAATGGTCTGTAGGTGATGTATTTGTGCAGCCTGTAATTGTTTTAGGGCTTTGTTTTGTATGATTTGAAGGGTGTTGTGGTGTGTCTCACTGAGATTAGGAGCCCATGCAGGACTCGCATAATTCATCACTGAGCGTATGCATTGTTTGTATATTGTTATATTAGTTTCTTTGTTTTGTCCAAATGTTGTTCCAGTGATTGACTTAAGTGCGTTAAGTCTAGGTGTGCATTTGTTTTTTATGTTTGTGAGGTGTTGTTTGAAAGACATGGATGTATCGTATGTTACACCAAGAATTTTCGGTGTGTTTGTGTGTGTGGTATTAGAGTGTTGTTGATGTAGAGATGAGGTATGTATTTGTGTTCTTTTGTCCAGTTGGTGAGAAGTGTTGCTGTAGATTTGGTTGGAGCTATTTTGAGTCTGTTTGTGATGAACCATGTGTTGAGTGTGTCAAGGTAAGGCTGGATTATTTCTGCAGCTTTGTCTGTGTTACGATGTGTGCATGTGATTGTTATGTCGTCTGCGTAGGAAGAGATTTGTATTTCTGAGGTGTCTGGCGTGGGTAAGTCATGCATGTATAGATTAAATAATGTGGGGGATAGAACTGAGCCCTGTGGTACTCCGTTCTTAATGTTTCTGATGTGCGATGATTGGCCATTATATGACACATGAGCATTCCTGCCTGCCAGATAATTGGCCAGCCATCTTTTGGTGTTATTGTGCATGTCTGTGTTATATATTTTATTTGTTAGGTTGTGGCGGGGGATAGCATCAAAAGCTTTACTAATGTCCAATGTTATAAGAAGTGTTCTGTGGTGGGGCCTATCTGAATTGATGCCATCTAAAATTCTTTGTGTGAGGTTTGTCAGAAGAGTGTTTGTGGAGTGTAGTGGCCTAAAACCGTGTTGTGAGTCAGCAAGGGGAATATATGGTGTGACAAGTTTAAGTATTAGGCGTTCAATGACTTTAGAGGGGGTGCAGAGAAGTGTGATTGGGCGGTGCGATGTTGGGATTGTTGGGTCTTTGTTCGGTTTTGGAATGGTGATTATTTTACCATGCTTCCAGATGTCGGGTATAGTGTTGTGTGAATAGCTGTAGTTTGCAATGTTTGTGAGTGCGTGTATACCTTGTGGTCCAATGTGTTTTAGGTGGATGTTGCTTATGTTATCAGGGCCACAGGCAGATGAGTGCTTGAGACTATGCATTATGAGTTTTGTCTGACTGTCTATGAAGGGTGTATAGTCTGAGTCTGTGGGAAAGTCTTTCTTACGTCGAATGGTGCGTCGGTCGTCAGGGTGAGATGTAAGATGGCTCGTCTGTGCAAAATGACGTATGAGTGCGTTTGCTTGTTGTCTGTTTGAGGGTAGATTATCTGTTGTTGTGATTATTGCTGCGTGAGAGCGTGTAGTGTTAGTGTTGGATAGTGTGATGCTGTTGAGTGTTTTGTACAATTTGCTGGTGTTTGTTTTGTGATCAAGTGATAAAGTTTTGCCAATTTTGTGTTTTTTGTTCATGTATTTTATTGGCAATCACAGTGTTTAGTGTTTGTATTTGGTCTGCTATGTTTTGAGGGATAGGTGTGGGGGTATCGTGTTTAAGTGTGTCACGTTGTCTGATGAGGCCTTGGATTTCTGGTGTGAAGTTGGGGTTGTGTGATTTTCTGTTGCCTCTAGGGATGTATCTCTTGTCTGCGTTTTGTATGATTGTATTAAAAGCGTGCACAGCATTGTTTATGTTTGTGATTGGTGTACTGTTAAGTGTTTCAAAATGTTGTTCTGTCTCTTCATTAAAGGCTTCCCAGTTAGCTCTCTTGTAATTGGTGTAAGTGTGTCTGTGGCCAGCTGGGGTGCATCTTGTTTTGGTGGTGATGATGATTGGAAGGTGGTCAGAACCAAGGGCTCCGACCACTCTCCATGATGTTGTTGGGGTTAGGCAGGGGGAGCAAAAGGTGATATCAGGAGAGGAGGGAGTGTAGAGGGCTTGGTATGGGATATGTGTATGATTATGCGTGTTGTTCATGATAGTCAATGAGTCGAATTGAGTCTGTATATCAAGCCCTCTGTCTGTGTCAGGGTTGTCGACAAACCAGGCAGACGACTTGGCGTTGAAGTCACCACCCATGATCAGGTTGGGGATTGAGGTTAGTTGGCTGAGTTGAGGTCTGAAGGTGTTTGGAACTGTGGGGGATGATTGGGGGGGAATGTACATGTTAACTATTGTTAGTGTTGAATTGTTGCCTGTGCGGATACGAATGGATTGGGTTTCTGTTGTGTTATCTGTGGTAGGGAGGAGAATTTTGGTTGTGGCACTTGTGTCCACAAAACAGATGGAATGGTGGATCAGGGTGATGAGTCCACCGCCATTGCCGTCAGTCCGGTCTTGTCTGATGGTGGTGTAATTATGAAATGATGGTGTTTTGTGTGAGTGTCTTAATTTTGTTTCTTGTAGAATTGCAATGTGTATGTTGTGTTGTTTAAGAAAGTGTTCAAGTTCATGTTTTTTAGTGTTAATACCGTCAATGTTGTGTTGTAATATGTTGATGTTGTGTGTTTTGTATGTGTTGTATGTTGCCGTTTGGGGTTGAGGTTGGGGTGGTAGTGGGGAAGGTGTAGGATCTGGGTCAGAGGGGGGGAAAGGAGAGATCGGGGACAAAGGAAGGGGAGTACTAATCGGGGGTAAGGGCAAAGGGAAATTGGGAGTGGGTAAGGGTGTTGGCTGTGGTTGGGGAGGTGGGATTGGGGTTACTGGAGGGCAGGTAGAACATGTCCAAGTGTTTGTGTATTGGTTTGTGTCAGCAAGTGTTGTACAAGTGAGGTGGGCCCAGTTTTTGCACATATTGCACTGAACTGAGCCCTTTGTCTGTCTGCTCGAAGTAATGGGTTTAGAGCATGTTGGGCATGTGTATTTTGTGGTGGGCCCAGGATTGCTCTCTACATCTCCGGCTAAAAGTAGAAGAAGAGGGGTGATCGCCGGAAAATGACCCCTCAGTGCAGAAAAAACGTAACATTGTGTGTTGGAAAAAAAAGGATTGTGGTACTCCCCCAGGTAGGCGTAGCTCCTCCTTGGGGATCGGTGCCATCTGCGTAGAGCTGATGGCCAAGGGTAGTTGCTGCTGTTTGGCCCCCAACACCAGAGGTTTATGGCTGTGGTTTAGGCAAAGGGATCACCAGGGTCTTAACCCTTTCACTCTGGGCCAAAATCTCGCAGGCAGCGTTAGCTGCCAGACGTGCGATGTTGCGTCATAATACTCGCATTATAAAAAATAAAGTTACTGCTGTATTGCTCGTTCTCTTTCACCCGTGAATTTTGATAACCATAGAAAATATGATGAAGCCAGTTTACAGAGTATGGGGGTCACACAGGTACAACTACAATATATATAATCAAGACGCCAACATCGGCATCCTCGCATACCCACTTGCTCCTCATGATGCCTACATAAGTGTCATCGTATCGAAGGGGTTAAGAAACTGATTTACATTTGTCACTCAAAAATGACAAAGAAACTTGTGACTGATTCACAACTGAGACTCATGGTAATGGTCACTCCAATTCTGATGGACTATGGGTCAAATAAGTGCATTAAATGTGAACTTTCTCATACATACAGAAGAACCTCACTTTATGAATAATGAAATTCATGATCAAAAATTCATCACAGAAATTGACTGTTAATCAAGCATGCCCTAGAGTATGAACAGCTTTGATAAAGTGTACATGCATCACATGTAAGGGATATGAAAATACTATGAACTATCCAGTTCACAAACACATGTTTGTCCCAAAAATTGCCCCATTGACAAAGCTCTTATTGAATAATGAGCAGCATGTTTAAACATGAAAGTATGTTGCATGTATGGGGGGATGGAGAGGGGGGTGCAGGGATGACCCGTCATACAGGAGGTGCTAAGACAAGAGGGAGGGTGAAGGGTGGAGGAGTGTATTTAGGGATAGAATGGGTGGGAATTTATGACTTTTCTTTTTGGCCACCTCCCTTGTAAGGGGGAAAAAGCCTTGGTATAGCATAGGTCGAGGTGAGGGCAGTTCAAATCCTGCCACCAGCGAAGTTGAACTAAGGGCATGGTTCATTAAATTCCATGCTACAAAGCCCTCTGTGAGGGGCACCGTCCTAGCCTCCCGATAGGGTGGTGTGTGTGACGTTAAACCATATCATATCATATATGTATGTATGTATGTTGCATGTGGGTCCCAGAGTGTGAAGAACAAAAGGAGCAGTCAGTATGTGGTTGCATCCCACCAAGAGAATGTCCACGCTTGTAAGAGAAAGGCAACTGCTGACTAGTAATTAAGAAAAGCACCATGTGATGGCAAAGTCTTTATTGGTACAATGCTTTGCTCATTCAAGCTTTATCAAATACATAATAAAGCTCAGATGAGCAAAATGTTGTAATAATAGACTTCATCCTCACATGGTGCTTTTCCTGATCCACACTTGAATTCTTTTGTAAGAAGATTGGCCAAATCAAAGCTTATGCCCATTGAGAACCCATTCACTGCTCCTTCCATCTTGCATCTCATGGATAAAGGGTTATCCCTGACCCTCACCCCATTGTTTGGGTCAAAGGCAATGCAATAAAATGTAGCATCACCACAGCAGGGCCTGTCAACTAGATCTGGTTTATCTACACTTGAAAAATTTACAAAACAAAGAACATACCTTTTGACTGTTTCATTCCCTTATCCATTTAACCCCAATCTTCATCCACTTCTACCTCTTACACTCTCTATTCTTTGCTCAACAGACATTTCTCTTGCATCCAATGCTTCCTTTATCCTGTCCATACACCCTATTCATGGTCTTCCTCTCGAGTTCACTCCGTCTACTTCTGTTTTTCATATTCTTATTGCAAGTCTTCCCTCATTTATTCTTTCTTTATATTCAAAACACTTACGTATCACTGATTTACCATATGTGATAGCTCTCTTTCCATATCTATTCTTGTATCACTTCCACATTTCTCGTTCTGTCCATCCATGCAACACCTATCATACATCTCAAACAAAGTAAGGTTCTTCATTTCTGCCTCTCTCAAATTCCAAATATCTAGTTTACACAATGCCATGAGTACAATCACTCCTTCATACATCCCTATCTTTGCATTCATCTTGATATACATTTTCATAACACTTCATTCCCACCCAGATATATATACTTGCCTGACTTGAAACCTACAGCCCTATAATTGCCAGCAAAAATCTTTAGGTCATCCCACAGATCTCTCTGAGAAGAAATCTTTAACTGCTGTCTGTGTTGTATTAGTGTGGACGTTTCTATGTCACTGGTTATGATGAATAGGAGAAGGAGGGGAGCAATCACCACTTATTGGCTTCTTAGTGAAAAAGTGAAGGGAAAATAGGTGAAGTTGACTGACAGACATCTTGGATCTAGCCTAGAGACTGAGGGCCAAGCCATACACTACCAGATGGAGATGAAGATATTGATAGATCCTAAAGATGGAAGGCAGGGGGATGATTCTGACAAACAATTCACTGAACCACCATTAGTCCCTCTAACTGGGACATTTTGTTGGAGAGATAGAGAGATAGAGATAGAGATAGAGATGGAGAGAGAGAGAGAGAGAGAGAGAGAGAGAGAGAGAGAGAGAGAGAGAGAGAGAGAGAGAGAGAGAGAGAGAGAGAGAGAGAGAGAGAGAGAAAGAGGGCTGTTGAAAGAGTATTGGGATGGTTTGGACATATGGAAAGAATGAGTGAAAAAAGATTAGCAAAAGAGGCGTGGAAGGCAGAGGTGGATGGAGTGAACTTGAGGGGATGACCAAGAATGAGATGGATGGATGGGTAGAAAGGGGTTTTGAACAAGGAAGGGTGAAGGCAGAGGATAGGGGTGAGTGGAGAATGGCTGTGTATGAATAATACCCATGTACATTACTGCAGGCCAAAGGGATCCCCCCCCCTCCATCTTCTCTCTTTTCTATGTCTGCTGAGCAAGGAAGGGAGAGGCCAGGGGGAGTGGTTGTGTTTGGATGATTTTGGATGCAGCCTGAAGGGATTTCTCCTTATTTTCTCTAATTTCTGCAGGAGGGGACAGATATGGGGGGGGGGGGGGTCACTGATCAAGTGAAGTGGCCTTGCTGTGGATGTAATGTATCTTGCTGCATTGCTTCTAACCTGGGCAGTGGGTAGGATACAGGGATGACCCTTCATCCATGAGGAGTTAAGATGAGAGGGAAACAAGGGTGATGGATAGGAGTGGAATGGGTGGGAGTGGGTGTGTGCTTTTGACTTGGCTACCTTCCTTATATGGGGGAAGACACCCTCACTATATAGACAGCTTGGGGTCAGGGATGACTCATCATTAACAACGAGAAAAGATAGAAGGGACAATAAATGAGCATTGGATGGGAAATGAGTGAGTGTCTGCTTTGATTAGACAAAATCTTCTTTATATGGAGAAAAGGCCTTTAGTATATGTATGTATGTATGTACATAATCATATGGTATATGTATGTAAAATAAAAAACTTACTTGTTGTCTTTGTGGACTCTTATTTTAATGGACACTGTGAAATCCTCATCTGGGATCATTCTGCGAGTCTGCTTCACCATGTCTGCAACTAGCTCTGGCTTGTGGATCAAGCACGCTCCATAACCTTCTGCCATGGCCCAACGTTGAGGACATCCACAATTGAGATCCACACCATCACAAAAACTGAAGTAGTTATACAATGGCAACAAAAACAGAGTGAAGAAAATTACAATAATCACTGAATTATGAAAACAAACTAGTTTTATGAAATAATGTGTATACTTACGGTGCAACTAATCTTGTTGCATTGGCCCAGTCTTCTCCATTACTGGCAGCAAATTGGACAATCAAAGGGCTGTCACCTGTAATTCATAATCAGGTATAAGAATATAACAAGCTTCCTCCATACCTATCAATAGACTCTTACTATCCGAAATGGGCATTGCATATAAAATTTCACTTCTACAGCTCCAAGCCTACAAACACCCTCCCTTACTTTCTGCTACAGCAAATTCACAAACTCTTTGACTTATGCTGTTCTACAAACATATAGGAAAGGAGCTATGCTTCGAAGGTAATATCTATTCTCCACTGATCAAAGTTAGCTTTAAATCTGTTTTCTGTTTCTGACTGGATTATAAGAAGTACAATAGGGGTTACAAGGATGGATACTGAAAAATGTAGAGGTGATGCAGAGAGCAGGGAAAGAGAGCTGTCAGATAAGGGTAGATCAAATAGGGCTTCAGTGGTTCGGGCAAATGGAAAGAATGAGTAGAGAGAGAGAGAGAAAAAAAAAAAAAAAAAAAAAAAAAAAAAAAAAACGTGGAAAGCAGAAGCTGATGGAGTGAACTTTGGAGGAAGACCAAGAATGAAGTGGATGCAAGGGGTAAAATGAACATAAGAGGAATATCTGTTCAACAAGGAAGAGTGATAGGAAGGAATGGAGAGTGGGTGCACATGAATGAAATAAATTACAGCCTGACGGGATGCTCTTGTCTGCACCTTAATTTTTTTTTTTTGGTGGATGAGGGGGAAGGGGGGGTCACAATAAAACTGTGGGGGTAAACTAGTTCTCACTGTCATGTCCTGCTTTGGATGGTCTATAATTTGGTGCAGTGCCTATGACATAACCAGTGTGGTGAGGGACAAGGATGACTCTTCTTCCATGAGGTGCAGATGGGAGGGGTGACGAATGGATTCTTGAAAGGTGTAGGATGGGTACTGGGTGGGTGCATTATCTGACTTTGCCATTCCTTTATGAGATGGAAAGGCCTTCTGATATGTATGCCGAGCGGGTTAGGGCGTCGTTACTTGCGGCGAAGGTCGAGGTGAGGGCAGTTCAAATCCTGCCACCAGCGAAGTTGAACCAAGGACATGGTTCATTTAATTCCATGCTACAAAGCCCTCTGTGAGGGGCACTGTCCTAGCCTCCCGATAGGGGGGAGTGTGTGACATTAAACCATATCATCATCATCATCATCCATTTACGGATGCATCTGCATGGAAAACTAGCATGTAGTCTTTTTTCAGTTTGTTCCCATGACCTCATGATACCTTCCTACCCCAAAATCAAGAAATGTTGTGTCAATTTTAGCCACTTTTTTCACTGATCTGAACATTGTGACCAGCCTTTTAATGATAGCAAGTCCAATACTTCAAATATTTCCTCATATGGGTTTGTCTAATAGGCTGCGGATAGATTTGGTTACTGCTCTTTGAATTCTCTTGATCATATTCATATCCTTTATTTTGTGTAGGGACCACATCACTAATGTGTACTGTATTCTACAGATTAGGTTCTCTAACAACTTTCTTCATTATTTATCCATCAGTAGAGTGAGAAGCAACACACGACTTGGTGGCATGGTTGGTAGAGAGCCAGACTGTCAGTATGGGGGTGCTGGTGGTGCCTGGTTCAAATCCTGCCTAGGGCTGAAATTACTTCAGTATCGCTGCGCTTCGAGTCATTACTCCAACTCTCGTGGGCGGGGAGTTGGGGGTGTGTGTGCGTGTGAGGTCATAGCATTACCCATAGATCGGTCATATGAGCTCTGAGCTCTCTTCTGGGAGGAAATTAGCTGTCGATCATGAGTCCAATACGTGATCCAAAGACCAAGGTGAATCTTACATCTGTCAAGAGTCTGTATGCTTCACTCACAATCTTGCCGATTTGGACGAGAATCAATCTCTGATCCTCCTGTTTCACTTTTGTAATTGTTTTGCTTTTTGATGAATAAATCATTGATAGTCTTTTTACCCCCTTTCCAATACTTTGCATTTTTCTATCCCTTGATTTTTTTTTAACACTCAGTCTTGGTCATATATTCTGTGACAGAAGATCACAAATGAATGTGGGCAAATGTAAAGTGATGTATAAGGAACAATGAGGGCAGATTGAATGCGAGTGTGAATGGTGAAAAGAATGAGGGAATGGAGGGCATGTGGAGGAGTGGGGATAGAAGTGAATTACAAAGGAAATGGGTGAATGTCTGGTGGAATGATAAGTGTTACAAGAAATAGATATTTGGAATGAATATAAAAAAAAAAAAAAAAAAAAAAAAAAAAAAAAAAAAAAAAAAAAAAAAAAAAAAAAAAAAAAAAAAAAAAGGTAATGATTGTACCTACAGTGCTGTATGAAGCAAAGACCTGGAATATAAGGGAGGCACAAAGGAAAACTGAATATTTCTGAAATGAAGTGTCTAAGAAATATCATAAATGTTACAAGAATGGATAGAATGTGAAATGTGGAAGTAAGGCAGAGAACAGGAGTCACAAGGGAGATGTCAGATAGAGTAGAACAGTGCTAAGTGTTTTGGGCACACGGAAAGAACGAATGAAGAAAAAGCACCAAAGAAAGTGTGGAAAGCAGAAGTGGGTGTAGCGAGTTTAAGAGGAAGACCAAAGGGGGCCTTGGATGCAGAGAGAATGTAAAAGATAGGAGTATGTGGAAGGAGAATGAGAATAGATGAAGGGATGCCATGGTCCAAAATAATGTTCTCATCTGTTTCACAATTAATCTGAGTGGATGGGGAGAGAGTGGCACCATATGGTGAAGAGGTGAGTTGAAACCAGCTCTGACTGTCAGGTTTTGCTGATGAAGAGCGGTGGCTTGCTGCACTGTTTTTGACCTAAGTACAGTACTACCTCTCATTAACGGACTAAAAGGGGGGTAACGGTGTCCGTTGATGTGAATAATACATTGATTTGGAGTGGTTTTTGGGTGGCACAGTGATCGCACGCACTAAAAAACAGCACCAAAAACATAGCAAAAACACTGCAAACACAGCTAATTAACATCCATTAATGAGAGGTCTCACTGTAGTGCAGCTGGGGACAGGATAACCCTATGCCTCTGAGGTGCTGAGATGGGATGGAATATTGAATGGATTTTATTTATGGTGTAGGTGTGACTCAGCCACCACCTCATAAGGTGATCAAAGGAACTTGTAATTCCAGACGATGCATCCTGTCACTATAAACACAGAGTAAATAATTTCAACATGACGTGTTCTGGAATAAAAACATTTTCAATTCTAAATTTAAGTAAAAAACTACATTCCATATTACACTATCGCAAGGCAAAATTCATAGAATGCTCATTGCACTAATTTTTTTTTTTTTTATTAGAATGCAGAGAATGAATTAAAATTCAATACACAGATTTAACTCACCTTTTGCTGTGGTAAAATCTGAGTGTCGTGCACGATATGACTGCACAAAACAGTCTGATATTATCATTGGTGTGAAGCATATATCACACCCATATTTTCTTACCAAACTTCTGAATGCGAGCCTGAAATTACAAAAATAAGATGTAAGAAATTACATTAAATCCTACTCAACCTGTTCCTTTACTGCTGCATTGGTGGCATAATTGGAAGCAAGCAGGTCTGGAATTCTCCTATCCATGGGTTCAAGTCCTACTCTTTTCTAAGATTCTCAGCATTGATTGTTAACTGTCCATACAGTTCAAGTACACAGAACAAAGATGAAGGCTTCAGACATAGCTACATGCATATCAGTGGGGAAAATTCAACTTTCAAGAATATATGTCTTGCATTGGAAGAGCATGTACCCTCTACATATTCTGTTCTGGTTAATACCTAAATGATCTTATTCAGCTGAGAAATTGCTGTCAGATGTAAGAAATTATTTTTACAGATTTCAATCACTCCCACTCACTCACTCAATGAAAAAGATAATTCATATATACATACATACCAAAAAACCTTTTCCTTTTCATAAGGGAGGGGGTTGAGTCACACAGAGCTTTGTAAGTCTCTTGTCATACTAAGTCTGTGATGTGTCAAGCAGTGAAAGTTAATTGACAAAAAAGAAAAAGTAAATTTCTAACTTTATGCAGTATTTTCATCTAAATAAGAATAAAACTGGTGCGGGTGTGGGACAGAGGTTC
This sequence comes from Oratosquilla oratoria, assembly GCF_046742065.1. Taxonomy (NCBI): domain Eukaryota; kingdom Metazoa; phylum Arthropoda; class Malacostraca; order Stomatopoda; family Squillidae; genus Oratosquilla; species Oratosquilla oratoria. The sequence continues at coordinate 5,079,259 of NC_134787.1, forward strand.
AATTTGACTTGGCCATCCCTCTTCTATGGGGTAAAAGGTCCTCTGATATCAACTAATTAATCCACTGATTCATGTCTCTTGTATGAGACCCATAGCTGCCAAGAATATCAGCAACAGCCATTGGTTTGGCCCATAAGTTACTCATGGAAGAGATATGTTGTTGTCTGAGTAAGACTAGAGCAGGGCAATATAAGATGAGGTATTTAGTGGCTTCTGTGTAATGATGCATCTGGATCATTTTGCATCTGTGGTAAGACATATTGTGTGTTGGTATTGTTTTAAAGGTGGGTGATGATGGCCTGAATGATGATGTACTAGTGTGGTTTTTGCTTGCTGTGGAAGGGGTTTTTCTGTAAGGCTGATTGTGTGTGTGTGTGTGTTTGTGTGGGGAGAGGATCAATGGAGTTGGTAGTTCAGTGGTCAGTCTTGGAGTGCTTGTTTTGAGATTTGAGTGTATATGTGCTTTTGTATGGATGTATTGAGTGGTGGTAGAGGTAGGATGTTGGAGATGTTTCAGTATTATGTACCTGGAATATTTAATGGCAAAATAAAATTCAGGGTGCATTATATAAGGTTCAGACTAGTCTAAGTGGATTTACCTTATATGAACTATCATTGATTTCATGTTAAATCAAATCTAGGTCTGCATCTGTAGTAATTCTTAGGAATCTGCCTCATGACAGAGAAGTAACAAAAGGAAATCAACTCGAGATAAACACCATGACACAATGTAAAGATATCCTATTTTTCTAGTATAGTAAATGAGAAAATTAGTTTATGCAAACTTGTATAACCAAAATAGTGGGGGTCTCCTCTATAATGTTTTTACTAAAAGTGATCAGTTTCTAAGATGATGAGATTTATCATGTTGAGTTTAGCATATGAGGGTGGTGTGTGTATTTACCTAGTTGTATTTACCTAGTTGTATTTTACGGGAAGGGGAGCTATGCTCGTGGGGTCCCGTCTTCATATCTCATTTTATCTAAACTATTTTTAAATTCATGTATTGATTTTGCACACACCACTTTCTCATCTAACTTGTTCCAACTGTCTATTACTCTGTGAGGAAAGCTGTTCTTTTTCAAGTCTCTTCTATAGCTGTCTTTTTTTATTTTCTTTCCGTGTCCTCTTGTATTTCTGTTATCCCATTTTATCAGATTCTCTCTATCAGTAATTTCTATGCCTTTCATGATTCTGTAAATAGCTATCAAATCTCCTCTCTCTCTTCTTTGCTCTAGTGTCTGTAGTTCAAGTTTTTCTAGTCTTTCTTCATATGATAGTTTTGAGAGCGTTGGTGCCAGTTTTGTAATTGCTCTTTGTATTCTTTCAAGTTTTTTTATACATTTTTTTGTACTTGGTGACCATATCGTTGCTGCATATTCCAATCTTGGTCTTATCAGGGTGATTAGGATTTTCTTCACCATTTCTTCATCCAGGTATGTAAATGCAACTTTGATTGTTCTTATTAAATTATAAGTTTCTCCAAAAATCTTATTTATATGTTTCTCAGGTGACATATTATTCATAACAATGACTCCCAGATCCTTCTCATTTTCTACTTTTTTTATTCCTTCTTCTCCCAATTTATATGCTCTTGTTATTCTGTTTTTGCTTTTTCCAAATTCCATTATACTACACTTTTTTGTATTGAACTCCATCTCCCACTTCCTACTCCATTCTTGTACTTTATTTAGATCTCTCTGTAGTGATTCACAATCTTCTTCAGTTTCCACTCTTTTCAGTAGTTTTGCATCATCTGCAAAGAAGCTCATATAGCTTTCTATTCCTTCATCCATATCATTAATATATATATAGCAAACATTATTGGGGCCAGTACTGTTCCCTGCGGAACACCGCTTATTACTTCATCCCATTTTGAGTGCTTGTTTCTTATCACTACTCTCATTTTTCTTTCTTGCAAAAAGTCTTCCATCCAATTTAGTAGTTTTCCCTGTATTCCTCCTTGAGTTTCTAATTTCTTAAGCAACTTCTTATGTGATACTTTGTCAAAAGCTTTTTTTAGGTCTAGAAATGCACAGTCCGCCCATCCATCTCTTTCCTGTATTATATCTATTAGCCTTGAATAGAAACATATTAAATTGGTGACGCATGATCGTCCTTGTCTGAATCCAAATTGCCTTGGATTTAACACTGTTTTTTTCTAAATATTTTACCCATCTACTTTTGATAATTCTTTCACAAATTTTTGCTATTGTACTTGTTAGAGAGACTGGTCTATAGTTTGTAGGTTCTTCTTTATTTCCTCCTTTATATATAGGTACTATATTTGCTTTTTTCCAATCTTCTGGAACTTTTCCTTCTTTCAAGGAACTGTTTAGTATGCTATGTATTTTGTCTGCCAGTTCATTCCTGCATTCTTTCAGAATCCAGTTTGCTATCTCATCTGGTCCATGTGATTTTCTGACATCAAGATTACTCAAGTGTGTCAATATTTCATTCTTTGTTACTTCTATTTCTTCCATAGGGGGGACTTTCTCTTTCCATTCAATCTCTTCAGGTTGTATGTTCTCCCTTGTAAACACTGATTTAAAATGTTTGTTCATAATTTCCGCCATTTCCATTTCCTCAGTGTATTCAACTCCCTCTTGTCTTAATTTCTCCAAGTCTTGTTTGTTTTTCAGTTTATTGTTTACAAATCTGTAGAATAGTTTTGGTTGATCTTTACACTTTTCTATGACATCTTTTTCATATTTTCTCTTTTCCTCTCTGCACGTTTGTACATATTCATTTCTATAACCGGTATATATTTTCCATTTTTCAGGTCTTCTGTCTTTTTTCCATCTGGTCCAGGCTTTGTCTCTTTTGTCTTTAGCTCCCTACAACTTTTGTTGTACCAGCATTTTACATATTCTTTTTCTTGTTTTTGTCTTGGGACATACTTTTCCACTCCTTTTTTGTAAATTTTTGTCAAAATATTCCATTTCTCTTCCACTGTTGTTTCTTCTTTGTATATTTCTTCCCAGTTTTCTTGTTGAAAGAATTCTCTTATTTTATCAAAGTTTGTTTTTTCATACATCATTCTTCCTTTTCTATATTGCTCATTTCTTTTCATATATTTTTCTTCATTAAGTTCCAGTTCAATCAATATGTGGTCACTTTTAATTATTGGTGTTTTATATTCAATCTTGTCCACTATTCTAGGTTTAGATGTAATTATTAAGTCTAGTCTCGATGGTTCTTCTTCATTTCTATACCTGGTGTTCTCTTGTATCCATTGTGTCATTGTATGGTCAGTAATCATCTCAGGTAGAGCGTTTCCCCATGAGCCGTCTCCACCCTTTACTGTCATTTCTTCCCAGCAGATTTCTTTGCAATTAAAGTCGCCCATTATAACTATTCTTCCTCCATCTTCCATTATTTTATTTAATGTTATCTTTGTGTCCTCTAACATACTTTTATGTTCACTCTCCTCCCATGAGGCTGTTTTCGGAGGCACATAATTTATCACAAATTTTCTGCTCTTATCTCTGTCTTCCACTTCTATCATAATCATCTCTACTGTATTCTTTCCATATATGACACCCTTCACGTTTATATCCTTCTTAGTCAGGAACATAACTCCACCCCCTTGCTTTTTCTCTCTGTTTTTAATCCAATAATTATATGCATCTTGTCCTACACTGTTGGGTGGTAGTGGGCCTTTTAATTTTGTTTCTACAATTCCCATTATGTCCGGTTCTTTTTCTTTCAAATAATCATTCAGCTCATTCAATCCTGTTATTAATCCATCTATATTTGTGTAAGACACTCTTAGTTTTCTGTCACTTCCATTGTGTTCTCTGTTTCCCTTTTGTTTTTCTCTTGTATGTCGAACTGCCTTAGTTTCATATTCACTACTCTCCAATAGAATCTCTCTTTCTCTGACTCCGTTCTGTTCTCGTTTTTTGTCTTAGCTTCAAGTCTTTTCTGCTTTTCTTCCTCTCTTTCCTCTTTATTCATTTCCCTTTTTATCCATATCTTTTTATATTGTTCACTTGTTGCTAGTTTCCCTGTTTTGGATAAGATATTCTCTGCCGTCGTTTGTGACCTGAATTTAATCTTAATTGGTCTGGTCTTATATTTACTATACTTTCCGAGCCTGAATTTTTCCTCAATTTCCTTCATAATTTCTGGTTCATCTTCCTGAACTAATTTTAGTAAACTGCTTACTTTTTCATTTTCCTCATTGGTTCTTGAGGTTCTATCTGGGTTATGTTTCTCTTCCATTCCTAATATAATTATACATTTCTTTTTGTCAGCTAAGTCTCTTACTATATTCTCCTTCTGTCTCATCACTTTAATAACTGAGTCTTCAGTTTGTTCTCTCATTTGCTGTTTAATTATATCAGTAAATGCAACTTTACTGTTTTCTTTTATCGACTTCCATCCCTCTCTGTTTTCTTTACTATTCCTCTTCAATTCCTCATTCTCCACCTTTACTTCTTTTAACTGTCTTTTCAGGTTTTCTATTTCATCAGTTAAGTTTTTGTTCGCCTTCTCTAGTTCTTCCAATTTTTCAACCCTCCGTATAATATTGTTAACATGACCGAACCTACGCTCCAAGTCCTCGATCATCTTATCGACCTTCTCTTCTAGTCTTGTCAGTCGGGGGGGGGGGGGTTGTGTCCCCCCCACCCTCTTTAAATCCCTGGAAAATATTCTCATCACTTTCTACTGTATTGCTCTTATCTATACTTCTAATCTTTACATTTCTATTAGACATTTCATCGTCGTCGGGGGCCGTTTGTTTACCTTTCGCCTGTCTGCCTGGGCCAAGTCTACTCCTTCCTCATTTCCTTCCATTTCCCTCAGTAATCCCTCCCCTTCTCCTCTTTCCCTACTTTCCTACTACTCCACGAGCAATTTCCCCCCACCCTGTAAATACAATAGGCACTTCTCTTTGCGTTGGGATCCACAAAACTTCAATTTTCTTCAGAACGTCTTCTAAGCCGTCCGTTCGTTGAAGTGTGTGTGTGTGTGTATTTACCTAGTTGTATTTTACGGGAAGGGGAGCTATGCTCGTGGGGTCCCGTCTTCATATCTCATTTTATCTAAACTATTTTTAAATTCATGTATTGATTTTGCACACACCACTTTCTCATCTAACTTGTTCCAACTGTCTATTACTCTGTGAGGAAAGCTGTTCTTTTTCAAATCTCTTCTATAGCTGTCTTTTTTTATTTTCTTTCCGTGTCCTCTTGTATTTCTGTCATCCCATTTTATCAGATTCTCTCTATCAGTAATTTCTATGCCTTTCATGATTCTGTAAATAGCTATCAAATCTCCTCTCTCTCTTCTTTGCTCTAGTGTCTGTAGTTTAAGTTTTTGTAGTCTCTCTTCATATGATAGTTTTGAGAGTGTTGGTGCCAGTTTTGTGATTGCTCTTTGTATTCTTTCAAGTTTTTTTATACATTTTTTTGTACTTGGTGACCATATCGTTGCTGCATATTCCAATCTTGGTCTTATCAGGGTGATTAGGATTTTCCTCACCATTTCTTCATCCAGGTATGTAAATGCCACTTTGATTGTTCTTATTAAATTATAAGTTTCTCCAAAAATCTTATTTATATGTTTCTCAGGTGACATATTATTCATAACAATGACTCCCAGGTCCTTCTCATTTTCTACTTTTTTTATTCCTTCTTCTCCCAAATTATATGATCCTGTTATTCTGTTTTTGCTTTTTCCAAATTCCATTATACTACACTTTTTTGTATTGAATTCCATCTCCCACTTCCTACTCCATTCTTGTACTTTATTTAGATCTCTCTGTAGTGATTCACAATCTTCTTCAGTTTTCACTCTTTTCAGTAGTTTTGCATCATCTGCAAAGAAGCTCATATAGCTTTCAATTCCTTCATCCATATCATTAATATATATAGCAAACATTATTGGGGCCAGAACTGTTCCCTGCGGGACACCGCTTATTACTTCATTCCATTTTGAGTGCTGATCTCTTATCACTACTCTCATTTTTCTTTCTTGCAAAAAGTCTTCCATCCAATTTAGCAATTTACCTTGTATTCCTCCTTCATATTCTAATTTCTTAAGCAACTTCTTATGTGGTACTTTGTCAAAAGCTTTTTTTAGGTCTAGAAATGCACAATCAGCCCATCCATCTCTTTCTTGTATTATATCTATTAGCCTTGAATAGAAACATATTAAATTGGTGACGCATGATCGTCCTTGTCTGAATCCAAATTGCCTTGGATTTAGTACGTTGTTTTTTTCCAAGTATTTTACCCATCTACTTTTGATAATTCTTTCACAAATTTTTGCTATTGTACTTGTTAGAGAGACTGGTCTATAGTTTGTAGGTTCTTCTTTATTTCCTCCTTTATATATAGGTACTATATTTGCTTTTTTCCAATCTTCTGGAACTTTTCCTTCTTTTAAGGAACTGCTTATTATGCTATGTATTTTGTCTGCCAGTTCATTCCTGCATTCTTTCAGAATCCAGTTTGCTATTTCATCTGGTCCATGCGATTTTCTGACATCAAAATTACCCAAGTGTGTCAATATTTCATTCTTTGTTACTTCTATTTCTTCCATAGGGGGGACTTTTTCTTTCCACTCAATCTCTTCAGGTTGTATATTTTCCCTTGTAAACACTGATTTAAAATGTTTGTTCATAATTTCTGCCATTTCCATTTCCTCAGTGTATTCAACTCCTCCTTGTCTTAATTTCTCCAAGTCTTGTTTGTTTTTCAGTTTATTGTTTACAAATCTGTAGAATAGTTTTGGTTGATCTTTACACTTTTCTATAACATCTTTTTCATATTTTCTTTTTTCCTCTCTGCACTTTTGTACATATTCATTTCTATAACCAGTATATATTTTCCATTTTTCAGGTCTTCTGTCTTTTTTCCATCTGGTCCAGGCTTTGTCTCTTTTGTCTTTTAACTCCCTACAACTTTTGTTGTACCAGCATTTTACATATTCTTTTTCTTGTTTTTGTCTTGGGACATACTTTTCCACTCCTTTTTTGTAAATTTTTGTCAAAATATTCCATTTCTCTTCCACTGAGGTTTCTTCTTTGTATATTTCTTCCCAGTTTTCTTGTTGGAAGAATTCTCTTATTTTATCAAAGTTTGTTTTTTCATACATCATTCTTCCTCTTCTATATTGTTCATTTCTTTTCATATATTTTTCTTCATTAAGTTCCAGTTCAATCAATATGTGGTCACTTTTACCTATTGGTGTTTTATATTCAATCTTGTCCACTATTCTAGGTTCAGATGTAATTATTAAGTCTAGCCTCAATGGTTCTTCTTCATTTCTATACCTAGTGTTCTCTTGTATCCATTGTGTCATTGAATGGTCAGTAATCATCTCAAGTAGAGCATTTCCCCATGAGTCATCACCACTCTTTACTGTCATTTCTTCCCAGCAGATTTCTTTGCAATTAAAGTCGCCCATCATAACTATTCTTCCTCCGTCTTCCATTATTTTAGTTAATGCTATCTTTGTGTCCTCTAACATACTTTTATATTCACTCTCCTCCCATGAGGCTGTTTTCGGAGGCACATAATTGATCACAAATTTTCTGCTCTTCTTATCTCTGTCTTCCACTTCTATCATAATCATCTCTACTGTATTCTTTCCATATATGACACCTTTCACGTTTATATCCTTCTTAGTCAGGAACATAACTCCACCCCCTTGCTTTTTCTCTCTGTTTCTAATCCAATAATTGTATGCATCATGTCCTACACTGTTGGGTGGTAGTGGGCCTTTTAATTTTGTTTCTACAATTCCCATTATGTCCGGTTCTTTTTCTTTCAAATAATCATTCAGCTCATTCAATCCTGTTATTAATCCATCTATATTTGTGTAAGACACTCTTAGTTTTCTGCCACTTCCATTGTGTTCTCTGTTTCCCTTATGTTTTTCTTTTGTATGTCGAACTTCCTTAGTTTCATGTTCACTACTCTCCAATAGAATCTCTCTTTCTCTGACTCCGTTCTGTTCTCGTTTTTTGTCTTAGCTTCCAGTCTTTTCTGCTTTTCTTCCTCTCTTTCCTCTTTATTCATTTCTCTTTTTATCCATATCTTTTTGTATTGTTCACTTGTTGCTAGTTTCCCTGTTTTGGATAAGATATTCTCTGCCGTTGTTTGTGACTTGAATTTAATCTTAATTGGTCTGGTCTTGTCTGTGCTATACTTTCCGAGTCTAAATTTCTCTTCGATTTGTTTCATAATTCCTGGTTCATCTTCCTGAACTGATTCTAGTAATTGGCTTACTTTTTCATTTTCCTCTTTGATTCTTGTGGTTCTATCTGTGTTGTGTTTCTCTTCCATTCCTAATATAATTATACATTTCTTCTTGTCTGCTAAATCCCTTACTATATTCTCCTTTTGTCTCATCACTTTAATAACTGAGTCTTTAGTATGTTCTTTCAATTGCTGTTTGACTATGTCAGTGAATGAAACCTTATTTCCTTCTTGGGTTTTCTTCCAATTTTTACTTTCTTTAGCTATCGTTTCTCTGTTTTCTTTACTATTCTTCTTCAATTCCTCATTCTCCACCTTTACCTCTCTTAACTGTCTTTTTAGGTCTTCTATTTCATCAGTTAAGTTTTTATTCGCCTTTTCCAGTTCTTCCAATCTTTCAACCCTTTGTAAAATGGTGTTCATATGACCTAACCTACTCTCCAAGTCCTCGATCACCTTATCGACCTTCTCTTCTAGTCTTGTCAGTCGGGGTGGGGGGGGGGGGGGGGGGTTGTGTCCCCCCCACCCTCTTTAAATCCCTTGAAAATATTCTCATCACTTTCTGCTATATTGCTCCTATCTATACCTCTAATCTTCACATTCCTATTAGACATGTCGTCATCATCCAACTCGTCTTGGGGTCGTTTGTCTACCTTACGGCGGCCCGTCAGGGCCATTTCCTCCACCTCCTCATTACCTTCCATTTCCCCAGCAATCCCTCCCCCTCTCCTCTTTCCTTACTTTCCCACTACCCCACGAGCAATTTCCCCCCACCCTGCAAATACAAAAAGGCACTTCTCTTTGCGTTGGGATCCACAATCTTCACTTTTCTTCAGAACGTTCTTCAAGCCGTCCGTTCGTTGAAAGTGTGTGTGTGTGTATTCACCTCGGATCTGCTGCAGCCTCTGTTCGAGACAGCCAGACACCACCCTACGGCAGTGAGCTCAGAGCTCATTATTTGCCGATCTCTGGGTAGGTCTGAGACCACTCACACACCACACACTGGGACAGCAAGGTCACAATTCCTTGACTAACATCCCGTACCTACTCACTGCTAGGTGAACAGAGGCTACACGTGATAGGAGACAAACCCAACTTATCTCCGCCCGGCCGGGGAATCGAACCCCGGTTCTCCGGCTTGTGAGGCCAGTGCCTTACCAATCCGCCACCGAGCGTGTATTTACCTAGTTGTATTTACCTAGTTGTATTTGCACACACCACTTTCTCATCTAACTTGTTCCAACTGTCTATTGCTCTGTGAGGAAAGCTGTTCTTTTTCAAATCTCTTCTATAGTTGTCTTTTTTTATTTTCTTTCCGTGTCCTCTTGTATTTCTGTCATCCCATTTTATCAGATTCTCTCTATCAGTAATTTCTATGCCTTTCATGATTCTGTAAATAGCTATCAAATCTCCTCTCTCTCTTCTTTGCTCTAGTGTCTGTAGTTTAAGTTTTTGTAGTCTCTCTTCATATGATAGTTTTGAGAGTGTTGGTGCCAGTTTAGTAATTGCTCTTTGTATTCTTTCAAGTTTTTTTATACATTTTTTTGTACTTGGTGACCATATCGTTGCTGCATATTCCAATCTTGGTCTTATCAGGGTGACTAGGATTTTCCTCACCATTTCTTCATCCAGGTATGTAAATGCCACTTTGATTGTTCTTATTAAATTATAAGTTTCTCCAAAAATCTTATTTATATGTTTCTCAGGTGACATATTATTCATAACAATGACTCCCAGGTCCCTCTCATTTTCTACTCTTTTTATTCCTTCTTCTCCCAAATTATATGATCCTGTTATTCTGTTTTTGCTTTTTCCAAATTCCATTATACTACACTTTTTTGTATTGAACTCCATCTCCCACTTCCTACTCCATTCTTGTACTTTATTTAGATCTCTCTGTAGTGATTCACAATCTTCTTCAGTTTTCACTCTTTTCAGTAATTTTGCATCATCTGCAAAGAAGCTCATATAGCTTTCAATTCCTTCATCCATATCATTAATATATATAGCAAACATTATTGGGGCCAGAACTGTTCCCTGCGGGACACCGCTTATTACTTCATTCCATTTTGAGTGCTGATCTCTTATCACTACTCGCATTTTTCTTTCTTGCAAAAAGTCTTCCATCCAATTTAGCAATTTACCTTGTATTCCTCCTTCATATTCTAATTTCTTAAGCAACTTCTTATGTGGTACTTTGTCAAAAGCTTTTTTTAGGTCTAGAAATGCACAATCAGCCCATCCATCTCTTTCTTGTATTATATCTATTAGCCTTGAATAGAAACATATTAAATTGGTGACGCATGATCGTCCTTGTCTGAATCCAAATTGCCTTGGATTTAGTACGTTGTTTTTTTCCAAGTATTTTACCCATCTACTTTTGATAATTCTTTCACATATTTTTGCTATTGTACTTGTTAGAGAGACTGGTCTATAGTTGGTAGGTTCTTCTTTATTTCCTCCTTTATATATAGGTACTATATTTGCTTTTTTCCAATCTTCTGGAACTTTTCCTTCTTTTAAGGAACTGCTTATTATGCTATGTATTTTGTCTGCCAGTTCATTCCTACATTCTTTCAGAATCCAGTTTGCTATTTCATCTGGCCCATGCGATTTTCTGACATCAAAATTACCCAAGTGTGTCAATATTTCATTCTTCGTTACTTCTATTTCTTCCATAGGGGGAACTTTTTCCTTCCACTCAATCTCTTCAGGTTGTATATTTTCCCTTGTAAACACTGATTTAAAATGTTTGTTCATAATTTCTGCCATTTCCATTTCCTCAGTGTATTCAACTCCCCCTTGTCTTAATTTCTCCAAGTCTTGTTTGTTTTTCAGTTTATTGTTTACAAATCTGTAGAATAGTTTTGGTTGATCTTTACACTTTTCTATAACATCTTTTTCATATTTTCTTTTTTCCTCTCTGCACTTTTGTACATATTCATTTCTATAACCAGTATATATTTTCCATTTTTCAGGTCTTCTGTCTTTTTTCCATCCGGTCCAGGCTTTGTCTCTTTTGTCTTTTAACTCCCTACAACTTTTGTTGTACCAGCATTTTACATATTCTTTTTCTTGTTTTTGTCTTGGGACATACTTTTCCACTCCTTCTTTGTAAATTTTTGTCAAAATATTCCATTTCTCTTCCACTGATGTTTCTTCTTTGTATATTTCTTCCCAGTTTTCTTGTTGGAAGAATTCTCTTATTTTATCAAAGTTTGTTTTTTCATACATCATTCTTCCTTTTCTATATTGTTCATTTCTTTTCATATATTTTTCTTCATTAAGTTCCAGTTCAATCAATATGTGGTCACTTTTACCTATTGGTGTTTTATATTCAATCTTGTCCACTATTCTAGGTTCAGATGTAATTATTAAGTCTAGCCTCGATGGTTCTTCTTCATTTCTATACCTAGTGTTCTCTTGTATCCATTGTGTCATTGAATGGTCAGTAATCATCTCAAGTAGAGCATTTCCCCATGAGTCATCACCACTCTTTACTGTCATTTCTTCCCAGCAGATTTCTTTGCAATTAAAGTCGCCCATCATAACTATTCTTCCTCCGTCTTCCATTATTTTAGTTAATGCTATCTTTGTGTCCTCTAACATACTTTTATGTTCATTCTCCTCCCATGAGGCTGTTTTCGGAGGCACATAGTTGATCACAAATTTTCTGCTCTTCTTATCTCGGTCTTCCACTTCTATCATAATCATCTCTACTGTATTCTTTCCATATATGACACCTTTCACGTTTATATCCTTCTTTGTCAGGAACATAACTCCACCCCCTTGTTTTTTCTCTCTGTTTCTAATCCAATAATTGTATGTATCATGTCCTACACTGTTGGGTGGTAGTGGGCCTTTTAATTTTGTTTCTACAATTCCCATTATGTCCGGTTCTTTTTCTTTCAAATAATCATTCAGTTCATTCAATCCTGTTATCAATCCATCTATATTTGTGTAAGACACTCTTAGTTTTCTGCCACTTCCATTGTGTTCTCTGTTTCCCTTATGTTTTTCTTTAGTATGTCGAACTGCTTTATTTTCATGTTCACTACTCTCCAATAGAATCTCTCTTTCTCTGACTCCGTTCTTTCCTCGTTTTTTGCCTTAGCTTCAATTCTTTTCTGCTTTTCTGCCTCTCTTTCCTCCTTATTCATTTCTCTTTTTATCCATACCTTTTTATATTGATCATTTGTTGCTAGTTTCCCTGTCTTGGATAGAATTTTCTCTGCCGTTGTTTGTGACCTGAATTTAATCTTAATTGGTCTGGTCTTATCTGTACTATATTTTCCGAGTCTGAATTTTTCCTCAATTTCCTTTATAATTTCTGGTTCATCTTCCTGGACTAATTTTAATAAACTGCTTTTTCATTTTCCTCCTTGATTCTTGCGGTTCTATCTGGGTTATGTTTCTCTTCCATTCCTAATATAATTATACATTTCTTTTTGTCAGCTAATTCTCTTACTATATTCTCCTTCTGTCTCATCACTTTAATAACTGAGTCTTCATTATGTTCTTTCAATTGCTGTTTGACTATGTCAGTGAATGAAACCTTATTCCCTTCTTGAGTTATTCTCCAATTTTTAGCTTCTGTAGCTATTTTCTCACTGTTTTCATTACTATTCTTCTTCAATTTCTCATTCTCCTCCTTTACATTTCCTAACTGTCTTTTTAGGTCCTCTACTTCTTCAGTTAAGTTTCTGTTAGTCTTCTCTAGTTGTTCCAATCTTTCAATTCTTTGTAGAATGGAGCCTACATTACCTAACTTACGTTCCAAGTCCTCGATCACCTTATCAACTCTCTCCTCTAGTCTTATCAGTCTGGGGGGGGTTGTGTCCCCCCCACCCTCTTTAAATCCCTGGAACATATTCTCGTCACTTTCTACTGTATTTCTCCTCTCTATACTTCTAATCTTTACATTTTTATTTGCCATTTCGTCATCCGGTGGTCGTTTCATGTTGATCTTCCGCCCGTCTGCCTGGGCCAAGTCCTCCACATCCTCATTATCTTCCATTTCCCCAGTAATCCCTCCCCCTCTCCTCTTTCCTTACTTTCCCACTACCTCACGAGCAATTCCCCCCCCCCCTGCAAATACAAAAAGGCACTTCTCTTTGCGTTGGGATCCACAATCTTCACTTTTCTTCAGAACGTTCTTCAAGCCGTCCGTTCGTTGAAAGTGTGTGTGTGTGTGTGTGTGTGTGTGTGTGTGTGCAAATTGTGTTTATGGATAGGACCTCTAAGATTACTATGCCATCGTTAACAAATACCCAAAATAGACCAACTAATCAGGGAACATTACATGACCCAATACAGGCTTACTGCCCTGATCTTGGACCATTTCACTGTAACATAGAAGTGGCCTTGGTAGTTTATCAACCACTATCTTGAGTTTCAAAAGTTTCAAAGTTGGAAAACCTGCAACACCATAGTGGCTGGCAAAGGTCCTTAGAACCTCCCACAGATCTAAGAAGAAACTTTGGACTGCTATCTATGCTGTATCAATGTGGTACCATTTCTATGTCACTGGCTGAAAGTCATAGGGAGAGGAAAGGACTACTGGTCAAGTTATTCTGCTACCAACTTGTCCCAGTTGCTGGTATGTGGGTTCCAGGTGGATTGATTCTAATAAGTATCCCTGAAAAAATGAACATAGGCATCTGTTTTAAAAGAGAATAGGTTTTGATAAAGTACCCTTATGAAAATGTCTGTTTCCTGGATATATACAAAGGTGCAGGAACCTGGCCGAGGATTTTTTCTCTTTATTGACATATCTATTGTGCAGTGGCTTAGTGTGGTCTTCATCGCCAAAAAGGGCAACAGGCACAGAATTTAATAAACAACTGCCATTGCCAGATCCCTGTACAGGAACCTTCCCAAACTAGCCTCAAGGACTGACTGTATTGGCATCCATAATCATTCCATAAGAGGGATAGAATATTTCTGTCTTCCTAGAAATTAGACCCAGGTTTTGACTGTGCAGAAAAATGGCTTCCTGCTTGGCAGCCACTTTCATTGCCTCCATGGACTCTTCAGAGGCAAACTACAGTCTCTCTAATGATAAGCTATAATCAAAATCCTTGGTGTACCTGACAGAGCAACAGGAACAACACAAATAACCCAAGGACATTTCATTTAGGGCCTTAAACTCATGTGAACTTAATTGCTCGCAGCAGTTTTGTTCATTTACAACATTCACACTGAACAAGTGCTAAACTAAACACCATATGGCAGTATCTAAATAATTATATTGAGATATTATTGTTAATACATGTAATGCCGGGATGTGCTGGTACCACAAGTGGGACGAATAGGACCGGGATGTGGGACAAGTTGGCAAAGGTACAACTTGATCTGTTATCAAGGAAAGCGGTTGCCATTTGTCAGCTCTCCATGTGTTAAAGAGTGTAAGCTTGATTTGATAGAGATCTTGATTCCAGTCTGGACACTGAGTGTCAGCTCCTCTGGGTTGCACCTCTTGAGTCTTGTTGAAGGTAAAGGCACTGCCACTGACAGGGTTTGAAAATGAGCGGCTTTGCTGTTCATCTTGAAGGACCACCGGTCCCTGGCCATGGTAACTGGTCCCTGGCCATGGTTACCATGGCCAGGGACCAAACATGATCTTATATTGTCCAGATTACAAACAGCTTACCATGATGGTAAGCTGTTTATAATCTGGACAATATAAGATCATGATGACACACCAAAAGACTTCTGGAATATATGCTATTTGGTAACTTCTAATTATGTTTTAACTAAAACTTACTGTACTTTCAGAATGAATTATATTAATTAAATTAATGAAAAAACACATGTGACATGATCATGATGATGATGATGATTTTGATAATCATAATGATAATCCTGTGAACTGGTTTACTTACTTGGAATACCTGACCATAGGGGCACATACTGTTACTAATTTTTTGTTCCGTAATATTTCCATAGGTTTTTCTTTATTCTCAAAAGTTCTTCCATCCATGTTGATGGCTTATTTGTTGAAATGTTGTCTAGGAAAAGTATTAATTAGTACTGTTACACTACTACTCAGTCACACAAATATCCTGCACAAATGCTGTATAGCATATAACTGGTGTAACTAATTTATTTCCATACCCAACAATATCTGTCTCTTGGTACACTAGTCAACATTAAAAAAAACATCATTTCACACTAAGTGAACCTCGGCACTGTTGTCTGTATGTAAACAATGAAGAGCCAATTTGTAAACAAGCACTACAAAAATACTTTATCATACATTTTGTAAATAAATGTGGAAAACTATGTTAATTATTTTAATGTAAAACGTTACGAAGTAAAATATTTTACTACAAAATTGAAAATAATTGGTGCATAGCAGATTTTATAACAGCAAACTTCCCGCTCGTTTTTAAAGCGACAGAATCGGACATGGCGGAAAATTCATCGTAGATTAGAAATGACTGAAGTTACTGAAGTAGATAGTATTTCAGAAACACCTTATATTGTGTTGTCTGGGGTTCTAAACTATGCAGAAATACCTGAAGACTAGAGATGGGCGAATGTTGTCCTTGTCTTAAAAAGAACGAAGGAAGATTTTAATTACAGGACAATTAACATTTATTTTCATTATAACGAGTGCCATAAAGACTGAAGAACTAAATGAAATTAATAGAAAGGGCCAGTCTGGAAAGAATATTGCATATCTAAAGTAGAAGCGAAAGTGCCAGACATTGCTAATCCATTCGCTACCAAGTGGATGTGTCGGAGGTGAATGAAATGGCCTGGTGGAAACTAGTTAAAAGTGAAAGTGGGACCTGCATAGAGTTGGGGAGAGAGAGAGAGTAACTGTGGAGTACCAAGAAATAGCACAACACAGGTAAATGAATAAAAAAAAAAAAAAGGTGGGAGGGAAGTTTAGCCTGTACAGTGTACACAGTGATGGGATTCAGCCAAGAAAGCCGAGCACATGAATGAAGTAGGATATTTCTACGGACATTACCTGTCCCATAATGCATCGGACCAGTGAAAATACAGCTTTCGTTGTTGTTGCATTAATGCATTTTTAAAATTACATTAGATATAAGTAAACCATTGTATATACAACGTTTCACAGTTTAATCTACAAAACAAAACAAAATTATTTCAATTTCATGGGAAGCTCTGGCATATAGGAATATATTAAATCACCAACGAAAAACATATTTACATAATATGATAATTCCTGTGCATAGACTCCGTCATATTTGGTTGTCCTTTAATTCTTTCCCTGAGGTGACAATTCTTATAGATGTTATTCTAACATAAGACGATTTTATTCGGTTAAATGAGGATATTTGAGGAGTGTCACACTGTCAAAGGTGTAATGTATGACGTGGACAGATGACGTCATTGCGTGACGTGACAAAAATAAAATGGATGACTACGCTTAATTATATGGGACAATGAAAAGATGACTTAAAAACTGGAGCTGGGTCAGATTTATGTTATATTTTGTCAGGTTTGTTGAGATTTTAAGACAGTTTATTACACTCGGTTCAAGTCGTAGATTTAATGGCAGATGACTTAATTGCGGATTTTAAAGGTTAGTGATGGAACGATACCAATTTTGTTTAAGATTCCGATACAGGTCCCGATACTGTTCTTGACTTCCGATTCCGATACTAGTCCGATTTCGATACCTGTAATGATTATAGTTTATGGTTATTTTCAGACCCTGGTTTGGGAAACAAATGCTTAATGAACAAAGACGATTTTATTCAGCTGAGGGAACCGTCCCCCTGGTCAAAGATTTTTTACTCTCTAATTAATCAAAGGATGTGTAAGTTTCATTAAATCTGCAAACTGGCGATTCTATTCAGATGAGGTAAATCCCAATGGGTTCAAGTTGCCTATTATTATCAATTATTATCATCATTATTATTATCATTATTATTATTATTATTATTATTATTATTATTATTATTATTATTATTATTATTATTATTATTATTATTATTATTATTATTATTATTATTATTATTATTATTATTATTATTATTATTATTATTATTATTATTATTATTATTATTTTTATTATCATCATTACTATCATAATTATTATCATCATTACTATCATTATAATTATATATACACACACATATATATATACCGGTATTATTTTATTTTATTTTTTTGTGAGATAAATTTTTCAAATTTTCGTTTGAGTTCAGAAGACACGCGACATACGGGTAGGAGATATGGGAGATATGCATTTGGGTAGCTTTCACTACTTCATAAATATAATTTACATACAATGCGAAGAGAAGTGACCCAAGAATGAAACCCAGGGGGAACTCTACACTTAACTTCTTAGTAGGAGCTAACTTGTCGAATCAAGTCAACTTAAGTTCCCCATAATGTCATGTGACGTAAAGGTATCTAACATTACAGTATCAAATACTTTTCCATATTTAACAAATGTACACTGTCGCTTTCGCCGTATACTGTGCGCTGGTGGAATATAGTCGGAATGCTGGTCTCACATTCACTTAGTTGCAGGTTCGAATCCCGCACCTCCTCCGATTCCCAACCATCAAAGAGCATAGGGCAAAGGTCTGGCGTAAGCTTCCCACCTTGTTCTTTCGTGTAGCGTAGATTGAGACGACCGCAATCTGATGAGGATCACAATGGAACTAAGCGTACATGCTTTTTGTGTTATCCTCGGCAATTTGCATTTATTATTCCGAACTATGTGTTCTTGTCATTATTTGCACTTCATGTACATTGATTCATTGCCAAATAAAGTCTACCTATCTATCTATCTAAGATCGTTTAGTTTCGTCGCGGAGGAAATCTTGACGTCCAAAACCAAGACGCTTCTCGATGCGCGAGGGCTCTCCCGTCAGGTGTACTGACGGAGAGGTCCTGCTGGGGTTAAGTCTCAGGCGCCTCCTGGCGCCCTCCGCTGCTGCGTCGGCTGGTGCCGGATCGCCCATGAGGCACAACAGGCATAGTGCCAGAGAATCAACAAGAATTTAGGATGGGATCTTAAAAAAATACATACATACATATATACATATATATATATATATATATATATATATATATATATATATATATATATATATATATATATAGATCTGTTGAAAGGCGCAGGGAAATTAGTTCATATTAAATTAGCTGAGTTGTACACCCAGTGCTGACGTCAAGAAAGCGTTCCTGATGCGTGGTGCAATGCTATAGTGATTTTGCTTCATAAGAATGGAGACCAGAAGGACCTTAGTAACTACCGACCAATTAGCTTGCTATCAAATGTATATAAAGTATTCTCCAATATCCTTACAAATAGACTAAGTCGAGTTTTAGATGGAAACCAATCGAGAGAACAGGCAGGCTTTAGGAGCGGATAATCGACCCTAGACCATTTGCAGGCGATAAACCAACTAATCGAGAAAACGACAGAATGCAATATACCTCTGTGTTTAGCTTTTGTAGATTATGAGAAGGCCTTTGACTCGATAGAACAAATAGCAATACTAAACGGGCTATGCAAACAGGGTACAAACGAACAAATCGTAAAAGTTTTAGAAAATATTTATGCCAAAGGTACCGCAATAATTCGACTACATAAAGATACAGAAAAGATCAATATCGAGAAAGGAGTACGGCAAGGCCATACAATTTCACCGAAACTATTTACAGCTTGCTTGGAAGATATTTTCAGAAGATTGAGTTGGGAAAATAAAGGTTTAAAGGTTAATGGCGAATATTTGAACCACCTAAGATATGCGGATGACATTATTCTTATTTCAGAAAGAGCAGAAGACTTGCAAGATATGCTGAGTGATCTAAACAAGGAAAGTGTCAAAGTAGGTTTAAAAATGAATAAAAGTAAAACGAAAGTAATGTTCAACACGAAAGTTCAAAGTAAAGAGATTGTAATTGATGATGAGAGTCTTGAGGAAGTTGAAGAGTATAATTATTTAGGCCAGATGGTGAAAGTGTTGAAATATTATGATAATGAAATAAAGAGACGCATTACAATTGGTTCGAAAGTGTTTGGTAAGTATAATAAGATCCTGAGAGGCTCTCTACCTTTATGTTTGAAACGTAAAGTTTACAATCAGTGCATTCTACCAGCAATAATCTACGGGTGTGAGACTTGGAAACTAATGAAGTCAATGGAAACAAAGCTAAGGACAGCACAGAGGAGAATGGAGAGATCAATGATGGGAATAACGCTGAGAGAGCGAAAGAGAGCAATTTGGGTGAGAGAGCAGACTAGAGTGAAAGATATTGTGGAAGCAGTAAAAGAGAGGAAGTGGAGCTGGGCAGGTAAGTTAGTACGAACGACTGATGAGTGATGGAGCAAGTGTGTTACTGAATGGACGCCGCGAGATGGGAAGCGTGGAAGAGGGAGACCGGACAGAAGGTGGAGAGACGAGATTGAAAAGTTTGCAGGAGTGACGTGGCAGATGATGGCGCGGTCGTGTGAATCATGGAATACTATGAAGGAGGCCTTTGTTCAGCAGTGGACTCAGGGCTTATTTGATATATATATATATATAAATATATATACATATATATATACATATGTATATATATATATATATATATAAGTGGCCCTTTGTCAATTTTTCTTGCCGAATTATTTATGATATGCTCATATAAGTCTTTTTTTACCTACGGAATTCCTAATCCGGCCGTGTACGACGTGCCTCGTGGACTGGTAGTAGAATTTAGGGTCAAGAGAAAGGTGTCAGGGGCGGGTACAGCGTTAGGGCAGGCGGCTAGACAAAAGGGCGGAAAAAAAATCATATAGGCAGCTTATCTCGCCTTCCGTCCTTGTTACAGTAGCCAACGGGAGGGATTTGTGATGAATTAGTAAAAGGGACGATCTGGTTGCTGGTTAATGAGGCGAGGAGGAGAAAGAGGACACGAGAGGAACACTGCGGAGCAATCAATCCGATTAGCTCAATAAAACGACATGTAACTGGTATTTTCTACATTGTGTCCGGTTTGAAGAAGTCTTGGTAGGGACGAAACGTATGGGAATAGACTTGCTATTCTTCTGTGTTTACCTCAACACCTTCCTATCTCTCTCTCTCTCTCTCTTCTCCTGGCTAACGACTGACCATTTTATTCAGCTTATAGGAGCCTTGGGCTTAGCAAAGACCAATGTTCTGTGTTTGGATTTGCGTATTAACCCTTTAGCTGCATGAAGTTTCGCTGTTAGCCGAATAAAATAATCTGGCAGCAATTAAGATAAACATACCAGTCGAGTATCGGTATGCCAGGAATTATCATGATGTTTTTTAATATTTTGCCTTTAATATTATCCCTACATTCTCAGTAATACGGAGAAATGTTGGCTATTGCGCAGTATTTGTTGTAGGGGCCGGTTGAGGCGTCCACAGGGTCACCAACACGCAGAGGGGGTTAACGAACCGACGACAAGACTTTCGCTCTGTAGCCCCCTTTCTATCTCTTTCTACGCCTTCCTTTCCAGCCCCTTTGCCGAGCCCCTAAACGGAAAAGGGGCGGTGCTTGATGCCGTGCATTAGCATTCAAAGTAGGATCATTTAGCGAGTCGCGCGTGAGTTAGGGTCCACCAAGTTGTCGACATTTTTCGAGCGATCAGACTACGTCATGTCGCCATTGGCTTCAGCCCGAACGCGCCAAATGTACCGACTCCCATAATATCAATAACTACATCCTCTTTTATAATGCAGTGGCATACTATATATATTCTGTTCTGTTTTGGTCCCAAGAAAATGATCAGTAATATTACGACAATAAATCGCTTTGCACAATATTAATGACAGTGAAGGGGTAGTACTGATAGAACCCTGAAAGTAAGGGGTATTAGTGTTGAGTTGGGATGTCATGCAAATAATATTAGTTGTGTAGGACCCTTGAAATAAGATTTAAAGCAGTTGAGGATGCTTTTGAAAGAGCAAAGAATACAGAGAACTCCGAGGGGAACAATCCAGTTTTAAAGCAATATATCACGAAAGACAAAAAGGGAGCAAAGGAAAACAAAAAACAAAAACAAAAGACAAATTTTCAGGCTGTAAGTCTTACAGCAGAATAGGTTGTTTCACCTCGACAGTGAATAGTGGATAGATCTATAGCAGACATGACTCAGTGTAATGTCATTCGAAGTTTAGGTAATAATTTTCACAGAAAATTATCTAAGCTAGTTGGCAGCTACTTTTGTTTGAAAATGTCCAATTTTGTCAAAAAATTTTTTTTTCTGTACACGGGGTTTCCTTGGGCTGAACAGAATTGTCTGGCGGCATTCGGGACAAATGTGAAAGCCGCGGAATAGATCACGTTAGTGATAGGGTTAAATTTGATTTCAAGTCAATCTTGATTAATTCTCTCTCTCCGTTTGAAGACTTAAATAATTTATCTTAACTGTCGCTGGTATTGTTGTTAATGGTATTGAATGCAAAAGTTTGGATGACCCAGTGCCCTTACCAAACATAAGATCTGGTCACACGTAATAAGATAATAAGACTGACTTCTAGTTTCTCATTCATTCCATTATGAATGAAAACATAATTCTGTCTCTACTTACCAATACTGATATGTTCGTGTTGAAATTGCATATGATAATTTGGTGTTTCGGTGTGCATGGGAAGTGATGAAAAAATGTGTATTGAGTCTGATGATATTCAGTTACAGAAATATATAACCATGGATGTTGTGGTTTATCTCTAAGTGGTAAGAGCGTCGTCTGTATTAGATGTGAGTCACCGTATTTTTACATTTCTAGAAACGTCAAACCCTCTCTAAACTCGTCGCATAATTGGCAAACTCCTCTAATCAGACCAAAAGCAAATAAATTCTGATGATGATGATGATCCAACTGAACACCGTGAACTCCTCCTATCAGAAGGCTAGAACGGTGCCCTTCACAGATAACCTTGTAGCGTGGAATGTAATAAGCCATGGCCTCTGGTCCAACTCGCTGGCGGCAGGGTCGGAACCACCATCCCCTCGACCACCGCCGCAAGTAGCGACGCTCTAACCCGCTCAACCATCGATCAAATAAATTCTAACTAATCTCAAAATAAAAGTAATTGTATCAGAAATCAAGACTACATTTCGAAATATCACAAAAATGAACAAAAATGAAGATTCTAATCTGAGTGGAATCTTGACAAGGGGGTGGATTGAAAACAACCATTAATGAACGAGGACATAATTTGTGTCAGGTCCAAGTGGAATACTTAGTGAAAGACTTAGTGCTCTTTGGAGATGAAACTACGGACAAAACCGGGAGAGAACGCCCAGAAATCTCTTGTCATGATACGGGAAACGCCCGGAACAATGAGGCGCCCGGGTTGCGAGATTTATGGAAGATGTCACCAAAGCGGCTTAAAGAAAACTACGTTCTTGATCTCGGGGGCCGGGGGTGGGGGGTGGTGGCGGGGGAAGGAGTCAACAGACGACTATTCACTGAGAAACGCTTTTCCACATGTCTGATAAACTTCAATTTTAATATTATTGAAGTATTATTATTTTTTATACATTATTATTATTAGTCTCAGGTTCCTGAGTGATCAGTTTTGTTCCAGGCCTGAAAGTTGGGTTTGCATAGGTGGTCCTTTTTTGGAAGCCAAAGATCTAAAAGGTCTATAATGTTTCTATTTAATTTATCTATCTATCCATCTATCCATCTATCTATCTATCTATCTATCTATCTATCTATCTATCTATCTATCTATATATATATATATATATATATATATATATATATATATATATGAGAAAATTCACTAGTGACAGCGACATTAATCTGATAATTTGCATGACTCACATGTAGGATTCGAACCCTTTGCTTTCGGTCACCGTAAGATTACCTTCACTGAGCCTTTACCCATTCCTCCACAGAGACTATAAAAACATCGAAACCTGGAATCCTTCTGATTCCCGAGAATAGGAAAAATCACTAATCTGCGGCCCCGGATCCTGTTTTACACAAGACCCAAGCCCACCAGTGGAAGCGGGTAAGGATCGGAACAAATCCCTTTTACGCTTTTCGCCATTGTAATCATGAGAGAAATTCGCTTGTGACAGCGACATTAATCTAATAATTCTCTATGACAGTCACTTGGGCCTTGTGTAAAACAGGAACTGGGGTCTTCCCTATTCTCTGGAATCAGAACGATTTCAGGTTTCGAAGCTGTTATAGTCTCTGTGGAAGAAAGGGCAAAGGCTCTGTGAAGGTAATCTCACGGTGACCGAAACCAGTGGGTTCGAATCCTACATGCGACTGTCATGAAAATTTATAATGTATATATATATATATATATATATATAGATATATATATATATATATATCGATCTATTTATATCTCTCTATCTATATGTCTATCTATCTATCTATCTATCTATCTATCTATCTATCTATCTATATATATATATATATATATATGTATGTTTATATATATAATATTATTATCTTTTATTTATCTTTCTACTTATTCGTTTATTTGTTTGTTTGTTTATTCATTTACCTATCTATCTATTTACTTATTATTTTTCATCAATTAATTTTTCTCTTATTCATTCATCTATTTGATCATCTAACTATCTATATATTTATTTATTTATTTATTCTTGTCTATTTATTCACTGATATATTTATCTACATTTTATCTATTTGTATATTTGTCTATTTATTTACGTATTTATTCATTCATTTATGTTCTTTGTTTCTACCATTTTATTTATTAATTAATTTGCTTACTTATTCATTCATTTATGTATATATTTATTTACGATCATTATCATCTTAAATGTGACAGCAAGAGTTGGCTATGTAAACTCACGAGATTCGCTTACGTAATGTCGTATCGTAAATAAAAAAAATTCGACTTGAAATAAATATTTATGTACCGATTTTTTCTTCATTTGCTATTACATTTGTCTAGCTCAACAATGCATCCTCCGTGTCTGATTAAATCTTAAGCAGGACTGAGGTTAATTAATTTTTGTCAGTTCGATTCAATTGCACAAATCCTTATGAAGTTTTAATAAACCAATTCTAGTTTGGTTAAATTTAATCGTAGATAAAAGAAATTTTAGATTCTAGTTTTTCAGATTTTTTTTCATTTCCAGTTCGATTCAGTTCAGTATTATTGGAATTTTATTGAATTAACTTTTTTTAGTTTAATCTACCCAGGACCATTAAACTAACAGAAATAGATAAAAATGAGGTTTAAAATTAACATTTTTATTAATTATCATAACTACTCTACGACACAATCTAATCAAATTCTTTAGCAACTAGAAGTTCAAATTGATTAATTCTTTGTACTTTTAAACAAAACAACAATGGAGTTCAAGTTAAGATTACATGTGATCACTATTTATATTTCTAACATTTTTTTTGTGATAGCAAATTATATGTTCTCCTGTTTCTTTGAGTGCTGTATACTATTGATTAATCATTACACAATAAGGAATTCGAATATTGCAATCACGAATTTATATAATTTCATTAATATCTATTCCGATTAAATTATAACAATCTAATTTCTACGTTTTTTCTCAATTCCAATGCAATTCCAGTTCACACACCAATTCAATTAAATTCATAATTGACCCTCACCCTGGTTAACAATCTTCTCATTTAAACATAACTAAGCTTTCGTCTTGATAAGGTATAGAATAAATTGCCATTATAGTTTTCAACATGATATACATGCATAAACACTCATCCGCATACACACACAAACAGACGCAAACATACATTCTTGGACCTCAAGAAGGCATCTGGAAGGATACCGCAAAAGAGGTCATCGAGAGGGTGCAATTTGTAGTAGTAGCGGCCTGGCGGAAGCCAAAATAAAGAGGCAAGTGCCATCCAGTACGAAAGGGATTCAATTATAGAATCGGAGGTACATACATACATATACCAAGGCTTTTTCCCCCTTACAAGGGAGGTAGCCAAAAAGAAAAAGGCATAAAATCATTCCCACCCATTCCATCCCTAAATACACTCCACTCCCCTCCACCCTCCCTCCCATCTTAGCACCTCCTGGATGACGGGTCATCCAGGAGGTAAGATGCTGAAATAAATGAGCGGGGTCTTGGGCGAAATGCAACCAGAGCATCAAATCTTCAAAACAAATGTGCTAATGCTTCAGATGAGAGAGAGAGAGAGAGAGAGAGAGAGAGAGAGAGAGAGAGAGAGAGAGAGAGAGAGAGAGAGAGAGAGAGAGAGAGAGAGAGAGAGAGAGAGAGAGAGAGAGAGAGAGAGAGAGAGAGAGAGAGAGAGAGAGAGAGAGAGAGAGAGAGAGAGAGAGAGAGAGAGTTTTATTAAACAAGCTCTCTCCTGGAGAACTCAACCAGATAAGAAGTAAACATTCACACCTGTGTAGCTGCTTCGAAGCGTGGTCTCGATCTGTTCTTCAAGCTCCATAGAAAAGAATTTCCATAGAAAAGAATTTTCCTTCTCCATGCCCGTGTTTTGTCGACGCTTGCAAGAGCGTGGTTGATTTCTTGGGAGACTTTTGATGTTTGCGAGTTCTTTTTAAGCTAATATGCGTTCTACACTTCACTGTGTGAGTTACAAAGAAAACACGTAGACTAAGACAACAGTATCACTTCGTCTAACAAAGTGACAAACAGGATCATTAAACGATTTTCTCAATAAAGGGATGGATGGTACATTTCTTGAGTTTAATACTTTTGCCTAAAATGTTGGGACTGCCAGGCTGTATCCGATAAATACGGATACAGTAAAAAAAAATGGTGTGGTTGTTCCTCGTTGTCCACCTGTCTTCAAAAACGACATCCCTTGATTTTTTTCTCTGTGGGGTGGGGTGAGGGTAGAGATGACGGTTTATATATACAAAATCTGAAACTCTCACAGGGCATTAGAACAACAACAAAAAGAACACCAGCGTTCCACCCTTGATATAGTGGAGTCTTGTTATGACGGCCCTGGGTAGCGGATTTGTCGCCGCCGTCTCCGTGACGTCATGTCGCGCGCGATAATGTCTGAGCCTCTCGTGACCGGTCAACCCATCGCGGGACATTGTGTCTCAGCCGCCGAGGGGACATCGGCGTCATCAAGAACAACAATGGCTTGTGTGCACTATTTGCTTGTTTTGTACGTAGTCGCCGGCAGGAATGTGTGTGCCATTGTGTACATTCTGTCGTAGTTTTTCTAAGTGTCTGGGGAAACGAAGTCGGGATTTGGAGTTTTAAGATCAGGCGAGATGCGTATTTGTAAGATGGGTGTCCCGGAAGACATGTTGATGTGCGTTTTTTTTTTTTTTAGTTCCATCTAAGCTTATGCGATCTTTTGAGCTGAAGGGGGGGGGTTAACTCCCCCCATGAAGAAATTCTCAAGAGATCGAGACCCCATCAGACCAATAATAATCCCCTTTAATCCAACAGAATCGTTTGGCAGTAGACCATACACCATGTTAACATAATGACAGAGTCCAAACGTAAATGAGACAATCTCCAAAGACTTTGGGTTATTTCTTGACCAAATTACCATCACATAGACGACTCATTTAGATGACCATAATGGTAAATTACATATAATGGTATGTATTGTCATTAAGGTTGAATCGGCATATCACATGCCCAAATAGTATAATGTCATGCACGATTTGCATATGAATCCATCAGTACAGGGTTTTGCCGTCTATTGAAAAAAAAAAAAAATCTAAAGATATCCAAAAGAGAATCTGTTACTTGATCCACCATAACTGAGTAAGCTCTTCAATACGAAGTCTTTCCTTCAACTGAATAAAATTGTCTGATATAATCAAGAATACAACCAACAGAATACGTTATTGTAGCAGAGTTTTTAGCCGTTAAATACAGATTTTTACTTAGTTACTTCGGCTACCAGTTAGAGATGATTATCTGTCAGTCGGTCTAACCTCTTTTTCCATTCCACTCCGTCCTGTAGAGGCTGGTGTCCTTGACAGGCTGTGTTCATGTCTCGACAACATCACTCCATCTTTTCTTCGGCCTTCCTATGGGCCTTTTTTCCTTTTCGGTGTTCAATTCCACCTTCTCTTTGCTATCCTTCCTTCATCCATTCTTTCGATACGCCCTGACCACCTCAACTTCGTTGTATCTATTTTTCTCAATATTTGCCTGACTCGTATGTCTTTTAATGTTTCTAATTCAACCCATGTTTTCCTTTCACATTTTCTTTCCAAGTACCTTCTTTAGTATTCTTATGTATTGTTATCATTTGTTTGTTTGATTCTCATTTATCATTAGTTATATGTCAATTTATTATTATTTACTATTTACCTGTTTGTTTATTATTCAACTATACCTATGCATTTATTTAAGTGTTTTATTTATTATTTACATTATTATAGTTTTTATTTATTCATTTATTATTATTATTATGATTTTTTTCGCATCCGACCTAGATATGGACCAAAAGGTCTCCTGTCAGCATGCTCCGCCTTTGTAATCCTTTGTAATGTTACTACGATAAGTATAAGAAGGTATGAGTTAATACATATTTTGTTTTGGAATAAGATTTTATGTTACAACAATCATGATACTGCACACGTTCAGCACGTTATATTATCTTTCCCGAATACGTAAGGATTAATCACCGTAGCAAATCTAAAGATTAATCTCGTCTTAGGCAGAGGTTTGCCCAAAGCTGAATAAAACTGCCTGGTGATGGGAAGAAAAGGGTTCTTAAATGTCTTCAGAGGGAAAGAAAACTCCCTCATGTAAATAAGATAAGTGAGCACAAACAAAAATAAAAACACACAGGACAACAACACTTAGGGTGAGACCAATCAAACTAGGATCTAATCACATGGAGAGTGAAGATTTCCCCAGCTTCAGGTGAATAAAATCACCTGGCGACAGACAAACGACGATCGGAAAAGAGCTCAATCAACCAACTAATCCCTTGCCCCAGGTCTCTCTTGCAGAAGACCCGCAAACCCTAGTAAACCGGCAACGGTCACAAGTTTGGATAACAAATCACTCGGAGAAGAAATTTTGCATTGTTGTCTGGATAGGATGAGAGTAGGGCAGTGTAGAATGAGGTGTTCATTGTCTTCTGTGTTGTGGTCGCATCTGGGGCAGTTCGTGTCTGTGGCCAGTCTGGTTCTGTGTTGGTATTGTTCTCATCCAAGGTTAAACAATCATCAACATTGTATGGGTTACATGCTCTTGTTCGAACCTTCATCATTCTATTCTGACGTTTGGACTACAAGTCTTCAATCTGAAGATGATTTATTCATAGTCGAAATGTTAGACTAAATTAGTGTTTCTGATTCAGCCCGTTTTTTCTTTCCGGCTTTTCTTCTAGTATGAGAATTTAGAAAGAGTTGGAAGACAGAGGTTTGCGTCAGACTTGCTAGTATAAGTCAAAAGGCGTGATTTTCTTTTTTCTTTCATATCTTTTTTTGCGACTGACCTCTTCCGATTTGGATGGCATTTTTTTCTTTCTTTTTGATATCACCAGACTGTTCTATTCATTTCCATGTGCGTTCACAGCATTTTGACAAAGCGGTAGAGAGTATTGTGGCACGTATCCCTGATGGTGATACTATTCAGCGTTGTCTCCACAAGAGGCAACACTCGATGGAGGAGATGAAGAAGGGGACGCTCACGGAATTCATAATTGGTGCAAGTTGATCAAACCTGTCGAGAGTTGTTTGGAGTGGGATGGGAAGGGTGTTTGCATGAGAGCTTGCTCGGAGAGACCGTTGGGGACTGGCACTGGCGTGTGAGTGAAGCAACGCGACCCCTGGCGTGTGACCCCAAATGGTGATGATGATGGTAGGTGAGTGTTCGTTTGTGCCTTAAGCTGATTAAAATCCTCTAAACCAAATATAATCGTCTGATTGTAAACAGAATAAAATTTCTAATGTACACCACAATACAGAAGTTCTTCTTTTTTACTTCCGAATGACCAGAAATATGTCAAAATCCAAATCTATAAACCAACATATTCTGACAATCGCTAAACGATTTTATTCAGCTTAAACGGGGATCCTTCTCTTTTCCGTAATGTCTAAATTAAGGCTTAATTGCATTCTTTTTTTTAACCTGAGAGAACCCACCCTCTGTTTTTTTTGCATAATCTCGAGGACATCATCATCATTAAGTGTGCTGGTGGCGTCATCGGAAGCGTGATGGTCTCGTATTCGCTTAGTTGTGTGTTCGAATCTCGCTCTCGTTTTCGATTCCCAGCAGTGACTGTTACCTGGCCTAACAGTCCAAGTGCATAGGGCAAAGGTGACGGCTTCGGCCGCAGCTACGTGAATCCTGGGGTAGGCGCTTTACTTTCTTCTATCATTATTGTAGACCTAAGGTAAAGAGGTCTCACCAATGAAGAATTATATTAATGTCCATAAAAACTTAAAGTTCACAGAAGATTAATAAAAAAAAACATAACGATATTTGTTAGAAAACAGTAAATGATACGTAGGCTTATGTAACAAACATTAGTTCTTTGTGTAGACAAAGAACATTACCAGACTATGAAAGAGTATGTTAGTGCTCACGAGCAACTGTTTGGGAATTCTTCAACCCCGACTCCCAAGTACTGATAGATTAAGGAACAGTGACATATAGTTAAGAAAAAACAACTTCTTTCCGTAACTAATGACATAATAGTAAGAGTGTTTTTTTTTTTTACTTGAATGGAAGGAGTGGGGGGGGGGGCTAGATTTACTTACAAGATCGAGAGCTTATTTTCTTCTCTTCCAACTCTGGCTTACACGCTTTTGGAAGAAAGTGTTCATTATCCTCATGTTGTAGTTCTCCGCAAAATTGACTAACATCTCGCCTCTGTCATTTCTTTCACCTACTCCAAACTTCCCAATGCACGACTCATCTCCCATCTTCTTTCCCACTTTAGCATTAAATTCGCCTATTACCATTCATTGCATCATTATTTATCATCTTCATGAAAATTAAAGAGGAAATACGTTTGTGTTGAATCCAGGAAATCACAGTGCACATGAAATATAAAGTTTGTTCATTGTTTCTTTGTTCGTGGTCTTGTTGAGGAAGTAACAGTGGAAAGAAGAAAAAGACTATGTCAACAATTGATTGTTGGGTGAAATAATTTTAGAATTACTTATAAGGGCGTTATATCCTCACAACCTAACCTAACCTAACCTAATCTCTGACAAAAAAAATGTAGAAATAGGGGTGTTCCTGTCTCATAACCCCAAAATTAGTATGAGTAATAAAATATTTAAAAAAAAAAAAAATAAAAAAAAACGCAAGGAATTTGAAAAAAAAAATAAAGAAAGCAGGTGGAAACATCATCATTGTATAACGTCGTTTTATTAATTGCTAGTTTGTATTCTTGGCTGGATTTTGAGAAAAAAATCTGAAGAACCAGGACTAGATGTCAAAACAAAGCAAACCTGACGCAGAGCATTAAGATAAAAACGAAAGAAAGGAAAACAAAAACAAAAGACCCTCAGAGCAAGAGACGAGATGGACGGATCTCAGAAGAAAACAAAAACTATGAATGACTCAGGCGTCGATCGACATTTGATAAGCAGACCGGGGCTCGCCGTGACGCAGACCATACGAGACGTCGCCGACACAATGAACAGACGAAAGAAAAAAAAAAGGACTTCGCATCTCTGTCAGGTGAAGGGCGTCTAGAGATGCTACACTCCGGGTGCCTTTCTCTAACCTCCCCCCATCTCCCCCTTCCCCCTGCCCCCTTCCCCATCCCCCCTCCCCCCTACCTACCTCCTAAAATCGCCGTCTCGAAGTAATTAACGCCCCCACGAACACGCACGTAGGATCGAGTGATCTCGCCTTACGTGTAAGAAACTCGGCCCCTTGGTTCCGGGTCTTCTGGACATCATAATAATCGAAGCAGGGTGAGCGACAGATGCCTGATCACGTGGTCGCGTGCAGCTGGTCCTCTTCAGCTGGAAAGCACAGCAGACTCAGGCGACGGGGTAGAGAGAGAGAAAGAGAGAGAGAGACAGCTGTGTAGAGGTGCAGTGACAGACCCGCTCTCTCCTCCGGCCTTGCCTCCGCATTGTTAGTAAACAACGGAGAGGTAGTTCGCAGAGAAACGGAGGTTCCTGATGCTCCAGTCTTTCCCATCAAGCTGGGAATGGTGGCGTCTGCTGGAATGGGCAATGAACCAAATTCTGTTCAACTCTAGGATAACACACACAACACACACACACACACACACACACACACACACACACACACACACACACACACACACACACACACACACACACACACACACACACACACACACACACACACACACACACACACACACACACACACACACACACACACACACCACACACACACACACACACACACACACACACACACACACACACACACACACACACACACACACACACACACACACACACACACACACACACACACACACACACACACACACAGCATTACCCATAGATCGGTCATACGAGCTCTGAGCTCTCTTCCGGGAGGGAAATAGCTGTCGTCCATGAGTCCAACACGTGATCCAAAGACCAAGGTGAATTACACACACTGGAACAGAGAAGAGAAAGAGGAGATTTGTTGACCATTTTCAGAATTATGAAAGGGAAGGAAATTCTCGACAGAGACGACTTATTAAAGAGGGACAGAAGAGAAACAAGAGGACACGAAAAGAAACTAAAGAAAGACAGCTACAGAAGAGACCTGAAAAAGAATAGCTTCCCACATAGAGTGATTGATGTGTGGAACAAACTGAACGGAGAAACAGTGAATGCCAAAACTATACACGATTTTATGAATAAACAGGATGTGGAGAGATATGAAAACGGGTCACTACGAGCATAGCTCTCGTCCCGTAAAATACAACTAAGTAAATACACACACACACACACACACACACACACACACACACACACACACACACACACACACACACACACACACACACACACACACACACACACACACACACACACACACACACACATATATATATATATATATATATACACACACATATATATGTCTCTATGTGTATATATATATATATATATATATATATATATATATATATATATATATATATATATATATATATATATTACACACAGGAACCCACAGTCGGAGAAAGAATAACCTTCGAATAAAGAAAAATCCTATATTTCGGCTATCAACTGTAGCCCTCTTCAGGAAAGTACATAAGATAGAGAACAGAGGGGACTTATAAACTACAGTAAGAAGAGATGTGGACAGTTGACCACACTCAGGCGCGGGGCAAACTGGGGTGGCGGAGGAGGGAGGAGGTGAGGAGAGGGGAGGATGTAGCGTCCGCACCAACTTGGCTACTGCTGCGCGTGAGATTATGTCAGGTGTCCACTGCCCTTTAGAAATACTAATATTAGGGCATTCCTCAATTAATGCTGATTCGACTATTTTCCTCCTGAAACCGCAGTGGGACTTGAACACTAATCTGGCCTTACCCCAGTCGAAAGAATGATTCTTATTTTTGACATGAAGAAATACAGCCGAATTTTCTTGCCCATACCTAATTGACCTTTTATGTTCTGCCAATCTAGTGTTCAGGTCTCTCCCGGTTTGACCCAAGTAAACCAAATCACAATCTTTGCAGGGCAAACAATAAACACCAGGTGACTCAACTTCCTTCGGTTTTTGTTGAACGTTCACAATTTGCTTACGCACGGTGTTAGGATAGTGATAGGCAATAGTGAGACGTTCATGAGGAAACAATTTAGTAGAAGAACTGATGGTATTATTAAATGGAATTTTTAAAATGTCCTTAAAGGAGCGGTGAAAACTTGAGGGGACGGAAGTTTTAAAATGGTTGGCCCTAGCCTTACTGAGGGCTTGATCCAGAAACCAAGGTGGATAAGCCAACTTCTCAAGTTGACATTTGATCACCTCAATCTCATGGTCCAGAAGTTGGGGACTGCAAATCCTGAAAGCCCTCAAGAAAAGGCCAGAGGCAACACTTTTCTTAAGATTGTCAGGGTGATTGCTAAAAAAGTGGAGATAACTGCCTGAATGGGTGGGCTTACGGTACACTGTAAAGAATAAATTATCATCAGTTCTTCTTAACAAAATATCCAAGAAAGGGATTTGGTGTCCTTCTTCCCATTCAACTTTAAATTTAAGATTCGGGGTCAATTGGTTCAATTTATCATGGAACACTTCAAATGGGCCCCAACTGTCATCCCACGCCGAAAAGATATCGTCTACGTACCTGAGCCAAATAATTTCGGGCGGTTTGATGCTGGGCAAAAGGGTACACTCAAAATACTCCATGTACAAATTGGCCAAAACAGGAGACAAATTGGAACCCATACTGCAACCGAATTTTTGACGGAAGAATTGGTCTTGAAAGGAGAAAACATTTGAAGAAACACACAGGCGAACTAAAGCAAGAATTTTGTTGACAGGGAGGGGGAAAAAGTCTTGAAACGGTTGCAGTTTGGATTCCAAAAAAGTAAGTACATCATCAACATTAATATTCGTAAATAACGAGGACACATCCAGGCTGGACCATGAGATTGAGGTGATCAAATGTCAACTTGAGAAGTTGGCTTATCCACCTTGGTTTCTGGATCAAGCCCTCAGTAAGGCTAGGGCAACCATTTTAAAACTTCCGTCCCCTCAAGTTTTCACCGCTCCTTTAAGGACATTTTAAAAATTCCATTTAATAATACCATCAGTTCTTCTACTAAATTGTTTCCTCATGAACGTCTCACTATTGCCTATCACTATCCTAACACCGTGCGTAAGCAAATTGTGAACGTTCAACAAAAACCGAAGGAAGTTGAGTCACCTGGTGTTTATTGTTTGCCCTGCAAAGATTGTGATTTGGTTTACTTGGGTCAAACCGGGAGAGACCTGAACACTAGATTGGCAGAACATAAAAGGTCAATTAGGTATGGGCAAGAAAATTCGGCTGTATTTCTTCATGTCAAAAATAAGAATCATTCTTTCGACTGGGGTAAGGCCAGATTAGTGTTCAAGTCCCACTGCGGTTTCAGGAGGAAAATAGTCGAATCAGCATTAATTGAGGAATGCCCTAATATTAGTATTTCTAAAGGGCAGTGGACACCTGACATAATCTCACGCGCAGCAGTAGCCAAGTTGGTGCGGACGCTACATCCTCCCCTCTCCTCACCTCCTCCCTCCTCCGCCACCCCAGTTTGCCCCGCGCCTGAGTGTGGTCAACTGTCCACATCTCTTCTTACTGTAGTTTATAAGTCCCCTCTGTTCTCTATCTTATGTACTTTCCTGAAGAGGGCTACAGTTGATAGCCGAAATATAGGATTTTTCTTTATTCGAAGTTTATTCTTTCTCCGACTGTGGGTTCCTGTGTGTAATTTACAAATGTGCTACTACATTTCTGTTTAGAAATATATATATATATATATATATATATATATATATATATATATATATATATATATATATATGTATATATATACATATATATATATATATATATATATATATATGTATATATATATATTAAACTTAGAACCCACTGTCGGTGGAAAAAGATAAAAAGTGAGATGATTGTTCCTGTATATTTCGACCACTCTCTGTGGTCCTCTTCAGCAGAATGATTACAAAGGTATAGTACAAGAATATATACATAGTAATGAGGTACATGAAGGGGGACATGGGAAGACACAGGTGAATATACCCTAAGGAGGGTGATCGTTGTTGGAACCAATAATGTTTGAACATATTTTATTAACTGCTAATGATGTAATACAGTCCGGAATCCAATGACCTTTTGAGATGTTGAAATTCGAGACATCTTTGATGAAAGAAGATTCTATTATTTTTCTCTTGAAGCTACAATTTGATTTAAAAAATATATCTGCGTTGTCCCAGTCTATGCGGTGGTCTTTGTTGGATGGGTGAAGAAACACTGCAGAGTTCTCGTATGCATATTTAACCGAGTTTTTGTATTCTTTAATCCTGGTGGTGAGGTTTCGTCCGGTTTGACCCCAGTACACTTGATCACAATCCTTGCATGGTAATTTATAAACTCCTGGGTTGTTATTATCTTGGGTTCTTCTACGGACATTAACTACTTTAGAAAATAGGCTGTTGGGATAATTAAAAGTGAATTTTATTTGTTCAGGAGGAAGTAGTTTAGAAGCTTTGTGGATGGAGTCATGGTATGCTAATTTTATACATTTTTTGTCCCAATTATGTATGTTATGAGTGGTGGAGTTATCTTTGTAATGGCTGGTTTTTGCTTTACTAAGGGCTTTGAGTAAGAACCAGTCTGGATATTCTATTTTCTTTAATTGTGAGCTTACTTCCTCTAGTTCTTCTTCAAGGTACTGTGGACTACATAGTCTAAGGGCTCTTAGGTACAGACCTGAAGCTACACTGTACTTAACTTTTTCTGGATGGTGGCTAAAGAAGTGTAGATAACTACCTGTGTGGGTTGGTTTCCGGTAAACTGAGAAGGACAGTTGGTCACAATTCCTAATCACTAGAATGTCTAAAAAGGGTAATTTATTGTTATATTCCCATTCCACTTTAAATTCAATGCTATTTGCTAAATTGTTAATTCTGGCAAGAAATTCATCAGTGGGTTCTAAGTTTAAATTTTACCAATGTGTTACGACATTAGTGCAACCATATATATATATGTATATATATATAATATATATATATATATATATATATATATATATATATATATATATATATATATATATATATATATGAGATGAGAGAAATTCGCTAGTGACAGCGACATTTCCCTGATAGTTTTTATGACAGTCGCATGTAGGCGTGCGTATCACGATTATACTGATAGTAATACGAACAAAATTCCATTTGGTGATTAAAGTCGACGTTTAATTACTAAATATGCAATGAAGGGTACTGTAGACTGCTCATGCACGCCTTAACATGCTCGCAATCTTACGAACAAGCATTAGTATTTCGTTGTCAAAAACCATCGCTTCTATCCTTGATGACAATGTTGCACCGAGGACAGAAGGAGTAATAGAGTTGATAATGTGATCAGCATTCTTCTCTGAGTGGATGATAGTTTTCCGGTCACAAAACAAAGCTACGTAGCTCTGCTCCGTAGGGGTATAGGCAAAAATCCCCAAAATATCGACTACATAGAACTAAAGTTCTTTTTCTTTTCCTAGACGAGTTCTGGTTAGATATAATTTGTTCTTAGACACATTTTACATCAGATATGTGTGTGTGTGTGTGTGTGTGTGTGTGCGTATGCGTGTCTGTGTGTGTGTGTGTGTGTGTGTGCGTGTGTGTGTGTGTGTGTGTGTGTGTGTGTGTGTGTGTGTGTGTGTGTGTATGTGTGAATGTGATTAGCCACGGTCTTATATCACGTGCTGGACTCGTGATCGTCATCTATTACAATTTGGATGAGAGCTCAGAGCTCATGTATTGCCCGATCTATGGATAATGTTGTGTGTCTATGTATGTGTGCGAGCGTGTGTGTGTGTGTGTATTCACTTGGTCTTTGGATCACGTGTTGGACTCGTGATCGACAGCTATTTCCCTCCTGGAAGAGAGCTCAGAGCTCGTAGGTCCGATCTATGGGTAATGCTATGACCTTGCACACACACACACCCCCAACTCCCCGCCCACGAGAGTTGGAGTAACACCCCTCAGCGCTGCGATACTGATATTTTTTCAGCCCCGGGCGAGGATCGAACCCGGACCTCCGTAGTGGCAGGCCAGAGCTCTAACCACAGCGCCATGTGTGTGTGTGTGTGTGTGTGTGTGTGTGTGTGTATGTGTGTGTGTGTGTACATGAATGTCAGTATGCTCTGTGTACCTACTTCACCGTAGTGAATTCTTTCTCAACCAATATTACTACCAAACACGCAACATCATTTCATTAAATACATTTACCCCCAACCGTGCTATGCCATTGTTAATAACGTTGTTTATTTATATGGTGATGCTCTTGAAAGGCTTTACCCAGGTTAGCGCCAAGTTGTTTTATTCGGCAGAGGGGCCGTCACCGTTGTAGCAAAGACGGCCTCAATTAGTTTCCTCACCAAAACGATTCTCTTTACACATTTTATTCTTGTTAGTCCCAGACAATTTCATTTATACGAGGTGACGTCAACGCAGTGCATATTTTATACAGAAAAATATGCGACTTCTCTCCATGATATGTTTGAAGAACGAGTAACTTATCAAAGCCCAGTGGCGACTTTAATGACTTTGTTCTGGCTGCCTGCGAGCGATTTTATTCAGTCTGAAGGGATTGAAGGGGTCTCTGGGCATATACATTTAACCCGGTAAAACCCAGGGCTTGCTTTATTGGGTTTGATGCTGACTAACACCAAACAATTTGTATCAAGTTAGAAATGGACCCCTGTGCCTTAAAGGGTTACCTTTTGCAATTAATCAAATTAAATGTCCGATCACATTTGTAAGATGAACTGTAGATCCCTGTGACTTTGTACAACATTCTTTTCTTCGATAGTGGGATCTACAGTTCTTCTGTAATAAAAAAAAAAAGGATTATTAGTATTTTGTTGAATTCATTATGCTGTGTGTGAAGGCTTAATTCACCATCTGGAAACATTTTCCTCGACGAAGACTCTACGAACCTGTCTGGTTCTTAAGGGCCATTTGCACGGTCAAACAGTTTGACAAACCCGGTTTGTCAGACAAGTGTTTGAATTGATGTTTGACCGTATGAATGGGGTATTTGGTCGTCAAACACGTTTGTCGAACGTGTTTGACAAACAAATACCCTATTCACACGGTCAAACATCACTTCAAACACTTGTTTGACAAACCGGGTTTGCCAAACCGTTTGGCCGTCTAAATGCCCCTTTAGACTGAGGGACTCTTGAGGGAAGAGCGCGGAAAGGGACCTGCCCGCTGGGGGAACCAGGATAAGAAAAGGACTGACAGGCTGGGTTGAGGTGGAAGAAAGGACCCGGCTGGCCGGGATGGGTTGAAGAAATGGATCGGCCGGCTAGGATGAGTTGAAGAAAAGGAATAAGGAACGGACCGGCCGACCGGGGACAAACCTTAAGGAAAAGGACCGGGCGGCATGGGGCCGATCTTTAGAAAATGAACCGGCCGTCTGAAAGGAATCTTTAGGAAAAGCCCCGGCCGTCTAAGTTACCAGGATGAGAAATGAACCGTATAACCGGGGTCTAGGATAAGAAATGGACCGGCCGGCCAGGGTCGAGGTAAGTTAAGAAGAAGACCGGCCGACAGAGGGCGAGTTGAGGAAAGGGATCAGCCGTAGGTGAGTTTAGGAAAATACCCGGCCAGCCGGGGGACCAAGATAAGTAATGGACCGGCAGGTTGGAGGAGCGCACATGCCTGGATGTACACGACCATTGGCAATGGTATATACGATCTCTTAGTCTGATGAGACAGAGAACCATTGGATCAATTATCTGCAAAGTACGTCATCATGCATGAGAAGCTCTTGCAATGCTAGGCTGATGTGCCTGAATCGTAGGTCTAAGCATTATTGCCAAGAATTTCTGTTTAGTTCTATATTTATGTTTTACTGCCTTTGTCTCCTGTTTTTCAAATTCCCCTATGTTTCTGTCGGGCTCTCCAAGACCTCTTCTGTACGTTTATCTCTTGTGAAATCTGTAATTCGTCTACGTCTGTCTCCGTCTGTCTCCGTCTGTCTCCGTCTGTCTCCGTCTGTCGGAGTCTATCCGAGTCCTCGTGTTGACTTGAATTTAAGATACCTGCCAAGAAGACATATCTTGGTGGCTTTCCAGAGTCTGTCAGTCTTCCAGAGTCTTTCGTAATATGTCAGAGTCTGTCGAAGTCTGTCAGAAACTGTTGGAACCTGTAAGAGTCTGTCGAACCCCTCGTGTTCACCTGACACTAAAATTCATTTCACGAAGAATTTCTGAATACAGGCCCTCTTGATTCTGTCTCCTGTTTATACAGAACTCCCTGTCAGACTTTGGAAGACACCACTAGCCTGTTTATCAGTCTGTCAAAGTCTGCCAGATCCTGTCATTCGTCTCTCCTCCGTGCTAAGCTTTGGCAGACTGTTGTGCCCATGTATGGTGCTGACACAAAAGCATACACAAACTTGACGCATTGATCAAATATTGTAATGAGACTCTGCCACCACAAACACTCTCGGCCCTCCAACACCCAACATACACACAGGCTCACCGAAATCCCTCTTCAACCTTGAGAAGTCTAACCGAGGTCGTCCACTTTTGCCCTATGTACTTGTACTCAGATTTCTAGGGCAAGAGGAAGTCAACTCTGTCGGATTCGAACTCGGGACCACGTTGTGAGAAGCGCGATTGATACCGGCCTACTAATCGGTATGAGATAGATAGATAGATAGATAGATAGATAGATAGATAAATAGAGAAAGAAATATAGATGGGTTATGTAAGATATTCACTATATTTTCACAGAGGGTGACCAAACCTACTAATCGGTATGAGACAGATAGATAGATAGATAGATAGACAGATAGATAAAGAGTTATAGATGGACTATGCAAGATATTCACTATATTTCCATAGAGGGGGACCAAACCGTGCAGAAGTGCCAAAGAGTCAGTTGTGTAAAAAAAAAAAAAAATCCATAACTAGAAAGTCGTCAAGCAGTACAAAGTCTAATAGGTGGTGAGGAGCATACACCAAAACCATCCCCTGTACCCTACGTACTTGGACTGTTGGGGAAGGTGAGAGTCACTGCGGGGAATCGGAGAGAAGCGTGGGGCTCGAACCCGCGAATAGGAAAATGCGAAACCCGAGCGCTTTCAGTTGCGCCAGAAGAGCAGACGAAATTCAACAGAAACTCCACCACCAAAAGGAGTCTCTCGGTGAACAGGAAAATGTGCTGCGGACGAAATAGAGCAAGGTCAAAGAGAGGAAAACCGAAGAGGAATTTGGTCAGGTAAAGAATAAGTACCAACGTCAGTAGTGAGTGTGACACAGCAGAACAAAGTGTAGAGTACGTACACCCTACGAGAATGATCCAGGGGTCTCATTGTTAAACAGACCATGACCTGTTAAACGTTTGCGGCATGTCGCTATTGCGGCTATACTTCTGCTGCGAATAGATATAATGGAAGTCCACTGGTTACTTTATGATGCTTTTCTTCTTCATGAAATGTACCTATTTTCCATCCTGTATGCGTAAGACATACCCTGCAAACTCGTAGTCTATCTTGAGCTGGGATTATGGACTTTTTTTTTTGTCGTATGTTTCAAATCCCTCTGGATCATCACTTAACTTTGGTAATCGTTAGGGGATTCAGAACGCCTGTTTTTATATATAAATCTGTCACTTTACAGCACTTTTCTGTTTTTTTTTTTTTCCTATCAAGTCAATTTGGACGAAATTGAATCAGAGGTCACTTTTCTCTACATGGAATATAAATATGAATACTTTCAGTGAACACGTTTTGAAAAAAATTCCACGTGTCTTCCATTGGCTTTTCTCCTAATCTTGACTTCTAGTCTACAGTATGGGGTGAAGCTCGTGTCGTAAGCCAGTAATTTTTTCCCGAAGTTAGATATTAAAGATATGTATTTTTTTTGTACGTTACAAAAAGGATTACAAAGGCGGAACATTCCGACAGGAGACCTTTTGGTCCATATCTAGGTCGGATGCGAAAAATCATAATAATGATAAACAAATAAATGAACAAATAAAAACAGTAATAATGTAAATAATAAAGTCAGAACCGGTCTCTGAGAGCGTTACCGTTTCTCCAGTGAGTGATTTCCCCGAATCTCATATTCCTTCTGCCCAAGACGTCACTTATTTCTACATTTTGCTGCTGTTGACATCGTATTCGCCCAACTTCATAAGAACAAGAATGAAGGAGACTGAAAGAGAACATAATGCCTACATTAGGCATATGCGGTACCTTACCAAATGCTTTCTGGGGGTCGAGATATACGAATTTTATTCACTTTTTTCTTTTATTTGTAATGTGTTTGTAACTGTCACAAAAACTTAGCAGGCAGAAGATACTGACGTTTCTATCCTG
Organism: Oratosquilla oratoria; assembly: GCF_046742065.1. Classification (NCBI taxonomy): domain Eukaryota; kingdom Metazoa; phylum Arthropoda; class Malacostraca; order Stomatopoda; family Squillidae; genus Oratosquilla; species Oratosquilla oratoria. Next base: position 5,120,437 of record NC_134787.1, read on the forward strand.
AAGTTAAATTTTGTACCTGATATCAGCTTATTCCCTTTGCAATCCTCCTCTCTACTGCCTTGCTTATCACGTTTGTCTGTAACACTGGTCAGTAATTAGATAAAATCTTTTTGCTTCCATTTCTTTAATAAAATAGTGTTTGTCATTTTTACTTTTAGTCACCGAGTTTTTGTATTAGCTTTCATGAGATTCTTCCATCAGCAATATCTATCGCCCTCTTCTTAGTCAAGTTCGTCTGTCTACCGTTTCAATTTCTTACTTCGAAATTGTAAGGTTCCTAATCTTTTTCATTCGTCCAGTCCCTTCTTATAGGGTTTTCCTTATGTCTTTTCTTATGTGACCACTGGGTGAAAACACTTGCGCATATTATATATATATATATATATACATATATATATATATATATATATATATATATATATACATATATATGTATATGATATATGATATATATATGTATATGTATATGTATATGTATATGTATATGTATATGTATATGTATATATGTATATGTATATGCAAGGTAACCAATTTAGAAAAACAAACGGAGCAGAGCGTTTTGTATATTATATCCAGTGTAATTTACACTGGATGTAATATACGAAAGCGCTCTGCTCCGTTTGTTTATTTTCTAAAGTGGTTACCTTGCATTTATAAAACACACGTTCCCAGTGTTTTTATTGCATATATATATATATATATATATATATATATATATATATATATATATACACGTATGTATGTATATATATATATTTTATATATATATATATACATATATATATATATATAAATATATACATGCACATATATACATATACATATATACATTAATATATATGTATATATATATATATATATATATATATATATATATATATATATATGTATATATATATTTATATATCATCAATTGATATTTCTGTCGATGTAATTCTATAGTTTATCGAGCTCTCTTTGATTTCTTAACAATCCCCTTCTCAAAGATCCTAGATTCCTTCCTGCGTGTTTCTGTGAAAGCATATCTTGGAACATGGTAGCTTCTTTTAGCTGGGCATTCTATCTCGTGCCTATTGTTTTTGTTTCATGTACTGCCTCTTATCTTATTTGCTTCTTAAAATTGCTGTTAAACCAGTCATTCATATTGTATTTGACCCCTTGGGTCTTACAAGCTTGTCCAGTCATTATAAGATTTCAGGAATTTTTGTCGTATTGTTGACCTGTCATAATTTCTAACTTTGATTTCCATAGTATGTCTTCTCGAAAAAATATATATACAGTTTATTTTTGAACTATAAATTGTCTCCTCATTGTTTTATTTTTTCTCTCATTATAATTGATTAGAAGTTGAAAATATATGTGTGCATGATCGCCCTGTCCTGACAGTGTTTCACATTGGATGCGTTTATATTTCATTTCCTCCTTGTAACTTTACTTGGACGCTTGTAGATGAAGTTTCGTTTTAACTGTTTGAGAAACCTGTTCATGAAATAGAAAGTAGATGAACTTGATGGAAAGGTTAAACAAGGTTGAAGAGTTACAGAAGGAAGTGGAATACTAAAAAATCTTATGAATTTGAAACAAAAAAAAATGTGGAAAGGGATGCAAGCGAGGTGGAGTTTAAGAAGCAAACCAGAAGCTCTTCTGAACCAAAATGAGATCAAAGAAAACGGAAAAGTAACAGTGTGAACAAGGAAATAATATAGCACAGATAAAATCATTAATGGAGAACATGCTAAAACGAAGAAACAAAAGAAAATAAGAGGCTAGTATTTGGATGCAAACAGAAAGAAATGCCAAGGAAAGAAATCAGAGTTTTAGGGGGTTGATAAAAATTGGCAAAGAAAATGAGAGAGAGAAGGTGAGAGAGATGAGAATACATCTAGTGCAAACCCAATCATTGTTATTTTCTCACTAACAGCCAATCAGCGATTTTCAAGAAAGGGCCAATCTGAATCATATGAAAAAGGCTTAGGACAAGCCTTGCAATGGGGAGACAAACCCTTACGGATATCTCAGAGAAGACAATCTCTTATTTTATTTCATCCTTCTGCCTGCACCTTAACTTACACTCTCTGGAAAGACGCAGAGTGCGGGGTGATCTAATAGAGGTATTCAAGTGGATCAAAGGCTTTAACAAGGGTGATGCAAACAAGGTCATCATATTAAATCAACAGGCCAGGACTCGCAGTAATGGTTATAAACTGGACAAATTTAGATTTTAAAAGGAAATAGGCAAGAATTGGTTTACTAATAGGGTGGTCGACGAATGGAATAAACTTAGTAACCATGTAGTAAGCGCTGAAGCTATCAGTTGTTTCAAGAAACGATTAGACAACTTTATGGATGGGGATGACAGGTGGTGATGGATACGGAGCTGCCTAGTGTAGGCCTTATGGTCTCTTGCAATCTCCTTCATTCTTATGTTCTTATGTTCTTATGGAGTGTGTCTTGGGTTAGTAGGAAGCGGCGGTCTGAGGTGGCAAGCCAAGACACTCAGGGAAGTGGGATGCCATGTGGGGTCAAAGTCTCTTTCGCAACTTCGATCCTAGTCTTTCATGGTTTGCCTTGACTCTTGTTGAGAATCCTTCTGAGGCTTCTCGTCTCACAGTTGATGGTCTCGAGGTGGAGGGCCTTGACCAAGGTTTGGCATTGATGTGTCAGGGCGAGGGAGAAATTGATAGTGATGACTGATGAGCGTAGCTTTCATTTCTATAGGAATCCTTAGTAGCTGACGTTGTTGGCTTTATCAGAGGACAATTTAGGAACAGAAACTATGAAAAAGGAAATTAACAGGAGGATTTTTTATTTTTTTTTTCTGCATTCTGCCGTCTAGAATCCTTTATTAAAGAACTAATATTTGCTAGTTTTGATTGATAATTTTACTCAATTCAGCGGTCTCTCTTTCAGCCTTCCTTGCCTAAAACTGCTATGTTCATCTTCTTTTTAGTAGATCTATTGTTACCTAGGAGTTCTAGCTCTATTAGTTTTCGTGTTCCCTACTTACGTTGCTGTTTTACCAACAACATTTATTAGTTTGTAGTTCATAATTTCGAAATCGTCTTTATTGATACTTGATACTTTATTCTATTCGAAGAGTCTCCTTCTCCTTCTAGATTTGTTATCTTCTTTAAGATTCGCTGTACACTCCACCATTATATGTCACGTCCTGTTTCAAATTTACTTATGATAGCAGCATGAATGGGTTTTGTTTTCATGTGCTAATACGAACTCTATCATGTTATTTGCTGTTTCATTCATTTTAGTCTTCTCAAATCCATTTACGAGTTGCTCTTTTTTGAATAGCGTTTGTTATATTCGTGCTGTGTTCCTCTGCAAAGTTAACTAGATATCACCTTTCTCATTTCTATCACCTATTCTAGGTTTCTCCATCTTGGCATTGAAGTCTCCGACTAGTGTTGTTTACTGGATTTTTGGTTGATTCCTTGTCAGTTCAGTACAGAAGGCATAAATTTGTTTGTCTGACCACTTTGACTTTAGTGCCTTGATCTGAATTATTTCAAAAGTTTACCTATGGCATAATCTCATCGATGCTTAATCAACCCTTTTTAATAAGTTTTTAGATTTAGGTTATCTGTACCTCTGTAGCAGAACAAATGGTGACGATCTTGTAGCTACCTGCAAGAGGTCTTGGGTTCGTGATTTCCTACTAGGGTGCTGACGGTGTACTCTAGCCGTGAGTCCTTTCTCACTCATATTCAATGGACTTCTGCTCATATATACAGAGACACTTGAAAATAGGAAGAGAGAGAGAGAGAGAGAGAGAGAGAGAGAGAGAGAGAGAGAGAGAGAGAGAGAGAGAGAGAGAGAGAGAGAGAGAGAGAGATATTCCAAGTAGGACAACATCCAAATAAAGCAAACTCCCAACGGAAACGATGCTATCTCAGGCCACAATAGGGATCAAGAAATGATACAGTGATCTTCCTTGACCTCAGCTACAGCGACTAGGTATTATGAGAGAAGCTCGAATCTTGTAAATCATAACAAGATAAATACATAAATGAAAGGTGATGAAAATGTCAATCAAAACCACATGGACATAAAGCAATAGATTCTGCAAAGAACTTACTTTATCCAAATAAATTCTGACACGTTCAAGTACTCTGAACACTCCATGTGCTTGAGTGGAAAATATGAATTTCTGTGTTTATGCAGGTAAAACTGCAGGAAGTGTTCAACCCTTTACAGTTTACATAGGTCTACATAGGTTTCTCTCTGCTAAATAAAACCATCTGGCGGGATCCAGAACAAACACGGGAATCGAACAGGAACACTAAGGTGTTAAGTGCGCAATTTGGTGGACGCCTAAGAGAGACAGCCAGGTAGCGCGTTTGTTGTCTACGTCCTGGGTCGTGGGTCGGCCAGACATCAGATACCATCTCGGCTCCCACGCCACGATGAAGCGACAATAACATTGCAATGTCGCACTGTCGTCTGTCGCCTCCCCCACCTTTGTCTTTTCTTCTTCTCTCCATTCATCCTTCTACTCTCTTCCACTGATTCACTGGTCATGATCACGACCGACTGTTTACAAACATAAATGCGATTGGTAGTATGAAAACTACTGGGAGGTAATTGCATTGAAATCTCCAACTCATTTTGTTTACCTCATTTAGTTTTTGATTCATTGTGTGAAAGAAGTTATAGAATAATTCAATTTGCTCATCCGAAAATTCAGGTAACATTCAACACCAGTGTATCAAATACTGATGATAAAAATGTCTATTTTGGCTACGTCTACACCCTTCAATGAAAAAATTAGAATGGTATACCATGCCCACAGGAGACCTTTTGCTCCATAAAAAACCTTTGCGAAGAGCTTGTAATACCGGTGTCACACTTTGCTGCTGCCAGATTAGGTTTATAAGTTCAATTAGTTTAATAAAATCACTTGGTGACAGCCAGAACTGGTTAGAATACTATCATAACCTTTCGAATCTAAAAGCTTCGCTATAGCTAACAAGAACCCTCAACGACGTCGCCGGACAGTGTGACACTGGCCTAAGAGGTGCAAAGGGCCTTCATTTGAAAACAAAGGAAAGGGAGTGACAATAAGAAATAAATGAAAAAAAAAAATTCCAACGATTAGGTTACAAATATAAGATAAAAGGAAAAGGACCATTCGAAAAAAACATGTTGGAAAATTGAATAGTATTTTAGTTAAGGTGATACAAGTTCAACGTATACGTGGGTTTAAAACTAAGCTGATACAGAAAATTCATAAAGTAGAGGGATCGGAGAATAGATGGTGACGTCACGAGTAATGGGGCCTGTGTCACACTGTCCGACTCCGCCGCTGCGGCCAGTTGTCGGCTACGCCATAATCTCCCATATGAGTCTGGCTGTCGCCAGGTGATTTTATTGAGATAATTGAATTTGTAAACATAATTTGGCCGCATCCGGCACCGCCGCATAGTGTGGCACCGGCATAGCTCAATTCTGTGCGATGCAAACACGTGGGCACACACACACACACACACACACACACACACACACACACACACACACACACACACACACACACACACACACACACACACACACACACACACACGCACGCACACACACACATACACACACACACATAGACACACATAGACACACATAAGACACACACACACACACATAGACACACACACACACACACACACACACACACACACACACACACAAACACACACACACACACACACACGCACGCACACACACACACACACACACACACACACGCACGCACGCACACACACACACACACACACACACACACACGCACACACACACACACACACACACACACACACACACACACGCACGCACGCACACACACACACACACACACACACACACACACACACACACACACACACACACACACACACACACACACACACACACACACACACACACACACACACACACACACACACACACACACGCGCGCGCGCGCGCGGTTGATAGAGTACTGGACTGCCAGTACGGTGGTGCGGCAGTACCTGGTTCGAATCCTGCCCAGGGCCGAAATTATTTCGGTATCGCTGCGCTTCGGGTCGTTACTCCGACTCTCGTGGGCGGGGAGTTGGGTGTGTGTGTGTGTGTGTCTGTAAGGTCATAGCATTAGCCATAGATCGGTCTGAGCTTTCTTCCGGGGGGGAAATAGCTGTCGATCACGAGTCCAACACGTGATCCAAAGACCAAGGTGAATACACACACACACACACACACACACACACACACACACACACACACACACACACACACACACACACACACACACACACACACACACACACACATACACACACACGGCTATATGTTATTGTGGTTAGCGTCTCGACCTGCCAACTCAACGGAACCGAGATCGATTCCCGCTCAGGGGTCGAAAAACATTACAATATTGCAAACTGTTGCTATCTCCCTTGAACAATGGGGTGATGTATCAGCGCATGTGGCCGTGTTTGTGTGTGTGTGTGTGTGTGTGTGTGTGTGTGTGTGTGTGTGTGTGTGTGTGTGTGTGTGTGTGTGTGTGTGTGTGTGTGTGTGTGTGTGTGTGTGTGTGTGTGTGTGTGTGCGTGTGTGTGTGATTAGCTTTTCCCGTAGATCGGACCATACAAACTATATACTCATCCTCGAGGGTAATAACTGTCGATCACGAATCCATCACGTGATCCAAGACCATGTTGGTGAAACACACACACACACACACACACACACACACACACACACACACACACACACACACACACACACACACACACACACACACACACACACACACACACACACACACACACACACACACACACACACACACACACACACACACACACACACACACACACACACACACACACACACACACACACACACACACACACACACACATGTATGCACACTTTCTGAGTTCTTATATTGGTTTTTGTTGTGTGTTTTTTTTATTCATTCCCCCTTATTTTCATTTATCCCTTTTGTGGTCAACTTAGGAGCCAATGTCGAATGTCTGCAAGACGGACGTCAGAGTGAATCATCTCCCTTCCGTTTTCAAATCTCTCCAACAGCCCCACCTCCATATGGACGGTGCGTCCCTGGGGGGCTGTTACTCGGTTACCGTAGTGGACCCCAAATCTCCATCAATTTCACCTTTTCACATGACAACCGGAGACTGCTCTCCTCTCCCTATTGCCATAAACAGTTCAATATTTATATAAAACAGACAAGAGTTCAACATTTCTTCCCAGAGGGCCCGAGGTCCGGTGTAGGACTGTGAGTTGCCACTTAGTGAAAATTGAGGCAACAATTTGCGTGAACCTTTTCACTTCTATTAACGACTTACATATTTGTCCTGGCTGTCGCCAGGTGATTTTATTTAATCGAGGGAAACCTGAGACAGAAGCTTATTTTTCTATGGTTCTTGGATTTCCTAAGCTCCAGTCCTTCTAACTTTATTTCCTTTGACGACGTTATCAACTTTGAATCCTGAGTATCGCCTGAGTGGTTGGTGTACACGCATTATTATTAATTTTGTTGAAAAAAACGAATGATATTGGAATATATATATAATGCAAAATAGTATATATTTCGTAATACAACAAATAATTTTGTAAGTAATCTACAGTTATTATAAACTTATCTCGAAAGTGTCGTTTTATTTAGCTTTGACTGTGATTTGATAATTTTCACATTCGAATCGAACGCGTTTCGTTAGCAAACGTACAGTTGTCAGTAGACTTAGGTCGCTTCGCATTACTCTAACGTGTGTACTCACGGTCTTGCCTTGTGAAGTGTGATAAGTCGTAAAAATTTGTTTGTAAACTCATGTTGGATATAGCGAAGACAGATAACAAGTGTCAAGGTTCTAATATATGTGACTTGAAATTTATTCAAGTATTGAGATTGATACATTTCAGTTAATGTTTTGACAGACGATGAAATATGTCTGGTTAGTGATGTCTTAACAACCCTCCATGCCTGACATTAGTTTTCCTTATACTATGGCTACCGACAGGCTGTTTCATACATCCCCTTGATAAGGAAGGGGATGACTGACAATATCAAAGAGAACAGGAAGCCATGAATGAGCCTCTCAGGATCAGAAACAAAGTAAGTAATAGACATTTCGAGCTTTGGGTGGAACAGCATCTCCATCCTAAATGCCCATTCCTGCAGCTGATCAAGGCCCTTCAGATCCCCGTTCTGCATATCCAGGTCCTGTATGACCTCGAAGATCTTCGTGTCGTCTGCAAACATCAAGATCAGTTTGTTGAGGAGTTGTGGGATATCACATACGGACATGGAGAACAGGAGGGGACCCAGAACAGATCCTTGCGGGACACCGCTACTCACCTCAGCCCATTCTGAGCAGTCCCCCTCCACTATCACTCGTTGCCTCCCACCTGTGAGGAAGCTCCTCATCCAGCTCAACACATTGTCCCTAATCCCAAGGGACTGGATCTGGGAAACCAGTCAATCATATGGTATGGTTTCAAATGCTTTAGCATAGTCCAGGAACAGGACATCAACAGGCAGGTTATGACTCGGGGCTTCTGTCCATATGTCGAGAGCCTCCAATAGGTTTGTGACTGTCAACAGATACTTGGATCTGAGATGCTCCAGTATGTCCTCCGTTATTATCTTTTCCATGACCTTGCAGGTGATGGAAGTCAGCGATGCTAATTAATATATAGGTAGATATCTCACGTGCTCGACAAAAATAATAATACTATTGATATTGTAAGAACTGTACCGTGGGTCACAACTTTTGCCCGTGACTGTACATTCCTTTCCCCAGCTGATGCCAAGCTATCTAATATATTCTTTTATATGTAAAGTATATCGAATATTGTTATTTTTCACAATTAGATATATATAAAATAGTGCAGAGGTAGCTATCAAACCATCTAGCCCCGCGCTCTGCGTCTTTCTAGAGTGCAAATGAAGGTCTCTATTCCTGTTCTCGTAAGGTAAAATTGTGAGCCCGTAATCATTTTGGTCATTCTCCTCTGTACTGATTCTGTTGAGATGATATCCATTCTATAGGGCGGAGGCCAAAACTGTACCGCCAGATAGGGCGGTACATATAAATGATAAATTTATATAAATTTATATAAATGATAAATTATATATATTAATTATATATTTATTATATATATTTATATATAACTATTATATTATTTATTATATTTATCATAAATTTATATGAATTTATATAAATTATTAGCTGGGGTTTTGTCTACTGGGGGTTTTGTCTACTGGGCTTTTGTCATGGACTTGTAATCATATTTAAAATCTATTTCCATACTTTCAATGACATTATGATAATAATCATATTTTGATTTCTAATTTGAATAAAGAAACATTTGTGAAATTGATGATATAACATGAATATTCAAAAATTGTCGACGGGATGAATGGTGGCGGAAGGATACAATATTTTAATATTTACTGGTTTGTAAGGTTCTCTCAAATTTGATTCGTATTTTTTGTAGTCATTTTCATATTTTAACATTATATTATTTTAATGTTACATAGTTGTATAGGATTAAATAGATTACGATAATCGTTGGCACTAACTTTCAGAGCGCATTAATTTCAAGTACTTTGACTTTTTTTTTCATAAATTTGTAGCAAAAGACAATTTACAGTAACATTAGTCAATTTTTACTACTGATTTAAATAGAGAAACATTCGTGAAATTAATAATGTAACATAAATGTATACAAGAAATGTCGAATATATGAATGACGGCGGAGGGATACAAATTTTTTAATATCTATTTAAATTCATAAAGTTCTGAAATTTGACCCATATCATGTAATCAGTTTTATCTTCTAACAAAAAGATAATATACCAATGTTAGTAATGTGCACAGAATTAAATCTGCTATGGTAATCGTTGGTACTTGTTTTCAGAGCGAATTGATTTCAAGTACTTTGACGTTGTGTATATATATTTGCGGCAACAGACATTTAGGTGTTTGTTACTCGTATGTCAACAGTGTGTTGTGAAACAGTCATTGGAAAGTGATTTAGTGTGTAGTGATACTTGGTAAAATTAAGTGACAAAAGTTATTTTTTCTTAAACCAAAATGGATCATCATCTCAAATATCAGGTTAGTATGTAGTACATGCTTTATGATTTTAAACTGATAATAATGTTAACTGAAATCTATAGGCGTCTTGCAGTGATGTTGATGACGTCGATAGGAAGTCAAAAGGTAACTTTATCATCAGTCGATTTTTGCTCACAATCTGCACCATAATTGTTCATAAAGATAAAGAAAGGATCATGTCAAGATTAGCGAACCCAAGATCTTAAAAATATTATTATAAACTTAATCTTTGTTTTAAATATGAGAACGTAAGAATGAAGGAGACTGCAAGAGACCATGAGGCCCACACTAGGGAGTTCCATGTCCATTACCATCCTGCCATCCCCATCCATAAAGTTGTCTAACTGTTCGCTAATATATGTATTTATATATGCACATATATATATATATATATATATATATATATATATATATATATATATATATGTGTGTGTGTGTGTATATGTGTGTGTGTGTATATGTGTGTGTGTGTGTATTTATGTGTGTGTGTATATTTATGTGTATATATATATATGTGCATATATATGTGTATATATATGCATATACATATGTATGTATATATGTGTACATATATGTGTGTGCATATATATGTGTATGTATGTGTATATATATGTGTATATATATGTGTTTATATTTATATAACTTAAATTAAGCTAAGTTGTTTATATTTAATATAATATAATTCCATTCTTAATTTCATTTGTTTTTTAATTCAATTATTTTTTCTTAATTTAATATTATTGTTATTGATTTGTATTTATATTGATTGAATTGAATTTAGTTTTTAATTTAATTTGAATTTATTTTATATTTATCCTTATTATATTTCTTTTCCTAGTGACGTAATTATCAATATAGTTACCACGATGTTACACAGAATAGGACATTGCCATTCATTAGTTGCATTTACACCTCAGCTTGATGTATTAATTTATGTCTTGATGTAGCATATATACATATACATATATATATATATACGTATATTTATACATACTTGTATATATATATATATATATATATACAGTATATATATATATATATGTATATATACTTATATATATATATATATATATATACAGTATATATATATATATATATATACAGTATATATATATATATATACATGTATTTATATATATATATATATATATAAATATATATATACATCCACACACACACACACACACACACACACACACACATATATATATATATATATATATACATATATAAATACATATAAACACACACACACACACACACACACACACACACACATATATATATATATATATATATATATATATATATATAAATATATATATATATACATCCTTAAAAGTGGCAGTTTGCCGACAAGATTGACTCGATAAACACCATATGAGGCCGGAGCCTTTATTTGTACGACGTTTCGCTTATCACAGCTTTTTCAAGTACTTGAAAAAAGCTGTAATAAGCGAAACGTCGTACAAATAAAGGCTCCGTCCTCATATGGTGTTTATCTCGTCAATATACATATACATATATATATATATATATATATATATATATATATATATATATATATATATATATATATATATATATATATATATATATATATACACACTGTATATATACATACACATATAAATATACCAAAGGCTCTTTACCCCTATACGGAGGGTATCCAAAAAGAAAAAGGCATATAAACCACTCCCACCCATTCCATTTCATATATATATATATATATATATATATATATATATATATATATAATATATTATATATATTATATATATAATATGTATATATAATATATTATATGAGTAATGATAAAGGAGAACAAAATATCACGATAGGATGTAATGATAATGGAGGAGAAAATATCACGGTAGGATATAATGTCATTGAAGGCCAAAATGTAATTTTAGCAAGGGATACCGGACAGAATGTCAATAAAGGCCAAAATATCATGATAGGATGTAATATCGCTAGAGAACGAAATGACACATTAGGATGTAATGTCTTAGGACAAAATGTCACAATGGGATGTAATGACAGTGGAGGACAAAAGATCACGATGGGAAATAATGATAGTGGAGAACAATATATCACGATAGGATGTAATGATAATGGAGGAGAAAATATCACGGTAGGATATAATGTCAGTGAAGAACAAAATATAATTTTAGGAAGAGATACCGGACAGAATGTCAATGAAGGCCAAAATATCAAGATAGGATGTAATGACAGTGGAAGACAAAAGATCACGATGGGATGTAATTATAGTGGAGGAAAAAATATCACGGTAGGATATAATGTCACTGGAGGACAAAATATAATTTTAGAAAGGGATGCCGGACATAATGTCACTGAACGACGGGAGGCCGGCGTGAATCACGGTGACGTAGGGGGACAAAATGTACAAAACAGATCGGATGACCGTAATCGACCAGATGTCCGTGATGGGGGAAATGTTAATTTTGATAGGAGAAATGTTAATGAGGCATTGAATGTCAATGAAGGACCAAATAATAATAATATAGAGCAAGGCATAAATAAAAAACAAAATGATAATATAAGACATGATATTGAAACTCAAAATGTGTCAAAAAGAAATAATCAGGAGTTTCTTAAAACTATGTACTTTAATGCTCGTAGTATTAGGAACAAATTTCAAGAAATACAGGCGTATGTCAAAAGCGAAAATCTCGATATGATAGGAATAACTGAGACATGGTTAAATGGTACAGAGTTCGAAGCTGAATTTAATATTGCGGGATTTAAACACTTTCATCAGGATAGAAACCACAAGAAAGGTGGGGGTGTTCTATTGTACGTTAAAAACAATGTTCATGCTTGTGTTTTAGAGAAAGTGAAACAGGATGCATATGACAGTTTGTGGGTTGAGTTAACCCAAACAAATGGACAAAAAATGAATATAGGTGTAATATATAGGCCAAAGACATTATCATTAGCAGACGACAAACTGTTATTTCAAGAACTGTCTAGTTTCTGCAACCGGGATTTATTGATAATGGGTGATTTCAATTTTACTGACATTGATTGGATGACCCTTGAACATGGCCATATAGGTAGTCGCTTGATTGATTTTCTTGGTGACAATTACTTAATTCAGCATGTAAAAGAGCCCACAAGATACGGAAACTTACTCGATTTATTTATCACTAGCCGCGAAAGCATGGCAACTGATGTAGAAGTCGGTGAATCTGTTGCAAATAGCGATCACAACTTAGTCAGATTCAAACTCCTAAACAATTTTAGAATAGATACTTGTGCTTCTAAAATACCCGATTTCAGTAAAGCTCAGTTCATAGAACTACGTCAGGAGCTTCAGCTTACAGATTGGGAGGAAAAATTAAACGAAAGGCCTGTAGATCAGATGTGGGAAATATTTCAAAATACGCTCACTAAGATGATTCAAACTTACATTCCTTTTAAGGACAGACGTCCCCCAAATCAGGCTCGCCCAAAGTGGCTCGACAAAGAAACTGAAAAAAGTATTGCTAAAAAGAGACAGGCTTATAAGAAATATAAGTGCTCGGGTGCATCTAATGACTATGAAAGTTATGTATCAATACAGAGAGATTTAAAAAAGACAATAAGAAAAAGAAAACGACAATACGAAATGAACATCGCTGAGAAATCCAAAGAGAATCCCAAAGAATTCTATAGTTACATTAGAGATAAAAAGGTTGTTAGGAATCACATTGGTCCACTATTATCTGCTGACGGTCAACTTGAATATTCAAATGAAGGAATGTGTAATCTCTTAAACAATTATTTTAGCTCGGTATTCGTAAACGAAACACCTCAAAGTGAATTCCAAACTGAAACCTGTGAAAAGTCTGGGGTAAACTTACTCACTACGGTAAATATAACAAAAGAAACAATTAAAAGGTGTATAGACAAACTCAAAGTTAATAAAACACCAGGGCCTGACGGTTGGCATCCAAGAATCTTAAAGGAAATGAAAAATGAGATTGTTGTTCCATTAGAAATTATTTTCAAGAAATCCATCATATCCGGAGATGTCCCAAGAGAATGGAAGCTAGCTAACGTTACTCCCATATTCAAAAAAGGTGACAAAAAGAAACCAAATAACTATAGGCCTATTAGTTTGACTTCGATCGTAGGAAAAATAATGGAAACTATCATCAGAGATGCTATCGAATATCATTTAGAAAGTAACCGTTTGATAAATGATAGCCAACATGGTTTCAGACGGAAACGTTCTTGCGTGACGAACTTACTCGAATTCTACAACACAGTTGTCTCGAATTATGACAAAAGAAACAATATAGATTTAATATATCTAGACTTTGCAAAAGCTTTTGATACCGTCCCACACGAAAGACTACTTACTAAATTAGCTTTGCATGGAATAAGTGGTAGCCTATTAGGTTGGACTAGTAATTGGTTGAAAGGTCGAAAACAGAGAGTTGTTTTAAATGGAAAAACTTCTGGATGGAAAAGTGTTGCAAGTGGAGTTCCTCAGGGTTCCGTTCTTGGGCCACTTCTATTCATAGTATATATAAATGATATAGACCATGGACTAAAATCTACTGTTTCCAAATTTGCTGATGATACAAAACTGTGCGGAGTGGCAAATGATCACTCAAACCAATTAGATATTCAAGAAGATTTAGATCAATTACAGCAATGGTCTGAAAAGTGGCTAATGAAATTTAACACAAGTAAATGCAAGGTAATGCACATAGGTAAAAATAACAGCAAATACGATTACAAGTTATTTGGAAATTCGTTAACAAAAGTGGATAGTGAAAAAGATCTCGGCGTAATTATCAGTAACGACCTCAAATCATCCAAGCAGTGTATTTCAGCCTCTGAGAAAGCAAATAAGATTCTGGGATTGATTGCGCGATCTTTTGATTTCAAAAGTCCATCACTCATTAACAAGCTATATAAATCGTTAGTTCGTCCACATTTGGAATATGCTGTTTCCGTATGGTCACCGAATCTCATTAAAGACATTGACAGACTGGAAAAAGTACAACGGCGAGCCACTAAACTGATTCCAAATATCAAAAATAAATCATACGAAAATCGACTTAAGCACATGAATCTGTTTTCCCTAAAAAAGCGTAGACTCAGAGGTGACTTGATACAGGTCTTTAAGATTTTAAAGGGAATTGACAACATCAAAAGTGACAAAATTTTCACATTGAATGAGAATCAGACAAGAAACAATGGTCTCAAACTGTCCGGAAATAGATTCAATTTGGAAGTAGGTAGAAACAACTTTGCCAACCGTGTAGTTAATGAATGGAATAAACTTCCTGCACAGGTAGTGCAATGTAGTTCAGTTCGAAGCTTTAAGAATCATTTAGATAAATACCTAAGTAAGATGCTGTAATGATTATAATTTATGTTATATTATTTGTTTTTGTTTTGTTATAATTTGTCTGTCTGATTTTCATTTATTATTAGTTATATGTCAATTTATTATCATTTACTATTTACCTGTTTGTTTGTTATTCAATTTTACCAATGCATTTATTTATGTATTTTAATTGTTATTTACATTGTTATAGTTTTAATTTATTATTATTAATATGATTTTTTTTTGTTTTTTTTGTTTTTTTTGCATCCGACCTAGATATGGATCAAAAGGTCTCCTGTCGGCATGCTTTGCCTTTGTAACTTTGTAAATAATATATTATACATATATAATATATTATATATAATATATTATATAATATATTATGTATATATATATATAATATATTATATATATATATATATATATATATATATATAATATATATAAATCAATCAATCTATCGAATCAGCCATCCTGAGTCCACTGCTGAACAAAGGCCTCCTTCATAGCATTCCATGATTCACACGACCGTGCCATCTTCTGTCACGGCACTCCTGCAAACTTCTCGATCTCGTCTCTCCACCTCTCTGGTCTCCCTCTTCTAATTTCCTATCTCGCGCCGTCCACTCAGTAACACACTTGCTCCATCGCTCATCAGTCGTTCGCACTAACTTACCTGCCCAATTCCACTTCCTCTCTTTTACTGCTTCCACAATATATTTCACTCTAGTCTGCTCTCTCACCCAACTTGCTCTCTTTCGGTCTCTCAGCGTTATTCCCATCATTGATCTCTCCATTTTCCTCTATGCAGCCCTTAGCTTTGTTTCCATTGCCTTCGTCAGTTTCCAAGTCTCACACCCGTAGATTATTGCTGGCAGAATGTACTGATTGTAAACTTGACGTTTCATACATAAAGGTAGAGAGCCTCTTAGGATCTTATTATACTTACCAAACACTTTCCAACCAATTGTAATCCGTCTTTTTGCTTCATTGTCATGATCTTTCGTCAGTTTCACCCTCTGCCCTAAATAATTGTACTCTTCAACTTCTTCAAGACTCTCACCATCAATTACAATCTCTTTACTTTGAACTTTCGTGTTGAACATAACTTTGGTTTTACTCTTATTCATTTTAAATACCTACTTTGAGACTTGTTTAGATCGCTCAGTAAGCCTTTTGACTCTGTAGAACAAATAGCAATACTAAACTCGCTACGCAAGCAGGGCACAAACGAGCAGATCGTAAGAGTTTTAGAAAAGATTTATGTGAAATGTTCCACTATAATTCGACTACATAAATATACAGAAAAGATAAAGATCGAGAGAGGAGTACGGCAAGGCGATACAATTTCACCCAAACTATTTGCAGCTTGTTTGGAAGATATTTTCAGAAGATTGAGTTGGGAAAAGGTTTAAAGATTAATGGCGAATATTTGAACCTTTTAAGATTTGCGGATGACATCATTCTTATTTAAGAAAAAGCAGAAAACTTGCGATATATATATATATATATATATATATATATATATATATATACATATATATATATATATATATATATATATATATATATATATACACAGATTTCATTTCACTTTGAGGTGTTTCGTTTACGAATATTGAGCTAAAATAGTTGTTTAAAATATCACATATTCCTTCATTTGAATATTCAAGTTGACCGTCAGCAGATAATAGTGGGCCAATGTTATTCCTGAATTCTCCCTCCTTGTCTTGTGAGCGTTACCTCGTAGACGGCAGCCAAACGATTTTACTCAGATGTAGTAAACTCTGTCCCCTTCATCTGGTCTTGAGATCTTCTTTGAGAAGGATTCCCGTTTTTGAAGGATTAAAATAATTACTGTATCTTATGGCGGATCTACTAGACCACTCGTAGGTAGTAACTTTTTTTTCATTTAGACTGTCCCTCCCGAAGGGGATAGGCCGACGTTCCTGCAGTGGACTTGGCTATGAGTGCAACGACGTGGCCATGACTTCTTTTTGTCTGTGCATGGGCCTATGTTTAATGACTTCAGAAAGTACAATGGTTTGTGTAGATTGTTGTGTGTGCATTTCAATATTCCATTTCATATGGTATGTTTTAACATATTTTATGCATTATAATTTCAAGCACAACTTAGTTTCTTATCTTGTTTGGAACGGTTCAGCTTTTCGTTTTAGATAAACTTATTTCCAGTCATTATAACGCAATTATTTGGTGATTTATACACAATGAAATGCTTTACTTTGGTCCTGCGCGCTATATCTTTCACAGAGAAACTACCCTTCTTAATTAAGATGTTTAATTTCGCTACAAAATCTATTTCACCTCTATTTTATGAATATAATAAATATATATATATATAAATATATATATATATATATATATATATATATATATATATATATATATATATATATATATATATAGGTAGGAAACGTTTGGCCAAGTTTTTAATTAAGGTAGATTATATCAGTTGTTATAAGGCAGTGGCGCATCGGGGTGGGGGTGGGGGTGGGAGGAAAGGGGAGACCATTAACCCTAATTCTGATCCCACCCTTAACCCTTATCCTAACCCCATTCCCTAACCCTTAATCCACCCGCTCATCGCCCGCGCATTATGCCGCCCGTGAGCGGCCTTCTGCAGGTTCCCATAAAGAAGTTATGTTTTTTGTTATTTTGAGGTAAAAACGACATCAGCAAGGTGGATGATTTGGTCATACATCTTTCAGGCGACGTTCTGTTACTTCAAAATACTCAAAATTGTACCCTCCTCGTCCTTATCCCATCACCTGCTTGCACCACCGACGTAGGACATTTTCTTCCTAGTTTTGCAAAACACCTGAAATAAATTGTCCTGGTACTAGATTGTACAGATGAACAAGCAAGTTCCTCAACACTTTCTCGGTAGTTCTTACCAGAAAAGTAGAAATAATGTATGTCATAAACTCTCTTGCTAGTTTCCTTTCCAGGAACGGACTGTCATAGCAGACATCTTTTCCAAATGCATGTGAATTAAAACCCTTTTGAATAACAACACAAGCCGGCAGAGCGTTGAAGTTGTTTTCGACAACTACCCTTACAGGCGTCGACGAGTCCCGCTCCTACTTTTCTCAAAAGAGGTCCTCCTTGATGCCTGCGTTTGCGTTGAGCGAAAGACCTGAGGCCCTCGAAGCCTCATTGTTACGCTGAGTCCCTCTTGCTCCGGTCTGGGCCTCTGTGGTCCTCTCCCGTCCCGTCCCGTCCCGTCCCGTCCGGTGAGGGAGGGCGAGGGATGACTGTCACCCCCCACCCCGCCTACATTCCCTGTTCATCGTAGACAAAAACTAGCGGTTCTATCCTTGAAGATGATATCGGCCTGAACAGGTGGAGTCATTGAGGTAGTAAAGTAGAGATTTAAGGAGGGCAGTAGAGAAGTGGGGGGGGGGGTAGCAGAAGTCAAGTGATCAGCATTCAAATTTGAGGGGAGATATTTCTCCAGTCATAAAAGAATGATGCGTGACTCTGGTCCGTAGGGCCCCTGTACCCAAAGTGTCTTTGGTTGGTGTACCCTTCGCGTTACACTGTACGTGCTTTCGTTGGTATAATTCTTTGCTTCCTCAGTTCCTTAAACTGCAACGTACCTAGGCTCTAGTAAAATGGCTGTTATCCTGTAAGAGCAGTCATTTGAGATAACATGGCGCTCTTGTGCAATGGTATTCCACATAATTAAAATACGTTGTTATCCTGCACGGCTGTGACGCAATCAAAGAGTTGGCCTTGAGGAAGACAAGGGAAGCAACTAAGAGGAAGAAAAGGAAAAGTGAGACTCGGTACAGAGGGGGTTAAGTATTTGGTATTTGGTCAGCAGTAGCCAGCGATTCCACCCTTTGGAACGATATTGCACCGAAGAGATGGTAGTCATTGTGGTGGGAAATGAGAGATACAAGGAAGATAGAGGGTGGGGGAGGTTAAGTGGAAGGCAGGTGAGAAAGGTGGTGCAGAGGGAGGGGGGTGGAGAGAGGGAGGGAGAGGTAAGTGGGGCTGGGGTAAGGAGACGGGAAAGGGGAAAGAGGGAGGGTAGAAGGGAAGGGGGCAGGAGGAAGGGGAGTGGGGGAGGGGGCTGGGGTAAGGGGAAAGGGAAGGAGGAAGGAGGGGAGAGGGGAGGGAGAGGAGACGGGGATGGGTTAAGGGGAGGGGAAGGGGGAAGAAGGAGGGAGGAGAGAGGAGGACGGGGGGAAGAGGGAGGGAGGGAGGGAAAGGGGGCGGGGGTAAGGGGAGGGGAAGGAGGAGCGAGGGAGGGAGGGGAGGGGGGAAAGGGGGAGGGGGAGAGAGTAGTTGGGGGGAAGGGGGAGAGGGGAGTTTTCGCGACGCATCTACTGCGTTGGACTGTGGACGTGGTGCTCTGTAGAGGCTACGATAGGTGGGGTTCGTGTGACCTGCACAGTCTTATCAAGGTGACTTTGACTGACTACTATAGTGTCTCCAGGGGCTCTCCTGTCTGCCTACGTGATGGCGATCTGTTCTACCTCCTGTTCAATTGTTCTTTCAAACCTCCTCTTCGCTTCCTTCCCCTGCCTGTTGTTTGATTTTTTTTTTGTTCAAAGTAACCAATGCAGCTCACGTGTGTGACCAGTTTGCGATTTTTTTTTCCGAAGTGAAACTGGATTGCGTTTTTAGTATCCTACTCATTATCGAATCACCAAGAATAGTTGCCTGTTGATCTCTTGGACCAACAAAACAAATCACACACACACACACACACACACACACACACACACACACACACACACACACACACACACACACACACACACACACACACACACACACACACGCCCGCAAGTACGCATACGCACGTATACACACACCCATGCACACGCACATACATACACACACGCATGCGGCGCAAAAGAAAAAAAAAATGAATCAAATTCTGTTCGTCTTTTTACGGGTTCATTTTTTGTTCCGAGTTTGCTTCTCGTCCAGTTTGTCGCTGATTGGCTGAGAGAGCGATGGCAACCGCCCCGCTGCCCATCTTGCGGATTTACCGCGGTTTACGAGTTCACACTAAAACGCGTTTCTTTTGTTCCCTCCTTAGAGAAGTGGGTAAAGAGGGAGGGGGGGAGGAGTTTTTTCTCTGAATAAAATCACTTGACGGCAGCATGTAAGACGTCATTCCCGAACTGACTTACCGTGATTCGTTTGGTATTGCTCAAGGTTTACGAAGAAAATAAGCAAGAATTGGTTTATCAACACAGCGCTGAATTAATTGGTTGTTTTAAGAGAAGATGAGATGATTTTATGTATAGAGATGACAGGTGGTAAGGGACATGGAACTATCTAATATAGGCCTTATGGTCTCTTGCGGTCTTTTCCAATCTTGTTATGTTACTTAAGCTGAATGAAATGTAGCAAAGGACAGACTAAAATAGAAAAGTTGAGTCAAGTCCCCAAATAGACTATTTGTTTTGTATGAAATTACAAACCTGGTTGTGAAGGGAGTGTTCATTGAGTTGAATAAAATCGACTGTAGACAAACAGAATGGATGAAAGGGGAGTAGTTACCGAACAGGTCGTATATATACGATGTCGTAAAGGAATGCCAGGGCGATTTCTCGTAAACTGATTGTAAAGTGTTTCTCGCAAAAATGGTTTTTTTTTTTTTTTTACCTTTTCATTGCGGAGCGAGATTGTCCTTAAGGATAGAATCGCTGGTAAATCACAATTTAAAACAATTAGCTGGTTTTTCGTAATCATTTTTTATGCTGGTGAATTTTACTACAGAGCTGAATTAAATCGTCTGGCGGCAGTCAGGATAAAAGGAAGAGTACAGATTGGGTGAAGTTCTTGATGTCGGCTGACGTACTTTACAGATTTTTTCTTTTTTTGTTTCTGCTTTTTTCAGATAATTTCACTCATTTGATCGGTAGATTTAGGAAGACGGGTTGTCCCGATCCCATTGCTGAGATGAACAAAATCATCTGGCTTTGATAAAAAAAAAAAGCAGATTACGTCGCCGTATCGAAGGTATTGTCCAGGTTTTCATTTTCATTGGTTGGTTTGCTTAATTTTTCGTTCGCATTCCACTCTTCGTTTCCATTCATCCAGAACCAGTATCCGTACTTCGTGTAGAAGATTTTAACCCAGTTAGTACGAGGTCCTCTTCTCGGTTGAAGGAAACAATTTTGAATCAGTTGAAAAAAAAAAAAAAATCTGGAGAGAGTCGTCGTCGTTGCGTCTTTGACTTCGTCGTCGTTATGACGACATTGAGTAAAACTGCTTTGTGTTATCCATAAAAAAACATGTTTAAAACAGGTTTCCGTTACGTTCCTTTTAGTGACGATGGTCTGTCGTCATCATCATCAGAAAAGGATCCTTAAAGTGGAATTTATATATTGAAGGAGTCGAAATATCAAGATACGAGGTTCTGTCGTAAAGATTTCCGTTGCACTCGAATGGAAATTTTGATGGAAGCCCTAACAAATTGGGATGATAACACATAATAACGAAGATGTTGCGTTAGACTATACAAAGCCTTTTAGCAAAAACGACACATTTAAAGATAATAGATTTGCTGGCATGAAAGCTGAATCGATGTAATTTTTTTTATCCATAAAGGACTAGAGTTTTGTTGATAAATGGTTTTGTTAATTCAGATAAATACGCTTGTGGGTCTTTTGTCTTCAGTCGCCTCATTATGCGTGCACGAACGAATTTGATGGTCGCGATTGTAGTGATCTTAAGATAAAATGGTTATTTACCTTAATGAGGAACTGAGCAGCAAGTAGGGACACAAACCAAAGACTATACCCGTTGCATTGAGAAATGGCCGTTAGGGCGGAGCACTGGGAGTCCCCCTGTGGTGCCACATATAATTATTTCATAATTTTATTTTATTTTATAATTCTATTTTATGATTTTATAATGTTGCCACATATAATTATGTTATAATTTTTTGTCACACACCACCACTGAAGTAAAAATCAAAGCAATGTTTTCTATACAAGGGTTTCGTTTCCTCGAGTCTAGACATGGCATATGAGGAAGAGAGAGCGACGATGCCGCTACATCTAATCTCTGGCCCCGCCCCCGCCCCCCTCACACTGCATTCAGAAAACATTACATCCACACGCACGTTCTCGCCATGGATGCCCATGTGTGGCAACACCGGGAAATCTCCTAGCCACGCCTTAGCGGTCATTTCTCGTTGCGCTGACTATAGTGGTAGTTAATGGAGGTTTGACGATTATATTGAGTGTTGAAGCGATCCCCGAAAGGCTAGGCATAAGAATAGAGAACTAAAGGACAGAGACTAATAAGATTGACGATTTCATGTTTAAGCCATCTTCAGGAGACGGAGCAACAGCAAGACATGAGATACGCGAGAGAAAGGTTAAGAAATCCTCCCGTAGATGGTTGGCAGAAAATTGACATAAAGGGATTCTTATGGCGCTGCGCACTCGAGCCTATTGCGATGACCCAGAAACGAGTCTAAACCAGCGACGTCATAACGCTCCATTTCGTTCACCAATGATTGAATCTGTTAGTTCAAGCGAGAAAATATTCATGAACTCTTTTGGTGGGCCAGAGATTGAGGTATTTGATGGAAGAAATGTTAAAAAATATATATAAAAGGTGTTTAACTTGGAGCAGCTGGCATGCCGGACGGAAGTACACTTCAGTTTATCTTTCATGTATAATTATTCATTTGTTTGATTAGTTGTAAAATGGTTGTAAATAAAATTAAGGAACGTTTACTATTACGTTTTTAGCAGGTGAAAAAAATCACTAATAGTTTGAATCATGCCACATTATCTGTTTGTCCATCTGTAAATATATATATATGTATATATATATGTATATATATATATATATATATATATATATATATAAATACACACACACACACTTAACACACTTAACAAGTGATATTTATTTGGAAACACCCAGTGATTGTATAATTTTATTTTTATTTATTTATTAGTGTATCTACAGTATTTATTGATTTATTTATCTATTTACGTGTTCATTTGTATGTATATCTATTAATTTGTTTATCTATTTACTTGTTCATCTCTATCTCAGTTTATTTATTCATTCTGTTATACGCTTGGAAGTGAACATTCTGTTATACGCTTGGAAGTGAACATTAAGGGAGAGCGACTGGAGGAAGTGGATAGTTTTAGATACTTAGGTGCAAGTGTAGCAGGAAAAGGTGGAGTGAAGATGGAGGTAGAATGTAGATTGAGAGAAGCGAGTAAATGCCTTGGTGGTTTAAAGAGTGTAATGAGGAATAGACATTTGGGAATGGATGCGAAGAGGAGACTGTATGAAGGAGTGATTGTGCCAACAGCACTGTATGGGGCAGAAACGTGGAACATAAGAGAGGAAGAGAGAAGGAGTTTGAAAGTGTTTGAGATGAGGTGTCTGAGAAGTATGATGGGGGTTACTAGGCTGGATAGAGTGAGAAATGAGGAGGTGAGGAGGAGAACAGGGGTGAAAAAGGATTTGGGAGGTAGGGTTGATGAAAGAATATTAGGATGGTTTGGACACATGGAAAGAATGAGTGAAGAAAGACTAGTAAAAGAGGTATGGAAGGCAGATGTGGAGGGAGTGAACATGAGGGGACGTCCTAGGATGAGGTGGATGGATGGGGTGAAGGGGGCTTTGGGGAAGAGGGGAATGTCTGTTGAGGAAGGAAGGGAGAGGACGGAAGACAGAGGTGAGTGGAGAATGGTTGTATATGGATGATGTTGTGACTGCATGAGGAGGAATGGGCGGGGGGTGGGGGTGGGGTAGTATGTGTGAGTAAATTTTGACGCAGCCCGAAGGGATTTCTCCCCGTCCTCGCCTTACATGCAAAGGGGGACGGAGAGGGGGGGTCGCCGATTAAATGAAGCGGCCTTGCTGTGGATGTGCTGTGTCTTGCGACACTGCTTCTGACCCAGGGCGGTGGGCAGGGTGCAGGGATGACCCGTCAGCCAGGAGGTGCTCAGATGAGAGGAAGGGTGGGAGGGGTGTGGAGTGTATTTAGGGATGAAATGGGTGGGAGTGTTTTTATGCCTTCCCCTTTTTGGCTACCTCCCTTGTAAGGGGGAAAAAGCCTTTGTATATGTATGTATGTTATACACTTTTCCTTAACGAAGGTACAAGTACTAGTTAGCTCAGTAAGATTGAATATTGAAGTAATACAGGAGTGGATAACACATAGACGTACACGAAAGAAAAAAGAAAAGAATGAAAAAGAAAGAATGAAAAAGGAAGAAAGATAGAAAAAAAAAAAAATCATGAGGCGAGCGAGTGGATGCCACCAGCATCGAAGCGACCGACATCGCGCGCATGCGCACGATGCCTGAGTTAATGTGATTTATTATTAATATTTTTTTTTTCTCGAGGACATTGCGGGACTGGGCCTGGGCGCTGAGGGCTGGAGAGCCATCATACGGCCAGGTATGAAGTTTAGCTTTGTATATGATTTTTTTTTCTCATCCTATATTTATGCTTTCATATTCCCTTTGTCTCTTGAATATCATTTCAACACTGAATAGAATCATTGGACATACACACACACACACACACACACACACACACACACACACACACACACACACACACACACACACACACACACACACACACACACACACACACACACACACACGACTCGGTGGCGCGGTTGGTAGAGTACTAGATTGCCAGTACGGTGGTGCCGGTGGTACCTGGTTCGAATCCTGCCCAGGATTGAAATTATTTCAGTATCGCTGCGCTTCGAGTCGTTACTCCGACTATCGTGGGAAGGGAGTTGGGTGTGTGTGTGCGTGTAAGGTCATAGCATTACCCATAGATCGGTCATACAAGCTCTGAGCTCTCTTCCGGGAGGGAAATAGCTGTCGATCACGAGTCTAACACGTGATCCAAAGACCAAGGTGAAAGACCAAGGTGAATCACACACACACACACACACACACACACACACACACACACACACACACACACACACACACACACACACACACACACACACACACACACACACACGGCGCAGTGGTAGCGTTCGTAACCGCTACTCCAGAGGTTCGAATCCTGCCCAGGACTGAAATAATTTCCGTATCGCTGCGCTGCAAGCTGGTACTCCAACTATCGTGGGCGGGGAGTTGGATGTATGTGTGTGTAATGGTCACAACATCACCTATAGATCGGTCATACATGAACTCAGATCTCTTATCCGGTAGGGTAATAGCTGTTGGTCACAAGTCTAACACGTGATCCAAAACCATGGTGAATCACACACAGACACACAC
>NC_134787.1:5153689-5156189 GCF_046742065.1 Oratosquilla oratoria
AGAGCGCGGGACTGGGAAGTATGGTGGTGCTCGCAGTACCCAGTTCGAATCCTGCCAAGGGCCGAAATTATTTCGGTATCACTGTGCTTCGGGTCGTTACTCTGACTCTCGTGGGCGGGGAGTTGGGTGTGTGTGTGTGAAAGGTCATAGCATTACCCATAGATCGGTCATACGAGGACTAGGCTCCTCCCATCTTTCTGGAGTGATATTGTCCACTAGATTACTCCCTCCGTGTTTCCTATTATTTCGGGCATGAACGAAGTTAAATCAGAACATAAAGAATTGACCGGACTGCAAGAGACCATAAGGCCTACATTAGGTATATCTATGTCCCTTACCTCCTTTCATCCCTATACATAAAGTTATCCAATCTTTTTTTAATACAGTCAGTTGTTTTAGCACTCACTGCATTGTTGCTAAGTCTATTCCATTCGTTAATCACTCTATCGGTAAATCAATTCTTGCGTATCCCCTCCATTTCCCCTCTTAAGCCTAAATTTGACCAGATGATATATTAAGAGTCTGGTAAATCTTTCTAAGAGAGTTGCACGTGCCTGTCTTTCAATCAAGGTTCTCAGTCCTTGAAGGGGTGTGGGGCGGGGGTTAGTTTATGTAGGATCCATGCTAAAGTTATAAGATCTGGGGCAGTGTGTGCAAATTAAAGAAAAATGAAGGCGAGAGGGATGATGAGGATTAGCAGGAAGGATGGCACACTTGATTGGAGAAACGGGGGTCATTATCCAAAGGAGGACGGGTTAACAGGGAAGAAAAGGCTGGAGTAAACGGAGAAAACGAAAAGAAATAGAGAGGGGGAAAGAGAACGAAAGGAAGAAAATAAGGGGGAGACAGAGATAAAGAGGCGTGAGAAAGAGAAGGGAGGGAAAAAGAGAGGCAGAGAAAGAGAAGATAACTTTGCAGGGCCACCACAGGCAGGTGTGTGTGTGTGTGTGTGTGTGTGTGTGTGTGTGTGTGTGTGTGTGTGTGTGTGTGTGTGTGTGTGTGTGTGTGTGTGTGTGTGTGTGTGTGTGTGTGTGTGTGTGTGTGTGTGTGTGTGTGTGTGTGTGTGTGTGTGTGTGTGTGTGTGTGTGTGTGTGTGTGTGTGTGTGTGTGTGTATGTGTGTGTGTGTGTGTGTCAGAGATAGATAGATGTATATTCACATTTCACTCTTGACTTTGCCCAATAATACTCTTCACGGCACCTGTATTACATTACGTGCACAAATAATTTGAATCACAGCACGTGATCAAAACATTGGAATCTATTTCTATCCATCAAATGTGTCTCTATGAATTTTGTGCCATTCTTTTGGAGAATGATTTTTCTTTACAGAAAAGATGCATCTGTTTTATTGCATTAGCGTCGTATACTTTAAAGGCACGCGTATGTATGTTTCTGTATATACTGTATGTACCCGTGTGCTTGAATATCTCCAGGACAAATGATAGAGAAGACGGAGGAAGAAAATGAAGAGTAAAGGGGGAACTAAAATGCTTCAGCGTTTGGTCTCTCAAGACCCATTTTCACAAAGGTGATAAACTTAGAGAGAGAAAGAGAGAGAAAATTATTTTATGCCAACGCCTGGTAGCATTCCGTGTTGCGCTTCTTCACATCTAAAGCATGTGGGTTTAGCTAAACAAATTGAACCTCCTCTATGGTACATGTTATGCATATCGAAATCAAGAGTGTCCTTGACTTTCTTAGTTTACTTTGTTGGCTCTATTGGCTGATACAAGAGAAAATGAGGAACCATACAGTATAAGTTTTGGAATATCGATCAGGCCTGTGTCAAAAGGGAGGCTCGCTACTGTCAGACCTCACTCACGCTTTGGATATAATCGTCCTACGACGTTACAGGCGAGACATTTTGTGCGTTTGTACTGTTTATGTGGATATCTAGATGCACTTGAATATTGTATAAAGGTGTGTATATGTACGTACACACACACACACACACACACACACACACACACACACACACACACACACACACACACACACACACACACACACACACACACACACACACATACATATATGTACAACACTGAATGGGTCCAGTGAACAGATATACATTTTTTTTATCAACCACAATACACTTCAATTCTCTCACTAACACACTTGTCACGTGCTAGCCCAGGTTCGAGTCCTTAAACATATCACGTTTCAATTTCTGCATGCTCTCCTCCACGAGTCTCCCTCGATATTGATGGCTTAGAATTAAAGTGTATTATGGTTGATAATATATATATATATATATATATATATATATATATATATATATATGTATATATATATATATATATATATGTATATATTTTTTTAGACATTCTGACAGGTTGACGTAAGCGGAGTAGGAAACACAGGAGTCTTAGTCTTGAGTTTATTCCTGACTAGTTTCGCAGGTATGCTTTTTCAAAGGAATGAAAAAGCATACCTGCGAAACTAGCCAGGAATAAACTCAAGATTAAGACTCCTGTGTTTCCTACTCCGCTTACGTCA
>NC_134787.1:5168689-5171189 GCF_046742065.1 Oratosquilla oratoria
TTAGTTACTACAGGTGTCGCTATGTCCTTTCCCGCTCTCAAATCCGTTAGTCGTCGTTGACCTTGGCCGAAGTCAAGACGGTCATTGGCAGGATGAAGACAGGGAATGCAGACCGAGCCTCGTTAGTGGCGAGCTGGTCAAGTCTGGATAGACACCATAACCAACAACCTCTAAAGTGTGTAGCGGTGGGGCGGACAAGTATCACTCTTGCAAGTATTGAAGGTGATAAAGCCTGTTGTCTCAGTTTTCAATGACTCGAAATCTACAGCTCTCCAGTAGCAAACAACGGTACTTGGGAGCTCCTGTAGATCTCTCTGAAGAAACGATAGACTATTGTCTAAATGGGTCCGCTTGTACGTCACCAGCTGATAGGAAAAGGAGGGAAATCGTAACCGGAGGTCATATGTGAAAAAAAAAAAAAATGAAGAAGATAAAAAAAAAAAAAAAAAAAAAAAAAAAATAGATATCCTAGGACCGGCCCCGCAATCGGGTGTTAGCCTCTCGGGGTTGTACCTTTAGGTGAAGGTGATGATGTTAATTGGATATGGAAGCAATTCTCTCCTACATCCGTCTTTGAGAACCGCCAATTGGAGGTGCTTATCGTTGGCCCCTCCCTGTGTGTGTGTAGTGTGGTTTCATCACCCTAGCTTAGAAGAGAAAGGGAAGCTGGCATGACTGGAATAACTCGAGACGCAACACGACTAACTACTCCTGGTAAGGTGTCTGCCCATGAGTCTCTGACACGAATACGAGATCGTCCTCTGGCAAGTCAACGTCCTGAGAAGTATGTCTTCACTCCCAAGAAATCCGTAATGACCAGATTCTCACTTTTTTTTTGTTTCATCGAACGTCGAGTTGAATTTCAAAAGAGCTTCTCTCCGGTTCCCAGCTTCGACTGTTACCTGCCCAGGTAGTCCAAGTGCATAGGGGTTCGGTCGTAGTAACGCGCCTCCTGGCGTCTGCTCCTTATCTTCGATCCATAGCTTACGTTGACCTCAAGGAGGCTTTTGACTCAGTTGATGGACACTCTGGATTATTACTGAGGCTGCGAGGAATGCTCAGCAAAATCATCAACCTCGTCTCTGATCTGTGCTCAGACACAAAGCAAAGTGAGGTTGAGGTATGCCCAGCCTTTTCGCGGAGCATTCCAGGGTAAAGCAGGGATGTGTCCGGAAATAGCATTGCTAATGCCTGGATCACTGACCTAGACTTTGCCAATGGCGCCACTACACTCCTTGGAGAACTTAGGAATATTCTGCTACTCGTACTCGAATCGCTGAACAATGAGGCAGATATCTGGACATTCTTTGTACGAGACTAAAGGGCAGGTTGCCCTTAGTAGAGAGAATATGACATAGGAGATATTCCCCTATCTGGATTGTAAAACCCATATATCCCGGGGCTCGGACCTGGAAATCAGTAGGTGACTGGAAATGGCCCATGGAACTATGGAATCTCCGCTGGACTGCCTATGCAAGAGGACTAAGGTCCGTAACTTCAAGACCCTTGAATCCCGTGTCTTGCTATTGTACAAATATTCAACTCTCTCCGAGGTTTTGAAGTCGCGTCTAACTGCTTAAGCACAAAATTACTGGAGAAATCAAACCAGGGGGTACTTGACAAACGATCTAATTTATCGCCGGATACCAGCAAGGGCGCTGTGGTCACATAGATTATTTACAGAACGATGAACCTGCTCATGGGGCCATCTACCAGAAAGATGTCCCATAGTGGTCGATGACGTCGAGGGATGGGGGTGGCTCTGCGTAGGTCGTGGTTATGTCTAATAGATAATATCTGTCTAGAGACGGTGAAGATAGATCGGCAGTCTGTCCGTGAGCTTGCCAACGTGATCCTCAGAGCTGGCGGAGAAGGGCGAGTGTAGTGTTTGCTAACCACCATTTATATATTCATATGTATTCAATCGTTCATTAAATGATGTAAATGATAAATCAGTTCGATCGTTTAGTACTTCCTACCCTCATTCATTCATTTGTGTATTCAGCCATTCCTCCCTTTGATTTTTTATTCATTCATTCATTTACCCGTCTATCTATTCATTTATACGTTTATTACTTTGTTAATTCATTTATTGTTCCACATTCGTCTTTATGGACAAAAAGGTCTACACACACACACACACACACACACACACACACACACACACACACACACACACACACACACACACACACACACACACACACACACACACACACACACACACACACACACACACACACACACACGCGCGCGCGCGCAGGTACAGTCCCTCAAAAAAGTATCGGTTGATGGTTTTAGGTGTTCGTGGGAGACTAGTGAAACAACAGTTAATACTCGTGACAGAGTTGCGCCCTACCTTCACCCCCGTTAAAATTCGTGGTGTAGAATAAGCATTTAATGCATGAAGATGTGACATGATTGAAAATAATCATATTTGTACCGACAAGAATTGTTAATATTTTATTGTTACTGAAATTACAGACACACACACACACAC
>NC_134787.1:5173689-5186189 GCF_046742065.1 Oratosquilla oratoria
TGCAATCAAGACTCGTACTGATGTATCTTTGTATCAATTTTGAAATGAAGTGACGTACTTTATGCCTTTGTATCCTGTCGTCAGATGATTTTATTAAGCTGACTGGTGGAACTGGAACCTCTTTTGGTTCCCGGTATGACCCTCAGCTGAATGAAATCGTTTGGGGGGGTACCCAGAGAAATATATTAAGTTCGTCTCTGTTGAAGAAGTAAAGACGTGAAACGAACTCAGGAGGGCTCAGTGTGTGGAGATGTCTGAGAAGATCATGGTGGATTAGGATAGTGTAGTAGATCTTTTTTTTTTATGGGAAGGATTTATGCATTTTGTCGTGAGGGCATCAATAGGCATGGGAAAGATACAGCTGATGCTTGAGGCTTGCGTCATCATGAATTCGCCGTCCTACAAACGTCAAACTTCCCCAGGAGCCCGGAAATTCCCGTGACTCGACGGACCACCAGGGCAAAGGAAACTATACGGATAATTTTCGCTTCCTCCCCCTCCTCCTCCTCCTCCTCTTCCTCCTCGTAGCTTTCGTCAGTGCCACCCGGGGTGTTGTGAGAAGAGGCGAGGCGGCGGCTTAGAGTCCCACTTGACGTCGTTCTTCTGTCGTCGTGGCACCCCCGTCTTTCGGTGGACTAGTTGCTCGAGTTCGGGGAACTGAGGACCATAAGTTCTGTTCTCAACGACGCTTTTTTTTCTCCTGCCCATTCCAAGTTCCTGTCGTCAGTGAATTCTCGGCCTCTTTTCTTGCTTGTTCTTGGCCTCTTGTTCTTGGCCTCTTGTTCTTGGCCTTTTGTTCTTAGCCTCTTGTTCTTGGCCTCTTGTTCTTGGCCTCTTGTTCTTGGCCTCTTGTTCCTGGCCTCTTGTTCTTGGCCTCTTGTTCTTGGCCTCTTGTTCTTGGCCTCTTGTTCTTGGCCTCTTGTTCTTGCTTACGGTTTCTGATGAAAATGTTCTTGTCCCAGAAATAAAATATTTTTACAAGTCGAAAAAAGAGGTTTGTAGGTATCTATATAGTATGACTGAATGCTGACAGAAAAGGAAAATATATAAGATTTATAATTATGCATTTTATCATAAAGGTCTTTTTGGACTTCATTTTCTCACGGTTAGACCAAAGTTATGGACATATTTCTTCTTGCAGTACGTAGAGGTGGATAGCACATTCAAAACAATCTTCAACTTGTACAGCTGGCAAGGTTTCCATTTGGTCATAAAGCATATCGTGTCCGTGCGTAAGTGCGAAAAAAAAACACATTTCCACAACTCGTCAGAGAGAAAAAAAAAAAAAAAAAAAAAAAAAAATCACGACGTAGAAGCTTACGCGGAAATCTGCTACGCGTATCATCCTTCGCGGAAATCGACCACGTTGGTGAAACTTGACACTTGAAACAATAGACAATGGGGTGGAAAACATGAAATGCATAGTGCGTATGCGACATCAGCATCCCAGTCGTCCTTGTGCCCTCCCTGTATTTGCGCATTCGCCGGCCCCCTCCCTCTCTCCCTCCTTCCCTCCCTCCCGCTCGCTGCCCGCCTGCCTCCTTTCTTCCCGCGGCGATGACGTGGACGTGACGTCATGGCGTTTCTAGTGAGCGAGCGTCGGAATGACGAATTCCACGTAGTTCATTGTAAGGTGATCTCAAGGGAGGGGGTGACCATTGGTGCCGAGTTAAAAAAAAAAGAAAGAAAAAATGTACACACGCACACTCGCGCGCGCACGCAGGAAAACAAAACTACCCCATCCGGCGGAAAACCGATCATCTCAAACGAACACACTACAAAGTCCAATTCCCAATTTACTAATAACCTGAACTAGTGAGACGGGTCATCCCTTTAAGTCCTACTTCATCAAACTCTCTTCATGGTAGAATAAACTCCACCCAGCAGCCCACAAGAAGCAAACACTCGTGATATTTCGTCTTCAGACGGCGAGGGTGGGGGAGTCTGTCTCCTGGGGTAGCCGTCACTGAGCCGGTAATACGAGCCGGCTGGGCACCACGGAGCTTCAGTCGGAGGTAGCCCCCCGGGACAGGGCGTGTCGTATGTCTCTGTGCTACTGCTTACCTCCTCTCGGCGTGTTTACAAACACTACAGTGTGCCACAGTGGGCTCTCGACAACATTCATCTCAATTCATTTGAGGCTTCTCTCGGTCATGCAGTGTGTATGTGTGTGTTTGTGTGTGTGTGTGTGTATGTGTTTGCGTGTGTGTGTGTGTGTGTGTGTGTGTGTGTGTGTGTGTGTGTGTGTGTGTGTGTGTGTGTGTGTGTGTGTGTGTGTGTGTGTGTGTTGATTTGACTTGATTTGATAAATTTATTACGCCTAATGGAGGCAAGCAATTTACAAACTGATGTAGTTACAGAGAAATGAATGTCGCGCAGGACATAGTGGAATCTAAATAAATCAATAATCACCAAGATATGGAAATCTCATGAATGTGTGTGTGTGTGTGTGTGTGTGTGTGTGTGTGTGTGTGTGTTTGTGTGTGTTTGTGTGTGTGTGTTTGTATTCACTTGGTCTTTGGATCACGTGTTGGACTCGTGATCGACAGCTATTTCCCTCCTGGAAGAGAGCTCAGAGCTCGTAGGTCCGTGTGTGTGTGTGTGTGTGTGTGTGTGTGTGTGTGTGTGTGTGTGTGTGTGTGTGTGTGTGTGTGTGTGTGTGTGTGTGCACGTGTGCGTTTTTTTGTTTCAACGGTTTTAGTGGAAATGACACGTTTTACTTTTGTTCTTCGTTTAGCTCAATCCATAATCTGTTTTGTACTCTTCGTACAGTTTCGGTGTAGATAATCTAATGACTATATGACTAATAGAACCAAATGTTGAGTACATAATCTAGGAAAGTGTACTTGGATCAGCTAGTAATTGTAACCGAATATTTTGCAATTAATTGCACAATTAGAATAATAATTGTAATTGTACTAAATATTGAAGAAAAAGACGAAGAAAAAGAAAAAGAAGAAGAAGTTGAGGAATGTACACCAAGAGGCGCTTGGAGTTTTTGGGCCAGTAACAGTATCTGCTCGGAGTCAAAGAGAAGTGCGGGACTCGAACCCGCAACTAGGAGGATGCAGAGAACCCGTAATTGTAATTTGCCGTTGAGGCTTAACCTAATCATAGTTACATTATGAAATTAGGACACAGTTTTATGAATGTTTTCAAGGTTTGTCGGACACTACCAGAGCTTCTGTTCTTGTGGACAATTTCATATCGAAGAGGAAGTGGTCAAAGAGAGACTTAAAAAAAAAAGGATATTTTTTAAAGTGATCATAATTCTTTTTGGTGTCTGAATTAGCTTTCAGTCTTAAAAGTATGCTTCGTGTCTCTGGTCCGTAGGGGTTGTATGAAGTTCTAGTGTTCTAGTCTACTGACAATGCTGACCTTGATCACGACTGATCGTGTCAGGTTGATACGAGTTATTCTAGAAAGACGTCTAGGAAATTTTGTTACATGGAAACGGGAGAGGTATGTCGTGGTTTGTCAGTGTTAGAGATACTGACATCATTAATGTCAATGAATACTGACAGCATGAGAATCCCTAAAGGAGACGTTGATAAAGCTCTGAGCACAGCTAATCTTTTCCCTCTTGCTCTAAATCATTCTTTTATTTGTTCTAGCTGTCGCAAGGCGATCTTTATTTAACAGTGGTCAAGTATAAACTGATCTTGAGAAAGTGTTGAATCAAATATCAGTTACAAAGTACAACTTCCTTGGAAAATGAAACTTACGTAGTTCAAAGGCTGGTAAGCTTGTAATTGTAATTCATTATGTTTTAGTCTTTATTTTGATTTCTATATAGTTGAAGTTGTGATTCAAGAATATGGTGTGTGGATGCATAAGTGAGTGTTTATATGTATATGTGTGTGAGTATGTTTTTATCTGTGTTTTGTGTTTGTGTGTATGTACGAGTATAAGTGTGTGTGTATACGTGCATGCGGTGTATATGTGTGTGTATAAGTGTATGTGGTGTATATATATACATATATATATATATATATATATATATATATGTGTGTGTGTGTGTGTGTGTGTGTGTGTTTGTGTGTGTTTGTGTGTGTGTGTGTGTTTGTGTGTGTGTTTGTGTGTGTATGTGTGTCATAATAATATAATTTATTCGGCAAAGAATCAATATACATGAAGTGCAGATAATGACAAGAACACATAGTTCGAAATAATAATTGCAAATTGCCGAGGATAACACAAAAAAGCATGTGTGTGTATATGTATGTGTGTGTGTGTGTGTGTGTGTGTGTGTGTGTGTGTGTGTGTGTGTGTGTGTGTGTGTGTGTGTGTGTGTGTGTGCGTGTGTGTGTGTGTGTGCGCGCGCGCGAGGGCGCGCAAGCGTCGTGTGTGAGCCTGGGAAAGAGTGAGACGATAGGAGGATGAGGGAGAGGCATGGAGGAGGGCAGTGTCGTTGGGAAGAGACGGGAGGTCACAACACGATCTGGGGCCTCATCAGAGGAAGAGACAAATGCGCATTTCGGATGAAAACCTCCAAGGTATCACTGTCGAGACCTGGTTCCCCTTTCTCCTCATGTGATCTCCCTTCCCTGCTGTACGTCTCCTTGTGCTAGTCCATCTATTCTTTTCACTTGTAGACTTCTATTGGCATACTTTCTTTGATTTGTATTTCTTTTTTTTTTGAAACACGAAGTCAAGATACGTTTCGAGTCGGCCACCACCTTGTAAGAAAAAATACTGATATAGACGTGCTTCCTTTGTTTACCACTTCTTACGCTGTCCTAGATATTTTTGTTTTTGGGTTTATTTTCTCTGGGTAAGTCCAGTCTACTCTTTGACTCAACCTACCCTCTTCCTGTCGTTGTTCATTCTTACTCTCAATTCTGATCTCTCCATTCGTCTTTGTGAACTCCTTAGCTTTATTTCCACCTCAGTCATCAACTTTCATATTTCATATTCATAGATCATAGCTGGGATTATACGGTGATTATAAACTTTGGTTTACAATAAAGTGCTCCTAATAATGTTCCTATATCTAGCAAACATTTACAAAACCATAATTTTATTTGATATTTATTTTCTGTAGTTAGTCTTAACATTTGCACTTAACAAGCACATTCTTCAACTTCAAGGTTCTTACCATTGTGATTGTCTTCCTTTTAACTATAAAGATGAAAATAGGTCGTATATATATCTTCAAGCCTACTACCAGACTTTCTTGTTGAGATCATAGAACACATTTACCAAGACTTCTGCTGTTTCTGAAATAAAGATTATTTCGTTCACTAATCTAAGATAGCTTAATTCAGCAGTGAAAATTCGTTCAGGGCAAGCTGTAACTAACGTGGGTGAAAGTACATCACCTTAACGGATTCCTATCTCTATTTTGATATTTACTGTATCTTCATGATATTGAATCACAGCTGTACCTTTCTTGTAAATGTTCTATAAGATTCTCCCGGTGTATTCGTCAGCACCCTGTTTGCCTATAGAGTTCAGAATTCCGTTTTATTTTACCGAGTCGGGGGCTTTTTTTAATTCGACGAAAGCTAATTATATTCTGCTTTTCTCGACTGATTTATTCATTATCAGCATTTTGTTTATTGTGGAGTAATCGCGCCTAAAGTCTATTTTTCTGGTTGGGTTTCATAAACTTTGCTTAGTTTATTTGTAAAGCACTTGGAAAACACTTTGCAAAGTTTGATAACAAACAAACTGGTCGGTACTTCCTAGATGTATTCTGATTTATTACATATTTATGTATATATGTATATGTGTGTATATACACGTAAGTATGTATATACATGTATGTATGTATGTATGTATATATATGTATATATACGCATGTACGTATGTATGTATGCATGTATATATGCATGAATGTATGTATATATATGCATGTATATATTATATATATATATATATATCTATATATATATACATCTGTGAATATACATTTATGTATGTATATACATGTATGTATGTATATATGTATATACATGTATGTATGTATATATGTATATACATGTAAGTATTTATGTATATACATGTAAGTATTTATGTATATACATATGTGTATGCATATTCATATACAAGTATGTACATATGTATATGTATATACATGTATATATGTATATGTACATACATGTATGTATATGCATGTATGTATATGTATATACATGTTTGTATGTATGTATATATGTATGTAAATGCATGTACGTACGTATATATGCATGAATGTATGTATATATATGCATGTATATATATTATATGTATATATTATATATATAATATATATATGCATGTATATATTATATATATATACATATATATATATATATATTATATATATATATCTGTATACATCTATGAATATACATTTATGTATGTATATACATGTATGTATGTATATATGTATATACATGTATGTAAGTATATGAGAAATTTGCTAGTGAACACTGTCAAGGATTGTCTGATGTATTTATGTATATACATGTGTGTATGAATATTCATATACAAGTATGTACATATGTATATACATGTATATATGTATATGTATATACATATTTGTATGTATGAATGTTTGTGTATATATATGTGCATGTACGTATGTATATATATATATATATATATATATATATATATATATATATATATATGAATGCTTGTATATATATGCATGTATATATATTATATATATATGTATATATATATACATATATATATATATATATATATATATGTGTGTGTGTGTGTGTGTGTGTGTGTGTTCGCGCGCGCGCTACGTGCGCGCCTGCGCACGTGTGTGTGTACACATGGACGTACTCGTATGGCGTAACGAAAAGCCGCGAGGCTCCGGTTTGGGTAGATTTTGGTTTGACCGCTGAACTTGACTCATGAATTACGTAGAAGACGGCTAACCCCGACAGAATTCGTAATTCGTATCAAGTAAAATACGAGGAATGACTTGGCATTCATGAGTGGTCTACTGTCTGCATGATCTGCTTGACGTCTGTAGCCTGAAGGAGGGTCTTCCGGCTTTTCTTTGTTTTAAAAAGGATGTAACCCATTTTGTATTTCGTCATGTTTCATCACAGTATTTATGAGACCACTTTACAACATCCAAGTAAGTTAGATAACTTTGATACCGTCATCTACAGACAGTGAGATCAGAGAGAAAGGAGAGGTTATAAGACGAAATTAATAAATACTGGATGAATGAAGAACATTTATTTTTTTTCGATCAGAAACATTGCTTTATGAAATAATCTGGATGTAAGAATAGTACAGTTAAATAACAAAAGTTTTGAAGAACATATTTGGCCAAAGGGAACGCTGAGACAGGACCCTACGAGTATAAGACTTGTTCTGTAACAAGGCTGTCGGTGCTAGCTGTGGTCTTAGTGTCTTGTAATGGAAAAGGAGAGATCTGTCGGCAAGAAATACAAAGGATTACAAAGGATTACAAAGGCGGAGCATGTCGGCAGGAGACCTTTAGGTCCATATCTAGGTCGGATGCGAAAAAAATATATAATAATAATAAATGAATAAATAAAAACTTTAATAATGTAAATAACAAATAAAAAACATAAATAAATGCATAGGTATAGTTAAATAATAAACAAACAGGTAAATAATAAATTGACATATAACTAATAATAAATGAGATTCAAACAGACAAATGATAACAAAACAAAAACAAATAATATGATATAAATACAAATGCTGATGTCGGCAGTGTAGTCTGACCTGATAAATTAACGAGAAAGATAACAGCGCTCCACAACCAGTGCTTGTTCACATGTATGATCCTGTATATAGCTGCCGTAAAGGTGGTCAAAGAGAGATTCAAGCTGGGTAGCAGAAAGAAAGGATAGCAGAAGCTAAAAGTGATCATGTATTTTTTTCTACCAGTGAAGATTAGTCTCCATAATACGTACCTCTGGTCTGTTGGGGTGCCATCGAGGTCCATAATATATTAGTACACGTGTGCTTGTAAAGCCAGTGGAAAATTTTGTCTACTTTATTTTTTTTCCTGTACGGGGTACTGACTACAGTGAACTACACATTTTATGCAGTCGACATCCCTTAGGACCAGAGTCACGCAGCGTTCTTGTACGAGAATTGCCTACTAAGTCGTCATAACGAAATATTTCACAGAGTGTTTCAACAACGATAACTGTGTTATCTGTATCTGATCATAGATGGCGTTTTGTGTGTGTATTATTACCACTTCGGAAGTATGATACTGTAATTAGTGTTGTGTTCTGATAATGCGAGAAATAAGAATGTTATCTTTTTAGTCTCGTTCGTAAGCAGGTCAGGATAAAGCCAAACTGTTAACGAAATTTGGCATCCAGCTGTGATTTCTTGCTTTGCTTAGTCGTACTTTCAAACCTTTGGCTACTCCTGGCGAACGTTTTCTTCTACTAGAAAGTAGAATCTTGCCTGGCTTTCTAGTTAGCATTTGTAAAATTTTACTTTCTAAAGGTAGAAAGCATTTTTTCATAACTGGCAAAAGGTTGTAAAAGTACGATCTTAAGGCTTGTGTCTTGTGAAGCAAAAGTCTGTCTTGTTTGTGAAGAAATTGGGGAAGGAAGGGGAGGGGGGGCTTAAATTGAGTGATCGAAAAGAGAATAGAGAGGTGATCAGTTGATAGGGTGTGGAATGCGAGAGTAGAGATGTCTATGTGTGGGGGTGGGGGAAAGGGGACGATGGAGGGATTGGGAAAAGAAATTGACACCTTCGCTACCGAGTTGGTACATCAATCTACCAAGGAGTTTTTCCCCCATATAAGGGAGGTAGCCAAGTAAGAGGTACGTACCTATTCCCACCCATTCCACTCTCTTCCACCACTCCCTCCACCACCCATTCCACTTCGCTCCACTACCCTCTCCACCCCGTCCCATCTCAGCTCCTCATGGATGACGGGTCATCCCTACATCCGCCAACTGCCCTGCGTCAAACGCAAGGCAGTAAGATACATTACATCTACAGCAAGGCCGCTTCACTTAATTGGCGACCCCCCCCTCTCCATCCCCTCATACAAAAAAAAAAAAAAAAAAAAAAATAGAAGACGGGGAGAAGTCCCTTCGGGCTGCGTCAAAATATCATTCATACACAAGCACCTCCTACCCCCACTTCCTCCATCCCTCCCTTCCTTACATAACAGTGTTATCTATACACAGTCAATTTCCATTCATCCCTATCTCCTGCCTTCTCTCTTCCTTGCTCAATATACATTCTTGCTAAAAAAAAAAAAAAAAAAAAAAAAAAAAAAAAAAAAAAAAAAAATACATTCGGAAAGGTGTTAAGCCCGGGTCACGCTATCACGATTCAAGTGAGGCCGTTTGAGTAGTAACGACTTTGTTTACAAATTTTTATTTTTCGAATCTCCAAATGTTATATTACCTTTGCGTCACATGTTGAAAAGTGACGAACTAAGAGAAGTGAAGCCTGTATGAATATTACACATTGTTGAATTGTCCTTAGTGAAGTCTAGAATACTGTAAGCTAAGTCGTACTGCAGCTTTTTAAATTCACAACATTTGACGAGAATCGTGATAGCATGATTGGGGCTTTAATCACAATGGGGTAAACCCTCTTCTCTATAAAGGTGAGTTCCATGCGGACGAATAGAATAGTATAGCAGCAACATGTATACAAGAAAAAGTGCCACTCAGTAGGAAAAGGAAGAGGCGTGAATTAAAACAGAGAAGAAAAAAGAAAGAAGTAGAATTCAGCGTAGAGTGAGGGAGTACTATTGAGGAGCGGTTGAAGAGATGCCTGTCCCGGTGAGGACACACCTGTGACTTAAAAAGACGTCACCTTTACCCTATGTGCTCGGAGAGCCAGGGCAAGTGGCAGTCACCTGAGACGAGTGTAAAGCACGAGTTTGTGGTAAATGTTATAAAGTACGTAAAGACATGGGAAGTGTCGTTAAAATGACCTAATCTAATCTAACCTAACCTAACCTAATCTAACCTAACCTAACCTAACCTAGCCTAGCCTAACCTAACCTTCAACATATTGATGTGGGCTGTGCTTTACCAGTATTTCTCTCCTTATGGTCAACCTTTTACATACAGTAATGACGCACTTTATACATTTGTTCCAATTAAGACTGTTTTCAGTTGAGAATTTCAGATTCCTGGTTGAAATGGGTCTCGATCGCAGAACATCCGTTTCAGGTCCGCGTCCTCAGCTTTATATAATCATCGATTCTGTGATGGGTCCTCGGCAGTCAATGTTTCCATATCATCAAGATTGTTTTGATACGAATTAGTTACCTTCGTCCAGGTCAATCATTCTGGCTCTTCTGAGACGTTACTTGATCATGTTTATAAGAAAACAAATGAAAAAAATGAAAAAATAAGTGTTACTGAACACATGATTGGTATAAGGAAAATAATAATAAAGAGCTTTTGATAGATATTGGGTGTAGTGAACAATGGCACCAAGAAGTAATTTTATCAAGTGTTCACTGGAACGTTCGTTTGTTTCAGTAGAAATTAACGGCTCCTAAACAATCACTTATTAAATAATCACCCAAGAAATATGTTGTAATGCCTGCCATTTATTTTATTTTATTATTATTCATTTATTCATTATTATTTATTTTGTTTTTTATTATTTACTTATTATCTATCAGCTTATTTTTAATTATTTATTTCTATTATTGAGAGTTATTATTTTTCTGTTTATTATTCATCATTATCTGATTATTCATTTTATTTATTAATTTATTTATTCATTTATCATTCGACCTAGTTATGAACCAAAAGGTCTCCTGTCAGCATGTTCCTCCTTGGTAAATCCTTCGTACTACTGGCACCTTGTATTGACTCAATACTATTCCTCCCCCCCACTATATGTCTCTTCCTTACACAGTCAATAAAACTGTGCAATACGTTAGATGATTTGATTCAGCTGAGGGAAAGACCACGTGAAGAAGGGATTGGAAGAAAACGAGATGATCATGAGGAAGAAAATGGATAGAAGCAGTTAAGCGAGGGAGGAGATGGAGTGAGGAGGAGGAGGAGGAGGAGGGGAGAAGGAAGAGGAGGAGCAAGAGGAGGAGGAGAAGGAGGAGGAAGAGGAGGGGAGAAGGAGAGAAAGAGGAAGAGAAGAAGGAGGGAAGGAAGAGGAAAAGGAGGAGGGGAGGAAGAAAAGTAGGAGAGAAGGAGGAGGAAAAGGAGCGAAGGAGAAGAAGGAAGGAAGGGGGAGAAGAACAGGAGGAGAGGAGGAGAGGAGGAGGAGGGGAGGAGAGGAGGAGGAGGGGAGGACGAGAAGAAGGCAAGGAGAAGGAGGAGGAAGAGGAGTAGGAGAAGGAGGAGGAGGAGGAGGATAATGGAGTGTAGGTGAAGAGGAGAAGGGGTGGGACGGTGGGCGTGTCGATGACGTCACAACGTCGGTGTTGTTTGGATCCCGGTGTTGTCTGCTGGGCTGTGGGAAAGAGTCTTGAGCCGGTACTTGCCCATAGTAACAATGATACGACGCAACCCAACCTGATACGTCAAAACTATGCAAACACCGTCTTTCGTTGTTACCCTATTGACGCGTTGTTCTGTACAAAGAATCACTTTTAGTGTTGTAAAACTATTGTATACGGAAATGTAGCGAGTCGTCAACTGGGAGAGATATATTTGCATTTGTTTGGAAAACTTACGAAATAAGTTTGAGTGTAATAGTGCTTATTGATTCTTGGGTGGGTGGTTTCAATTACAATAGTAGTAATAATAATGATAATGATTATAGCAATAATGATAATGATAATAATATAATTATTCAACCCCCTTTGTCAATTATTTTTATGATGGGGATGCTGTAGAGAACATTACATATTTTACTCAAACACCAGTTTTTATTCGTCAGACGTGATGTTACAGTAATCATGCACCTAACAACAGTGATACATAACGGATGGAATATATTTACAAGTTATTTTTACGGAAAACTACCATACGAAAAGTAGGAACTGCCATAATTCAACTATGATTGCTAACGAAGTAGAACGTACATTATCGTTAACATGATTTATATCTTCGAGCTCCATGTTACCTAGGGACAGCCGCACTCCAAAGTTCGACGACAATTTTGTTATATTTGCATAGTGGAAGGCAAGACTTGCGGAAACCTACATCGCCATTGATAAAGTTGTGTTTCACCTTTGATGGGTCGGTGGAGCGGAGGTGGGGTGTTTTATTTATTTATCTATTTATTTTATTTATTAATTTTTTTGGGTGACCAGAGAATTGTTATCCCGTCTGTTTGTTCAAGCTCATCCTAAACAAATTTTCCTTCGTGGGTATCTCGATCGGCGCCGCCGTTGCAGCTTGTTAATGGCTAATAGCAAAGTCTCCCTAGTAAGCCATTAGACTCCACAGGTTATAATAGTATTCTATCCAGAGGGAGATGGTGGTCATTATATATTACATTGGTAGAGGCCTCTTTCGGGATCTAGGATACTGTGTTATTCCTGGTCAGGTTTGGCTTGCAGAAAATTCTAATGTTGATGGAAGCGTCTGTGTCAGTGAGAGTGA
>NC_134787.1:5191189-5196811 GCF_046742065.1 Oratosquilla oratoria
GCCTCATTTCGTTCCCATTCACCTTGTCTCGTTTTCAGAGGGGGCGTGGCTTGTCTACAACCAACGCGTCGCTCTCGTTTGTTCCGACACGTTTTTACTATCTGATGGAATTTGCATGGCAGACGGGCGTACCTTTCCGATGCCACGCAACTGTTGTCACAGCATCTGTCGAAGGCTCCTCTGAACAGGATAAGGATCTCCGTTCGTGGCTGTTGGTCTCTCTAGACTCGTATTTTTTTTCTTTTATCTTCGTTTTCAGAACACTGACAATTAACACCATAATGATCCACTTGAATGATAATGAATGAAATCTGTGGAACATCGACATGAAGGTGTCACAGGTGACAGGCTGCATTTTGCGCTTAGCGTTGTCTTAGAGTCGTATCCACAGGACGATATGGTGATGATGCAGTGATCCTCATTTAGTTAACCTGACCTCATCCGAAACACCTTTTATATGAACTGTATTATTAATATGTGTGCGTGCGTGTGCTTGTGTTTGTGCACTTACATTTATGTGCTTGTGTTTGTGTGTACTTGTGTATGTTTATAAGTGTTTATGTTTGTGTGGCTCTGTGTGTGTGTGTGTGTGTGTGCGTGTGTGTGTGCGTGTGCGCGCGTGTATGCATGTTCATAGGTATGTGCGTTTGCGTACATATGCTTACGTGCGTATGCGTTTGTGTGTGTGTGCGTGCGCGCGTGTATGCATGT
Source organism: Oratosquilla oratoria (assembly GCF_046742065.1). Taxonomy (NCBI): domain Eukaryota; kingdom Metazoa; phylum Arthropoda; class Malacostraca; order Stomatopoda; family Squillidae; genus Oratosquilla; species Oratosquilla oratoria. The sequence goes on from NC_134787.1 coordinate 5,191,901, forward strand.
TCATAGGTATGTGCGTTTGCGTATATATGTTTGCGTGCGTATGCGTTTGTGTGTGTAGGTTTGTGCTTGTGTGTTTGTGTGTGTGTGCGTATATGTGCGTGTGTGTGTTATTTATGTTTACACGGGCGATTGTCCAAGGTTCATTATAACCGTCATTCCAGATTAGGTCAACATTGTCTCGTATGGGTTATCTTGTTAGATTCTGGGGGACCCACGCCTAAGAACGAAGCTGTTATTTGCTGTGAGAGCTGGCGATTGGCGGGAACTGGAGGGCAAAGTGACTTAACAGACCTCATGAACACAGACTACGCCTATAGTACGCCATCTTGGTAGTGCCTTCTAAATACGCAATGGGTTAGAATTCGTTTTCGTAAAAATATACGATTTTTGAATTTGTACATTATTTTTGACAGCGAGTGAGTATGTGTGATGTAGCGACCTCCACTTCTATGTCGTCAATGAATGGAATTAGCTTTTCGCTCAGCCGGTCGTACAGAATTCGTTACGAAAATGGTTAAATTCAGTAAACATCCAGACAATATCATCCTGTAACGTTCTTTTGTATATCTTAACATTTCTCTATCGTATCATCTATTACTTGTTTATATATTAATCTATTGATCAATTGTTGATTTCCTTGTTCATTTGGTCGTTTCTTCATTTATTTGTTTTCTGAAGCTGTACTTTTTTGTAATGTTTATATGATTAATTTTATTATTCTTGTAATTGACCCAATCTTTCTCTTTAGCGCTCTTTATTGAAACGGGTGTTTTGCATCATCACGTATGCAGAAACATTGTAATCTATTGTAATGATGTCATTACAAATTCTATTGTCCTTATCTTTTACTCATACTGTTTCTTGATATTAGTGTTTTGTTTTATCACATTGCATACTGACATTATGCTTCCGATCAGTACTGGATATGCAACGTCGAAACCCTCCTCATCTCACCACTGAGAACGCGTACAGTGCCAAAGCGCCACACCCCGGCTTTACACAAGATGTGCTGTTTCATGTGACTGTACTTAGTCCAAAGACTGAATACGCTGCGTTGTGATACTACTTCTTGCATAACCATACATTCTGCCAACCATGAAGCCCCGTTGTCCATCTGGTTCGTGGGTCTTGCTTCATAGCCACGCATGCGCGCACGCTTGTGTACATGTGGGTACATTTGAATTGTATGGGGCCCACAGTGAGTGTCATGACATTGCGACGACCTTCCCGGGCACTGTTCACGTGTCACCTTGCTGTGTTGCTGTTACCACCACCGACGCCGCCAGCGGTGATGACGTCATGGCGCTCAATACCCTCAAGAAGGTGGCGGGAGTGACGATAATTACTTATGTAAGATAAAACGGTTTTCTTTTTTCGTTGCTTAATGTTCATCTTTCGACAGACTTAAGACTACATTTTCTTGTGACAAAGGATTCCTACTTAACCCTGTTTAATGTTCCATTTTAACGCCTTCAGTACGGCAACGGACCAACCAGAATTTTCCTGGTTTATCATCAGAAGATCTCGTTCTTCCGAGGTGCAGATTCGAGACAGAATGAAATCGTCATCGATTATGAATGAAAATTGGTGTTTGCCAAAACAAAATATGTCATTCGTTTGAAAGGGTTATTTGTACTGTCAGCATAAACTGCAAAGAAAAATGAATCCATTTGAGAGTATAAAAGAAGATAATTGGAATGGTTGGATAAAAAAAAAAAGAAGAAGCAAAATATCAACATACTCAGGAAATCTCATATTCGTATTTGGGAGACACTTGAGAATATAAATAATATTCAATAGAGAGGACATGTGCTATCTGCCTCTTCATTTACCATATATTCTTTTCAGCATTTCCATCTCTCTTCGACCGACTCTACACTTGCTTCTGGGCTCACTTTTCGTATTGAAAGTTTTGCATATTGGGCCCTTCTTCTCTATTGGAAAAAATCGCTCATTTGCTACTACATGTAAGATTTTCCCTCAAGTTTCTCTCGTGACGTCATATATATATTTTTTTTAATGAGATTCCCTCGCACTTTGTACCCACTCGCTCTCCCTCCACTTGTTTCCACATGCCCAGAAACTCAACACTCCACGCCTCCTCCTCCAACTCCACTTCCTTCTCCTCCTCCTCCTCCTCCCCCTTCTCCTCCCCTTCTCCTCTAACTTCTACTCTTTCCCCACATTCTCCTCTACCTTCTCCTTCCCCTCCTCCTCCTCCTCTTCCTCCATCTCTTCTTCCTCCTCCTCTTCATGCTCCTCTTCTTGATCCTCCTACTCTTCATCCTCCTCCTCTTCATTTCCTCCTCCTCCTCCTCCTCCTCCTCCTCTTCATCCTCTTCTTCATCCTCCTCTTCCTTGTCCTCCTCCTCCTCTTCTATCTCATCCTCTTCTTCCCCTCCTCTTATTCCTCTTCTTCCTCCTCTTCCTCCTCCTTCTCCTCCTATTATTCCTCCTTCTCTTCATCTTCCTCCTGCTCTTCATTTTCCTTCTGTTCCTCCTCCTCCTCCTCTTTTGTGTATAATATGTTCGTGTGTGTGATGTGTGGCGTTGTGTTTATCAACCATTCAGAGTCCGTGTCTGAGCAAAGCCGTATCCCAGCCCTGTTCGTAAATTACTCTGCGTAAATATCTGCCACATCACTCCTGCAAACTTCTCTATCTCGTCTTCCACAATCTATCTGGTTTCCTTTATCCGCACTTACCATCTCGTGGTGTCCAGTCAGTGACACGCTTGCTTTATCTGTCATTCTCTTTTCTAAGAACTTGCCCTTCTTTGAGTGTTGTTCCTAGCACTGATCTCCTAATTGCTCTGTGTCTTTGCATTGTTTTCCGTCAGTTTTTAGTTTTCATATTCGTAGATCACATACTGGCTTATACACTAACTGTAAACATTGTGTCACAGGCGCAGGGTAGGAAGGCTCTGAATATACATACATATATATAATATATATATATATATATATATATATATATATATATATAAAATTTTACCAAATATTTTCCAACCAGTAGTAATGCGCCTTTTTTATATTAATGTGTGTGTGCTGTGTATGTATAATATGTGTGTGTGTGGTGTGTACGTGTGTGTGTAGGTGTGTGTGCGTTTGGGCGTGTGTGTACGTGCGTGTTCGTGTGTAGGTGTGTGTGTGTGTGTGTGTGTGTGTGTGTGTGTGTGTGTGTGTGTGTGTCAAAATCAGCACCTCAACTAAATAATCATACTCTTCATCTTGAAGATTCCGCCATCGATTATAACTACTTAATCTTGAAGCTAAATATACCTTTGTTTTGGTATTGCTTTTATTCAAACTTCACACTTACTCAAGCAAACTTCCTGCCATGGAAACGGGTAAATGAAGTTAGAAAGACAAAGGAGAAGATGGGGAGTAGGATATAGCATGCGAATAGAGAACAAATTGAGGAGGGCTGTGTCATGCTTTGGTGGTATTTTGAAGAACTGCTAAATATGAACGAAGACAAGTTGAACTGCCAACCCTCGGGAATGGTGTAGTGAAGAAGAATCAGGAGAATAGAGTGAAATTTGGAAAATGAGTGGAAGTAGCTGGAGTGTGGAAGTGAGAATGTAAGGTGGTGAGAGAGTTGATTGATTGATTGATTAAAGGTTATCTGGCGTCGTAACTGCCAAGGTCTGGTGAGAGAGAGTTAAAGGTGTGTAATATATGCAATGGGAGAGAGGAAGTACTTGAAGGCTAGAAGAGAGCTTGTATGTGCATAATATCAATCTAAATCATAGTCAAATGTTGCAGACTCGAATACAAGTGCCAGGGAGGAATTAATTCTTTAAGCATGTAGGGGAAGGTGTACAGTAGAATTAATGCAAAGAGCAATGGGAGAAATAGAGGACAAACACGCGAGAGGAACGGTGTAATTTTTCGTAAAGGAAGGTGTTGTGTTGATCAGGATCTTCTTATTAAACAACTCTGTAAGAAAACTTGTGAGGGAAACGAACGTACCAGTGTTTTGAGGATCTGAAGAAGGCGTTCGAAATAATAGGTAAGAAGTAGGTATGAAAGGGTACAAAACTATATAAAACTATAAGGAGTTGGGGGCTAGGAGATTTAGAGGATGTGATTTTTTTTTTTTTTTTTTTTTTTTATAGGTGCGAGACTTTTGTGACATTGGTAAATAATGAAAGCAAGACGGAAAACATGAAGAGCTTGAAAGGGATGAATGACAAAGTAAGGAACAGTAACATTCATGAAGGGACTGGTTCACACGGGATTGGGAGAACGAACAAACTAGGTCAATCTGAGATCGTTTGGTCATGTTACGATAACCGAGACATCTGAAGTTGACGCGATGAGAGGTGTAACCGTTCCCCTACCGAAGCGGCGCACCACAGGGCTCAGTGGCAACCAGAATAGAAATATAAAGTACTTCGTGTTGGAAAGAGGTAACCAAATAGTAATCTGTGTAGATATTACAGCAAGACAAAAGAGAAGTTATGGGAAAAGCTAAGATAACTGAGAGACAACAGATTGACCACGAGAGAACTACTCACGAATTGGATGTGCCGGAAGTGAGACTTAGGAAGGGGTGGGTGGATGAGGTGAATAAACCCATATATTTGCCGAGAATGAAAAGACGTTCAACAGTACTTGTGTTAAAGAATCCAGTGGTGAAGAAAACTATGAACAGATCATGAATTCTACACAACTCAAAGTACCGTATCAGGTTTCAGACTTTCTAATTCTCTGTAGTCAAGTAGGTATAAAAGGCGGGTGTGTGTGTGTGTATGTATATAAATGCATGTGCGTGCGTACGTGTGTGTGTGCGTGTGTGTGTGTCCATGTGCATATGTTTATCGAAATACGCAATGTGTATCATCATCCCAGACGGCTGTATCTAGTCAAGGACAATTTGGTACGCACGTGCAAGTTTTAATTGTTTG
>NC_134787.1:5197311-5202311 GCF_046742065.1 Oratosquilla oratoria
GGGCATTATATACATGGGGTCGACCTCATCACCTCTCCGAGTTTCCATAGTTGGTGGCGAATGTGAACATCACATTGTGGCTCACGTAACAATGAAGACATTTTTACAATTAAATATGATACACTAATACCAAAGATATTATTAATAGAAAATGTAACAATAGTAATGATAACGATGAAGATAAATAAATAATAATATTAACAATAATAACAAGTATCATGGTAATGATAACAATAAAATAGAAATAAAAACATAGTAGATAATACATAACCAAGAAATAAAAATTAGTAGTAGTAATATGACAATAATAGTGAAATACAATAAATAAACGAAAAAATTATATAATTATTTAAATAGTAACAATAATAATAACAATAATAATAAATAAGATAATGAAAGTAATAATATTTTAATAATAATAAAAAATAAAAATGGATAAATTATAAATATAATAATAGAGTAAATTAAATAATAGTTACAATAACAATGATAAATAATAATTTAAAATAAAAATATACAAATGAAAAGAATTTAAATCATGATAATAATAATATCAGAGTGATAAATATAATATAATGTAGTATAATGCCATTAGGCATGATAATAAGTAAAATGTATATTCAATAGCATGAGCTAGAATAAAAGTTAGGCAATGTGGGCAATGTTAATAACTTGGACTCAAAGTAAGATTGTGGGTAAGAAGGGGAGTGAACTAAGACGTTAGTGGTCGGAGTGAGGAAATCTTGTACGTAGCATTGTAGGGCCATTAAAGAGTCTACGTTTGAGAAGTTTTTTGGTTGAAAATGTGTGTGTGTGTAGTGTTTGTGTGTGTGTCTGTGTGTAAGTATGTATTTGTGTGTAGTTATGTGTATGGTGTGTGTATATGTTAATATTTATATTGTATATTAGTGTATATGTCTTTGTTATGTGTTGAGTTATGTATGTGTGTGTATAATAGTGGTATATGTATGTTGTGTATATGTACTATGTGTGTCTGTGTAGTGTGGTGGTGTATGTTGGTGTTGGTATGTATGGTGTATGTGTGTATCTGTGTGATATTCTGTGTGTATTAGAGTGTGGTGTAAGTTTTGGTGTGTGTGATATGTTTTGTGTATATGTTTGGTGGTATGTATGTGTTGTCTTGTATATTGTGGTGTTGAATGTGTGTATGGATTCTATGTGTGTGTGTGTCTGTGGTGTATGTCTGGTGTGTGTATGGAAGGTGGTTGTAGAGTATATGTATGTTGTGAATACTTGTTATGTTGTATGTAATGTGTGTGTGTATGTATGTAGTGTGAGTATGTATGTGTGTCTTTCTCGTATTTTGTGTATGTATTTATAGATTTCGTAGTGTGTTATGTGTGTGGTTTTAGGTTGTGTATGGGTGTGTGTACGTTTGGAGTGTGTGTGTCTTGTGTGGGTTTATGGTAGAGTATATGGTGTGTGGGAGTGTGTGTGTGGTGGTGTGTGTGTGTGTGGTGTGTGTGTGCATGGGGGGAGTGTGTGTTATGGTGTGTGCATGTGGTGTGTGTGTGTATGTGGTGTTGTGTGTGTGTGTGGTTATGGTGGTGTGTGTATGCTGTGATGTAATGGTGGTGTGTGTTGTGGTGTGTGTGGTAGTGTGTTGTGGTATGTGTTTGTGTTTGTGTGTGTGTGTGTGTAGGTGTATGTTCCTGTGTGTGGGTGTTGTGTTATGTGTATTGTTTTATATGTGTGTTATGTGATGTGTCTCTTTAGTGTTATGTGTTATGTATGTGTATTGTGTAAGTGTTATGTGGTGTGTGTTTTGTATTATTATTATTTTGTGTTTTGTATGTATGTGTATTTTGTGTTGTGTGTTATGTTTTATTGTGTGTGTGTGTATTGGTATTATTATTTATGTATGTGTGTGTGTGTTATTTTATAGTATTGTATGTGTGTATTTGTGTTGCTGTATATTATGTGTTTGGTGTGTGTTATTATGTGGTGTGTGTGTTATGTGGTGGTGTGTGTGTGGTGTGTAATGTTCTTGTATTATTATATTTGTGTGTGTGTATGTGTGGTGTGTTTGTGTATTTATTATGTGTCTGTGTATGTATTATTTTTATGTGTTTGTTGTGTGTGTATTATTATTATGTATGTTTATTGTTTTATTATGTATGTATGTATTGTTTTTATATGTGTATTATTATGTGTGTATTATTATTATTTATTATTAGTGTGTGTATTGTGTATTGTGTGTATGTGTTATTTGTGTGTATTATTATGTGTGGTGTGTGTGTGTGTTATTATGTTTATTAGTGTGTATTATTAATCGTATTATTATTATTATTATTATTATTATGGGTGTATTTCATTATGGTGTGTATTGTATTATGTGTGTGTGTGTGTGTGTATTATTGTTATATTTATGTGTGTTATATGTATTATTTATTTATGTGTTATTGTATTATTATATTTTTAGTGTATTGTATGTGTGTATTAATTTATGGTGTGTTTGTGTATTATTATTCTTATTTATGTGTGTGTTATATGTTTGTATTGTGTTTGTATTATTATATTTTTTATTATTGTGTATGTGTGTGTTGTGGGTGTATGTGTTGTTTGTTTATTGTGTGTTGTTTTATTAGTGTTATTATTTTTTATTGTGTATTTGTTTTTATTCATATTGCTTTATTTTGTGTATTTGTTTTTTTTATATTATTATATATAATTTTATTATTATTATTATTATTATATTTTATTTTTTAATTTATTTATATATTAGTATTATATATATTTATTATATATTATTATTTTTATATATATTATTATACTTTTTATATTATATACAACACATTAACACACAACCCACAATTTATAGAAACAAAACATATACACACACGATACAAACGCACGCACACACATACACAATAAAAATATACACACACACATAATAATACAACACACACTATATATACACACACAACACACAAAACAATAACATACACACAATAATATATATAATACATATACAACATATTATATTATTATTAATATTATAACGCACAATATACATTATTATTAATGTATTAATTATGTTATACATATTAACTTATGTTATTACGATTATAGGAATATATATTATTATATAGATGAGAAAATATATAATATTAATGTAGTATATATATATATAATTATTATGTGTTTATACATTATATAATTATATATAATTGTTGAACATATATTATATATTGTATTAAATATTAATCAATTAATATATTATATTATTATATTTATATTTATACATATTTGCATAATTACATATTATTCATTAATATTATTATATATACGTTATTGCATATTATTATTTTATTATATATTCTGTATTATATTATTTTATATATTATATATTATAAATATTAGTATTATATATATATTATTATATATATATCTATATTTTATTATACAATATATCTTTATTATCTATTTATTAATTATATCTCTTATATTATTATTATATTATTGATCTTTACATTATTCTTAGTCCTTATTTGTTTATATATTATTTAGTTTATGTCAATTATTATTATACTCGTATATTGTGAATTATTAGTAACAAAATTATGTCATTATTATATACACTATTATATATTTGAAGTTATTCAAAATGAATTTTCTATATATTTGTTTTTATATTATATACATATATACTATGTACAGATAATATATATATAATATGGAATGACATTTATTTTTTTATAATCCGTTTAATGAATCCACAAATAATATTATAGAACTTAATTGTAAAGATTTTTCTTATACCAACAAAAATTTTCAGAACTTGTGTATGATTATATTTAATATATATAATTTGTTATGTATGTGTACATACTCTTGTGTTTTGGTGTACGTTTAAATTATATATATATATCAATTTTTGTCTAGTTATGGAGAAGAGTTAAAGAATGTTTTCAGAGTTTTTTTTTTCTTTTTTTGAAGGACAAATACAAAATTTTTATTCAGAGACAACCATGAACGGATGAGTCTGTTAACATTAGTTTGGAGCAAGAATGTCATTGAATAAAGTATTATAGCGTAGTTCGCATAAAAATTTTCATAAATAATTCTTCTTGTGTTTAATGCATCGTTTTGTTACTGCGCATGCGTTTCTGTTTTGTTTGATAGGTTTTCTGCAAGAGGACAGATACTTAAATGAATCATATTTTATCGCTTTTTTTTTCAAAAAGTAATAGAAAATTTTTTTTATAATTAAATTTACTTTTTTTATCGCTAATATTTATTTATATGTTTTATTCATATTTCCTATTTTATTTTTTTGTTTTTTTGTATGCCATATGTGAATAATATGTATTGTTATTTATCATTATAGAAAAATGAGTGGATGTAGTGTAATATAGTTTCTGAAATAAAGGAAATTCATGATAATATATACATTATATATAAATATAGAAATCTCACTTGGTATAAACCAGTTGTCTATAATGTATGATGTTTTATTTTCTATGTTCTCGTTTGGTAAATAGAACTGAGATTAGGAAAAACACTTTTGTCAAACGCAGTCGGAAAGTGTTTGAAATTGAAGGCGCGGCTGTACTTAATGGAGTTTGCATCATGGAAATAACATAATCACAGCTTGGGTTGTTCTATATGTAGTTTTTTGTAGGTGAGTATGTTGTTTTGAGGATAAAGAATGGGAGTTTCTGTGTGGAAATTGTCTTTTACTTTAGTGAAACAAAAAAAATACAAAAAAAAAGAAAAACACAAAAAAACACGCCACACACATCAAATTATTCAGATGAGTATTTGTCGGTGGGTACTGATTAATAGGGCTGATATGTACAGATTATGATGCGATTTTAGTTGTCTATAATGTCAGAGTTTGTTGTGTGTAGTTATTTTGGTCTTTGTTTACTTGTGATCATCAAGGATATTGTGTGTTTGGACGAGGGAATATTGCTACGATTGCTGATATCATCTTGTTATGTAAGAGTGTAATGAGTATTTTTAAGTAAATTATA
>NC_134787.1:5214811-5234811 GCF_046742065.1 Oratosquilla oratoria
CAAGGGAATGAATGAAATCTCTTGTCGTTAGCCAAAATAAAATAAAAAATGAGACCTGGTGTAGAAGCACTAAAAAAAAAAAAAAAAAATCTTCACTGTCGACAGGGTGCCACGGAATTGAACAAAATTCTCTGGAAAGAACAGCAATAAAAGTGAAAAAACACCCATTTCAGAAGGGGTCAATACAGAACAGTTGACGATAACATTTGACAAATCTATTATGTGAGAAGGTGAAGCAAATATAGTTGAAGGTGATAGAGTTATATCTTGGTCCGAGTTCAGAGACCGAGTACCAGCCTTTTGGGGCTGCACCTCCAAATGGAGGTGAGGGGGGGGGGGTGATGTGATGTGAAAATAGGCAGCCGGGAGATGATCCTTTACGTCATCCATCGCGTAGGACTACAATTAGTAGTTACCAGTCATCGGTCCCTCTAAACTTTATGTAGGAAGATACAACTTCGCCAACCGCGTCGTCAACAAATAGAAAAAGATGAAAATAGATGTAATTCGAGGTTTTACATTTCGCTTGGAAAACCAACTAAGTATTTTGAGTCTTGAGTCTTGAGCCTCGAGTCTTGAACCTCGAGACTTGAACCTCGAACCTTGAACCTCGAACCTTGAACCTCGAACCTTGAACCTCGAGACTTGAACCTCGAGACTTGAACCTCAAACCGTTAACCTCGAACCTCGAATCTTGCTCGAACCTTGAACCCTCGAACCGTTAACATCGAACCGTTAACCTCGAACCTCGAATCTTGAACCTTGAACCTTTAACCTCGAGACTTGAACCTCAAACCGCTAACAACGAACCTTGAATCTTGAACCTCGAACCTTGAACCCTCGAACCTTGAACCCTCGAACCTTGAATCTTGAACCTTGAACCTCGAGACTTGAACCTCGAGACTTGAACCTCGAACCGTTAACCTCGAACCTCGAGACTTGAACCTCGAACCGTTAACCTCGAACCTCGAATCTTGAACCTCGAACCTCGAACCTCGAACCCTCGAAACTCGAACCTTGAACCCTCAAACCTTGAACCCTCGAACCTTGAAATCTCGAACCTTGAAATCTCGAACCTTGAACCCTCGAACCTCGAACCCTCGAACCTCGAACCCTCGAACCTTGCAACCTCGAACCTTGCACCCTCGAACCTTGAACCATCGAACCTCGAATCTCTAGCCTCGAACCTTGAATTTCGAATCTTGGATCTCTAACCTTGAATCTCAAACGTTGAGCCTTGAACCTTGAACCTCGAAACCTGAACCTCGATTCCTGATCCTCGAGTCTTGAACCTCGACTCTTGAATCTCGAACATTGAACCTCTAGTCTCGAACCTCTAACCTTGAACCTCGAACTTCGAATCTTGAACCTCGAGTCCTGAACCTCAATTCTTGAATCTCAAGTCTTGAACCTCGAGTCCTGATTCTCGAGTATTGAACCTTGAATTTTGAATCTTGTATCTTAAATCTTAAATCCTTTATAATTTTTGTTTATCTATTTCTATCCGACCTCATGACTGGCCAAAACGTGTCTCGTCGGTATGATTTATCATTACTGTAGTTCATCGTAATAAACTATTTTCGTTCAAACGTGTCCATACCGCGGACCCAAGATTTAATCCCTTGACTTCCCTTGCACTTCGAGAACAGAGAAGAATTTGAGAGAAGCACCTAACATTTCCCATTGTGGTTACTACAGGAATGTGGACAATTGGTAAAGGGGGAAGGGAGGGTGGAGGGGTGTGGAGTGTTTTCGGGGATGGAATGGGTGGGAATGTTTTTATGCCTTTTCCTTTTTGGCTACCTCCCTAGTAAGGGAGAAAAAGCCTTGGTATATGTATGTATGTATGTATGTTCATTACGAGAAGATCATCTCGCACATCGTTCAGTGACTTGAGAAGCACCAGGTTCATATTGTACAGCTATGGCAAACACAGGGATATAGCTACTGAACAGGTATTATGATGTAGTTTATGTGTTGAGTAGCCTACGCCAGGGGGCGCGTAGCTAAGGCCAAAGCCATCCCCTTTGCCCTATTTGCTTGGACTGTCGGAACGGGTAACTTTCATTTTTGGGAAGCGGAGAGGAGTGCGGGATTTGAACCTACGACTAAGCGAATACGAGGTCAGCACGCCTCCAATTACCCCACCAACGGACATCTTTGCTAAGACATGACTTACTAGTTTCTGAATAGATATTGTGATATAGTTTGAGAAAATATACTAAAATATCATTCAATCAAATCAGCCATCCTGAGTCCACTGCTGAACAAAGGCCTCCTTCATAGTATTCCATGAATCACACGACCGTTCTATCCTCTGCCACGTCACTCCTGCAAACTTCTCGTTCTCGTCTCTCCACCCTCTGTCTGGTCTCCCTCTTCCACGCTTCCTATCTCGCGGCATCCATTCAGTAACACACTTGCTCCATCGCTCATCAGTCGTTCGCACCAACTTACCTGCCCAATTCCACTTCCTCTCTTTTTATATAGTAAAGAATAATGGTAAAGGAAGAGAAATCAGACTCGAACGTGAAACTCTGAAGGACTATTTCTCTATATGGCCAACTAGCTGAGGTTGTTTCAAATGATTAAAAAATACTGAAAAAAAAAACGAAACAAATGTAAACGTTGATCCATTTCGTCATGGACTAGATGTATATAAGAAAAAAAGGTGAGTAGCTTTTGTCAACTACGGTCGCAAACGTACAAATTGTAGGGGTTCTATAGAGCATTCACGTGTAAGACAAAAAAGAAAAAAAAAGACAAGAAAAAAAAAAACTCGAGGAAGTAGTATAGCAGGAAAAGCCTCACCCACGATATTCACACCTTGTCTTGACAAGATAATAAAAAGGAAATTGAGTCGGGAAGGGAAAGGTTTGAATATCAATGAACTTTAATCACGAGAGATTTACAGATGGCAGTTTTCTCGTTTCAGCAAAAGAAGACTTATAAAATATGCCGCGTGATCTCAAAATGAAAATTCTTCAAGCAGTTACGAAGACGAATAAGATCAAGGTCAAAGTAATGTACAACCTGAAAATTCAAAGTAAAAAAAAAAAAAAAAAAAAACGATGATGAGAACCTCGCAAAAAGTATAATTACCTAGATTAGATACTAAAATCGACTCTTTTAAAGAAAATGGAATTAAAAAAGCGTATTCTTTTTGACTAGAACATGTTCATTTAAAAGAGAAATATATGAGAAGCTGTAACTCCGTGGCTAAAAAGAGAAGTTTACAATTAATGTACAATCCCATCTATGACTTATAGATGAGAGAATTGATTGATTGATATGGTTTAACGTCACACACTCCCCTCCTATCGGCAGGCTAGGACGGTGCCCCTTACAGAGGGCTTTGTAGCGTGGAATTTAATGAACCTTGCCCTTGGTTCAACTTCGCCGGTGGCAGGATTCGAACCGCCCTCATCTCGACCTTCGCCGCAAGCAACGACGCCCTAACCCGCTCAGCCAGGAAATTGAAAAAGAGATGGAAACGAGGTTAAGTAGTTTACAGAGAAGAATAGAGAAATCGATGTTGGTGATAACGCTGAAAGACAGAAAGAGAGCAAGTTGTTTAAGACAGCAGACTGAAGTGAGAGGTACTGTGAAGACGGAAAGGAACTGAAATGTAATCACACTAGGAAGGTAGTCAGAAAGAATGACGAGTGGGGAAGAAAATATGTTAATGAATGAACACCACGAGATGGAGAGCGTGAGAGAGAGACACCAAACAGAAAGCGAAGAGACAAAATAGAAATTTGCAGGAGTGACGTGGCAAAAGCTGGCGCAGGAGTGCGACTTATGGGAGACATTGGCACTGTCGTACTACTCATGCAAGGGGCTAAGAAAGGCCTTAATCGCAGAGAGGACCCAAAATGACTGATAGATTGATTGACTAATTGATTGACTGATTAACTGATTAACTGATAAAGTGTACTCCTGGAGGCTACAGAAAAACAATACAGACCGAACTATTAAAAAAAAAAAAAAAATCATCCCTCATAAAGAAGAGAAAGAAGTACAACAAATGAACAAAGCCATTAGAAAATAAATTACAAAAATGAAAGAAAATTAAATTAAACATCCAGAAACCAATTGACCATCATATCTAGACAATAACGCAACCTATCCTTGAGTCACATTTTGACCAAACCGGAAGAAGTTTCCGGTTATATGGGGACATTGGGTCTCCTGCTAGAGCAATCTGGTACTTTGGATTAACTGACTTACACTACAGTACTTTGTACTTTGTATATACAATATAGTATATAATGTTCCATAAAGTGTATAATATATGGTATATACTATAAGCAATATAGTACATACTATATACATATTTTTTACTTTGAATTCGTTCTTAAATTCTTTCATTGCTTTGCTTTTTTTCCTCTAACGCTCCAGTACCTTTACCTTCTTTTAAGGTCTTTTTAACACGCCCTTACTTCCTTACGCCCTCCAATACACCGAGCCCAGTATCTCGATGGAACCTTTTGTTTTTAAGATCGATAGCGACATTCCCAAAAGTAGTAGGTTCTTCTATGCTCATGTTCGGAAGGGAGGTTCAAGTCCATAACACTTATCTTTTCATCAACCCAACACTCTTTAATGCTCAGGGCACTATCTATAAGCAACACCCTTCGGTGTAGCCGAGCTTCAGTGATGATAAAATTTCCGAACATATTCGAACCTACAAGAGCTCAAAGGCCCCGTTTTCCAACACAAAATCCCTCACAACTTTGTCTCCAGGTCCTCCAAGATTTCATTCAAGATTACTTGGCTAGGGCACACCTTGATTGGTCCCCGAGAACAGCATTTCTTCGATAGGACCTTCCTTTCTGCTGTAGATGGGATTGGGTGAAGAAGAGGGTAGGTTATGTTGGGCCCTGGCACTGAAGAGAGATTTATGGAGGCGAAAAGATTGTCTGGTAATTCTGGGATGCTGGGGAAAGTGGGAGGGTGTGGGTGGGTGAGAGGAGGGTGTGGGTGGGTGAGAGGAGGGGGAGGGCGGTAGGAACGAGGTTGGCAGCGGGAGTTAACTATGTGCCGATAGAGTTATTACGATAGGCGGTCCAATTCAGGAACAGGATTAGGGTCTTGGTATAAATGGATGGCTATTGCGGACTGGGACCTAGACAGCTACCGAGATAGGCGTTGTTATGGAATTGGCTTCAGTATGCAGAGACCTGGAAATGATTTCCAGGGTGTTTATGGAGGCAGGTCTGGATTAGCATTTCATGTTAAAGAGAAATTAGGGCTTTGCCTTAAACGTGAAACTTCGTCTAGGAGGTAAGATACAGAGTTTATTAGCACAGATGAAGAAACCACGAAAGGAACGATCAGCGTGAAGAGAAAGATTTTCGGGAATTTGTGGGAGGCAGATCGAGGGAGGAGGACGAATGAAATGGGGAGAGGAAGGAAGAACGCAATAAAGAAAGCCTAAAGGAAGAATAGGTCTAAAGATGGGGAATCAGTCGTGCTCTTCGTTTAGTTGAAAAGAAACAAGCGAGCAAAAGAGAAAGGCTTGGAGAGAGAGAGAGAGAGAGAGAGAGAGAGAGAGAGAGAGAGAGAGAGAGAGAGAGAGAGAGAGAGAGAGAGAGAGAGAGAGAGAGAGAGAGAGAAAGAAAGAAAGAAAGAAAGAAAGAAAGAAAGAAAGAAAGAAAGAAAGAAAGAAAGAGAGAGAGAGAGAGAGAGAGAGAGAGAGAGAGAGAGAGAGAGAGAGAGAGAGAGAGAGAGAGAAAGAGAGAGAAAGAGAGAGAAAGATTGTACGGAAAGAAAGGAAATAGGATTGGATGTATATTACACACACACACACACACACACACACACACACACACACACACACACACACACACACACACACACACACACACACACACACACACACACACACACACACACAGGCAATCATGCAGACAAATAGACAGGTACATACATACATACAGACAGACAGACATGCAGGCAGACAGCCAGGCAGACAGAGGCATGCAGGCAGACAAAAACAGCCAGCCAACCAAAGACAGACAGACAGACAGACAGAGGCAGAGTGAGAGAGAGATAGAAAGAGAAAATCAAGCACCGAACAAGATATCTAAGAAAGGAAATATTGGCAAAGTTAAAGAGAGAACTAGCGAGATATATCTAGAAAGAGGAAGAACCAGAAGTAATGAAATAGATTATGTCAGAAAGGTTAGTCCGTGAGTTACCGAGTCAGATTAACTGGTGGAGGTCAAAAAGGGTCAAAAAGGAACATTTAGATACACTTAAATAAGGTAAAAAGGCTAAAAAAACAAATAAACAAAAAAACGATCAAGCCTGGAGGTAAAGACTGTTTGAATTAGATTTAAAATATCAAAGTCCAATTTAGTCAAAGTTGTGGTCAAAGCCATAAAACCGTAAAGTCGGTCATAAAGTCACAGAGCAAGAGGGGGAAATGTCATAAGATTTGAAATGATAAAAATAAGAAATACAGGTAGACAAGAATAGCTGAACAAAATATCAACAATTAATCTGGATAGGAAAATAAAAATAGAGAATTTATAGGAGGAAGTGAGTCCATAAAGGTGTAGGAAGAATCATAAGAACAAATATACAGATAAAAAATGTCGAAACAGAAAAAGAAAGATAACAAATAGATTACAATTAGCCAAATAACGAATAGAAATAGATTAAGTAGATAAATAAAATTAATAAGCAAGCAAACGATAAGAAAAAGGATAATTATACAAATATATATATATAAATGAATAAATACAACAAATGAATAAAGAAATAAATTAATAAGTACTAAGAGAAGAGAAGGGTGACGACAAACCGTACTTAGTCGACGTCTTCCCTTGGGCAATTTCTCCTCCTCTACTTTTGATCTTTACGCCCTCTCAATAACCACCCTGACGACTCTTTTAGCACCCTAATCTTCCTGACCCCAGAGACTCCCTACCTCCACTCCCTCCTCCACCTCCTCCTTCTCTTCCTCCTCCTTCGCTTCCTACTCACCCTCCTCATCCTCCGCTTCCTTCTCCTCCTTCTCCTTCTCCTCCTCCTCCTTCTCCTTCTCCTTCTCCTCCTCCTTCTCCTTCTCCTCCTCCTTCTCCTTCTCCTCCTCCTTCTCCTCCTCCTCCTTCTCCTCCTTCTCCTTCTCCTCCTCCTTCTCCTCCTCCTTTTCCTCCTCCTTTTCCTCCTCCTCCTCCTCCTTCTCCTTCTCCTCCTCCTTCTCCTCCTCCTTCTCCTCCTCCTTCTCCTCCTTCTCCTCCTCCTTCTCCTCCTCCTCCTCCTCCTCCTCCCCCCCCTTTACCACCCCTCTGTATCTCTTGTCCCAACATTAATCTGTTCCATCTGCTCAGTATTCCTCCACTTCCGTCTCCCCTAATCTCCCTTCCTTCCTTGTCCCTCTTCACGTCTTCATGGTCCATCCATAGTCCCTTGCCACTCCCGTGTGTCTACTCAATCACTCCTTTGTGCTTCTCTCTCAGTCTGTCCTCTTCAGTGCCGCGATCAATGTTAACCCATCATTAAAGCGATGTCACTTTAGATGGAGAAAATCGCCTAGCGCGAGACAGATTACATCCACGAGAAGTAGGCCACTGGTTACTGAGTAATCACAAGGTCGACCCGGTTCAGTTATGCCTAGCCTCTGCAACGGTCACTTTGCCGCTGATTGGATCTCTTATATCTCTCTCTGAAGTCTCTCTGTGGCTCCTCATCTATCTTTCCATTTTCTAGAGTAATCTAAAACCTCTTCTCCCAGTTTTATATTTTCTTTATCTACCATCTAGATCTCTTATTTTCTACCATAGCCAGATACTAGCCCCTTATCTTTATCTTTTCTCTCTGCGTCTCAACGGAACCTTTTACTTCATTCTGTTCTCTCAAATACTACTTACCACATCTTCATCTCTTCTCTGCATTTCCCCGTCCTCCTATTTTTTAAAGTTTTCATTCACCAGTTTCTCATCTACTTTATCTTTACGCTTCATGTTTTTCAGTTCTTTCGTTTAAATCTTTCACCTCACCTCTTCCCTTATCTCCAGATCCATCCTCTTTATCTCGTCCAGCTGGGTTTTTCTCAATATCTCTGTCTTCCTAGGCTTTCCTCCCGTCACTCATCTTCGCAATATCTTTTTACTCTTCTTCCTCTGTCCCCCGTTGTGACACTTCACGCTGTACAATTCGTCCTCTGAATCCCTTATCTTTCATCCACCATCCTTCAATTTCTGTGGAAATATCAATTGGATTCTTTTACATATCCCAATTTGTATTCTATGCCTCGTTTTATTTTACGCTCTATACTTCAAACGATTCTTTTACACATCTCAATTCGTATTTCATGACTTATTTTAATTTCATACTTCATATTTTTCATTCATTTTTATCTTATATTTCTTGTTTAGATTCCGATTATTGACCTATGAATATTCTATCTCTGGTTCCTTTTCAAGAAAAATATGCGTTTGGGCAGATTTGACCTCCTAAAATGACCTAACACTTTATATTTCAACTGATTCTTTTACTTATCTGAATTCATATTCCGTGACTGATTTCTAGTTTTGTTTATTTATTCGTTTATGTATCTATTTATATATTTATCATAATTTGATTATTGAATCGTGAATCATATTTTATTATTCTTTTTAAAGAAAGTGATTCATCAGTGCAAATTTGAACTCCTAAAGTGACTGAACACTCAAGCTACCGCTTTTTGTACACTTTGTGTTTCTTAGTTCGAATTCGAGTACGTATAGCTGCGTGCAAGAATAATTACTTGCTTGCTTGCTTAACATGGTTCCATTATTTATGTATTTAACATTTGATTGACGAAATTATGAAGATAAATATGTTATAATGTTGGCGATAATGATGCAGTCTTGTTTGGTTAGTTCTGTCTTCGTGGCTTTCAACAATTTCCAATTATCACACCCATAGATCGCAACCGGTATCATATAATTAAAACAAATGACTCTCGAGGATGTTGGGGACATTGCTGATACATAACACTTGCATTGAATTTTCAGAGTAAGACACTGCCTCTGCCGTGAATTCTCAATTATAGTATCATTTTTATCATTAATTTCAAAGTCATTTTTTCATTTAGCCTTTTAGTCATTATATTTGATTTGTCGATACTTCTTTGAACAACTACAGATTGGCGTGCATGCGCACTAATATGCATATACACATACATACACGCATGGGAAAGAAAGGAGGCAAGGGGGGAAGGAGTAGGGGATAAAGTGATAGAGTTTCACGAGACAATTGCGCCATCTGGAACCTACAGCCGGGCAACACCGAGGGAACGTAGGTGGTCCCTCGCCTCTAAGCCAGCTGGGGTTATGAAGACAGTAGCAGTCACCGCCGAATTAGCTGAGGAGATCGCCTACAGATGGCGAACAAGTGGAGCACCCAACAGAGGCTGGTAAAAGGAGAATTATGAACATTATCTCCTCGATATGGACGAGATCAGTACGAGATACTGGTGGCCTCGCAAGCTTTAGTTGCTGCCATTGTTTTTGCTCGGAGGTCGAAGGAACACAGGAACGACCTAAGAAAGCGTCTGAAAAGAGAAATAAAGCCGAAGACTCTATACGGAAGAAGATAACGAAGAATAGGAAGATAGGATAATTTAAAAAAAAATCTCACGATTTTCTGCGAGATTTTTCGTTTTACATATGCTGCTGTCTACTATGCTTTATACCAATGGAACGATAAATCTATTTCAATCATCAAGAGCCCAGAAGATAAGGAAGGGCATTCTTCTTATAGTTCAACGAAGATTCAGTTCCATCTTTAATTGATCATCACATAAGAGGAGCCTCCGGACGCGACACCGCAGTCAGTCAACCAGGTAAGCCCTATTTCTCTCTCTCTCTCTCTCTCTCTCTCTCTCTCTCTCTCTCTCTCTCTCTCTCTCTCTCTCTCTCTCATTCTTCATATTTTCAGTTGTGGTTGTGTCTTTGGACAACTCAGGACATAGCTATGATCACAGAGTTTGCATCAGGGACGATGCAAACCGGGCCCTCGTCATCATAACTGAGCTGACTGAAAATGTGGCCGCAACTCTTTTCTACTACTCTCTCTCTATTTCTCTCTCTATCTGTCTTCTTCTTCATCTTTCTAGTTGTGGTTGTACTTTGAATATGCTCGCGGCGTCGTTGCGATGAAGGCTCCTCTCACGAGGAAGACGCTGGGTTCAACCGAGTGAGAGCAGGGACCCACTTCGCCGCGACCGTGCCAAGGGCTGACTTCGAGTGCGGCCGCAGGTTCTCCTTCTCTATCGCTTTCTCTCTCACTCGTCTAGGGTCCGACTTGGAGCGCTGATCGGTGCCGGGGCTCGACTCAGGAAAACGAGGGGGAGAAACGGTGACAAGAGCATTTAATGTTATGATTGAAAGTAAAATCGGCGTGATTAAGACTGTACTTGTCCTTACCTTCGCTCTTGTCTCCTCTCCCCTCAGCTAAAGGTGAGGATTCATTGCCTCGTGACACGGTCTGCGTACAGACCGCTCGTATGAACATTTCTGCTGTTTTTGGAAACATTTCTAGCGACACCAGTACCAATTTACTCCAAGTCGCTGTTTTCAATAAATCGTTTAGATTAAATGGAATACTGTCCCCTTTGACGTTTCACGGGACCAAAAATTTCTGGATACCGCGTGGGAAATCAAGCAAAGAAGCACAAAGGCCAAACTCAAGTGAAGCCATGGCCACGTAAGGATGACGTGCGGAACAGTAACTCCGGAAGAAGAGCGCAACGCCACTCCAGAGCAGCACTCCCACACACACACATGCTCCCACACACACACACACACACGCCCCCCCACACACGCTCCCACACACACACACGCCCCCACACACACACGCGCGCTCACGCACACACACGCGCTCACGCACACACGCTCCCACAAACACACACACACACACACACACACGCTCCCACACACACGCTCCCACACACACACACGCTACCCAAAACACACGCTCCCACACGCACACACGCTCCCACAAACACACACTTACACACACACACACGCTCCCACACACATGCTCCCACACACACACACGCTCACACACACACACACACACACACACACGATCCCACACACACCAGTCCCAACAGAGACGGGCGACAATTCTCTCTAGCCCATATTGAAGTTTCCTCCAGTAACTCTGTCGGAATATCATCATAGTTCCATCCATCTTTTTGGTAATTAACCTAACTGTGAGGTTCATAAACTTCGTTGTTGTTTGCAAACGAAGACTACAAGTCGCTGGAAACGTTCAGCAAGGACGAAACGTCACTGCAGTTCATGCCCGTACAATACATGCAGCGATAACACGGAAAGGTGGGATATATTCAATAATCAAATTGTGTAAAACAGAGCTGTTAGTGAATGTTGAAAGGATTATCGTCATTTGGCAGCGCATTAATGTCAAAAGTGAATTATCGCTTCGGCAACCTTCCGGTGAGTAATTGACAGTAGTAAACGAATTAGTACGACTTTAATATATGTCGTATATTCATGCAAAGCTGAAATCTGTCGGCTCACAATGTTTAACCAGCTACATGGGAAAACTAGTATGTACGAAAGAATGGTCTTAGGCAGTATAATGATGATGACGACCTCGGTGACACTTTAATTAGTAGTAATAATAATGATTAGGGTAAATGATGATCATAATGAATATATTATAGCTTTTACGGGGTCTAGATGCGGTAGAAAAGTGCTTTATATTTGGCCATAGAGGTCCTCCCGCCCCCCCAAAAAAAAAAAAAAAAAAAAAAATGATACATGAACAGAAAATAAATAAATAATGATAATTGATTACTTATAAATGGTAAGCTAAATAGGAAAAAAGGATTAATGATCATACATGATAAATGGTAAATGATGAACAGAAAATAAATGAATAATGATAATTGACGACTTATAAATGGTAAGCTAAATAGGAAAAAAGGATTAATGATCATACATGATAAATAGTAAATAATGAACAGAAAATAAATGAATAATAATAATTGATGACTTATGAATGGTAAGCTAAATAGAAAAAAAAAAGATTAATGATCATACATGATAAATGGTAAATGATGAACAGAAAATAATTCAAGAAGATTTAGATAAATTACAGCAATGGTCTGAAAAGTGGCTCATGAAATTTAACACAAGTAAATGCAAGGTAATGCACATAGGTAAAAATAACAGTAAGTACGATTACAAGTTATTTGGAAATTCATTAACAATGGTAAATGATAATGATAAATGATGAATGTAAATAGTACACATAAGAAACAGTAATAAGTAATAAATCGAAGTCATTAGAGATTAGAGAGAGAGAGAGAGAGAGAGAGAGAGAGAGAGAGAGAGAGAGAGAGAGAGAGAGAGAGAGAGAGAGAGAGAGAGAGAGAGAGAGAGAGAGAGAGAGAGAGAGAGAGAGAGAGAGAGAGAGAGAGAGTGAGAGAGAAATATTAGCAGCAATCGCGCTGGGACGATTCTGTGGCAACGTCAGATAAGGTGGGACGAGAGGCGTATCCACGAAACTGCTGAAGCAGCAGACAAGACGTAAGATTCTTCGTGAAGAGTCATGAGTATCGGCGTAGCTGAGGAAGTGATGCGGCAGCAGGGAAGGCGGCAGGTTTCTCGTTAATTAAGAAGAAACAAAGTTTCTCTTAGTATTTATGACCCGTCGTTTCTAGTTAAAAGATTGCAGAACATTTCCTCAATGATATATTTTCGTAACGCGAAGTCTGTCAAAAGGTGGCCCCGTTATTCATGTCTTTTATGTTGAAAGTAAAAATGTCCCGCTCACTGCAGGGCCACCGCGTTAAACTTGATGTAAACACACAACAGTCTCTCCACTTTGATAACTTTAATCATATGATTGGTAAACAAAGTTAAAAGAAAGTTACAAAGTCATCATTTCTTGCCTTCAAAGTTTTAGGTGCTCAGATAAAGGGGAATAGATTGGTGATGGATGGGTGGGGATGGATGAGGAGTGGGTGTATACCTCGAATGGCTACCTTCCATATGAGGAAGAGACTTTTTGGTACATAGACAGGTAATACTAATGACTCACTTTCGGAGAAGAATAAGCGAAATTAAAAAGATCCGTATATTTTGATCACTAACTGTGATCCTCTTCAGCGGATGTGAATTACAGAATGGAGAAAATCTGCTGAAGAGGATCACAGTTAGTGATCGAAATATACGGATCTTTTTACTTTCACTTATTCTTCTCCGAAAGTGGGTCATTAGTATTATTTTACCAATGTGCTATGACATTACTTTGTTGTGACATAGACAGGTATTGTGATTGCCATTATTTTTTTTCTGGAAAACAGATACATGAAACTAAGAAATAGATGAATATTTTGTATATAGACATGTTTAAGGGCTCAGTGCTTGTGTACTGAGTATTGTGTCCATAAACGAGACACCACACCATACAGTGAAACAAACTGACTTTCAAGTCGACGTGATGTTATGAGAAGGTTACTGAACTAATGTTTTTACTGAACGTAGATTTCCGAGACTATGTTGAAGTTAAAAAGATATGTTGAATAGAAACAACACCATCAGCCACAACGATCGCAAGTGCCATGACGACCCTGCATATGAATTAAGGAGCAAATGTGCACTGTTGGCAGAAGCAGTTTTAGAAAATGAAGGCATAACCCAGAAAGGCGGGCGCGTCAGAAGCTTTCCGACCAGACAATGGCTCTCATATGACCCAGGAGTCAGACCAGAGGCACCAAGTGAATAAGTATCGCGTAGGGGGAACTTAGCCTAATCATTTATCCATGGTTAAGCCTGTTTTGGAGACGGGCCAACTTACAAGCTCGCGCAATAAGGATTCTGCCATTCTAACTGTCGGGGATTTATGACAGGTTTATTAGTCGTAATTCCTGTCGTAGGAGTACGAGGAAAGCTGTTGTGTATAGTTTCTACTGATAACGTAAAAGAATAAAAAAAATGTAATGGACAAATATCTCTGTTCTTTGTTCTTTTCTTTGGTATATACATTCCATATTCTCTTCCCCGTATTCTTTATAGCACTTTCGTTTTTATTTACTTTATTTTCCTTATTTATTAAATTCCATCACCCTTTCCTCACTATTTCATTGTTATATCCAAGAAATATTTATTTGAAATCTAACCGTTGGTCTCAAAATACGTGTTGTCACTTCACCATAATGTAAGTTTTTACGAGTTTATTCGTAATTAGTTTTGCTTTCTTCATACACTGATGTATAGTATCAGCACTTTCGACTTCCAATTTCTTCGTGATTTTGTGATCGATTTCACATTATCAAATGTTTCTTCTAATTTGTTACCCCTTTCCACATTAATAACACTTTCCTTTTATCCACATTCTTCGTCATTGTTCTTCTTATCCAACACTTCCACTTCCCTCATCCACTCCCTTCATCCACTCCCCTCATCCACTCCCCTCATCCACTCCCTTCATCCACTCCCCTCATCCACTCCCCTCATCCACTCCCCTCATCCACTCCCCTCATCCACTCCCCTCATCCACTCCTAATTTGTTACCCCTTTCCAAATTAATAACACTTTCGACTTATCCACATTCTTCATCATTGTTCTTCTTATCCAACACTTCCACTCCCCTCATCCACTCCCTTCATCCACTCCCTCATCCACTCCCTCATCCACTCCCCAAAACCCATTCAGGGCCTCTCCTCTCTTCTCAATACTTATCTCCTTTGCATTCGAAGGAGCTTCATCGACTTTGATGGTATACAAATTCCTGTATCCTATGGAGTACAACGATACTCTCTCTTGCCAACCCTCTCTCTCTCTTTTTTCTCTCTTTCTCTTCGGCATATGCTTCCTAAAGACTCTTTTTTCTTCTTCGATTTTTCACCTTTCCCTCCGCTCCATCGTTGTGTCGACGGAGAACGGTTCTTCTCGAGTCTATACTTTCTCTTTTTCCCGTGACGTTCTTGCGTTCTTCATCCTTTTATTTCTTCAGCGTTTTTCCTTTTTCTTTTTTTAAGTCTCTCTCTACTGAACCGTGAGAACCAGATTCAAGAGTGATATAAGATACACCACGTGAGGTCTAAGCCTCAACTCTTGGTATTCAAGTCTCAACGAGTGTCTGGGATCTTTTTAGAAAGCACACGGAGGAACTAGGTGAGGGAGGTGGAAGGGGGGAGGGGGGAATGTAAAGCTCTCGCCCCGAAGTAATTGACATCGATGTGTGAAGTCGTCGACGTTATCGTAAACCTTCGTGGGACTTGACACCATCTGTCTGTCTGTCTGTCTATTTGTTTGTCTGTCCTGTCCGTCCTATCGCTTGCAAACGGCCTCGACAGTTAAACAAAAGCCTCCCTTTTCTAGGCTCTAATTTGTCATGCTATCTCGCTCCTGCTTGCCAGTTGATGTCTATATGTTTCGTTTCTGTTTCATTTTTGATGGGACGTTTTTGGGCCCTTGGGCGTTTCTCCCATTTCACTTTATTTTCATAATAATTTCTCATTTCCTTCCTCATATTTATTTGCATTGTCACATTCTGATCAAGGGAAGGTTTTCCTTAACCTAGATAAAATAGTTTGAGAGTAGGTATCCGGTATGAAATATTAAGAAAGAATATGTTTGCTGTTGGCAAAATTTTAGGCGAATGATATTGCTTGGAAGGAGAACAGTGATGGAGATAAAAAATAGTGGCTAAGGAGGGAAGTATATATTTTGAGGAAGAGTTTTCTAATCTATGTTCGTTTTCCCTTACATAATCTAAATACCAACATCACCTCTCTGCCAAACTAACCCGTCCGGTTCCTCCATCCCCCCTCTCTCTCCCTCCCCTCTCCTTCCCCCTCTCCTTTTCTCTTTCCCCCTCTTTCTCCCCCTCTCTCTCCTCCTTTTTTTACCCCTCTCTCTCTCTCCCCCTCTCTTTCTGCACCCTCTCTCTTTCTCTACCCTCAATCTCTTCCTCTCTATCCGTTCCCCTCTCTTTCTTTCTCTGTCTCTCTTTCTCTCCGACCCCCTCTCTCTCTTTCCGCCCCCCCTCTCTCTCTTTCCACCCCTCTCTTTCCGCCCCCTCTCTCTCATTCCACCCCTCTCTTTCTCTATCTCCGCCCCTCTCTCTTTCTTTCCACCCCCTCTCTTTCTCTATCTCCGCCCCTCTCTCTTTCTTTCCACTCCCTCTGTTTCTCTATCTCCACCCCCCCTCTCTCTTTCTCTGGTTCTCTCTCCGCCCCACCCTCTCTTTCTCTCTCTCCTTCCCTCACCCTCATTTCCTCTCTCTCTATCCGCCCTCTCTCTCTATCCGCCCTCTCTCTCTATCTGCCCTCTCTCTCTATCCGCCCTCTCTCTCTATCCGCCCTCTCTCTCTATCCGCCCTCTCTCTCTATCCGCCCTCTCTCTCTATCCGCCCTCTCTCTCTCCTTTCTCTCTCTCCTTTCTCTCTCTCCCTCCTTTCTCTCTCTCTCCCTCTCTCTCTCTCTCTCTCTCTCTCTCTCTCTCTCTCTCTCTCTCTCTCTCTCTCTCTCTCCTTTCTCTCTCCTTTCTCTCTCCTTTCTCTCTCCTTTCTCTCTCTCTCTCCTTTCTCTCTCTCCTTTCTCTCTCTCTCCTTTCTCTCTCTCTCTCCTCTCTCTCTCCTCTCTCTCTCTCTCCTCTCTCTCTCTCTCCTCTCTCTCTCTCTCCTCTCTCTCTCTCCTTTCTCTCTCTCTCCTTTCTCTCTCTCTCTCCCTCCTCTCTCTCTCTCCTTTCTCTCTCCTTTCTCTTTCTTTCTCTCTCTCCTTTCTCTCTCTCCTTTCTCTCTCTCTCTCTGCTTTATCTATCTCTCCTTTCTCTCTTTTTTCTTTCTCTCTCCTCTCTCTCTCCATTATCTCCCTCTCCATTCTCTCTCTCCTTTATCTTCTCTCTCTCTCTCTCTCTCTCTCTCTCTCTCTCTCTCTCTCTCTCCTCCCCTCTCTCTCTCTCCTCCCCTCTCTCTCTCTCCTCCCCTCTCCCTCCTTTCTCTCTCCTCCTCTCTCTCTCTCCTCCCCTCTCTCTCTCTCTCCTCTCTCTCTATCTCTTCTCTCTGCCCTGTCTCTCCTCTCTCTCTCTCTCCTTTCTCTCTCTCCTTTCTCTCTCTCCTCTCTCTCCTCTCTCTTTCTCTTCTCTCTCTCCTCTCTCTTTCTCTGCTTTCTCTTCTCTCCTTTCTCTCTCTCTGCTTTCTCTCTGCTTTCTCTCTCTCTCTCTCTCTCTCTCTCTCTCTCTCTCTCTCTCTCTCTCTCTCTCTCTCTCTCTCCTTTCTCTCTCTCCTTTCTCTCTCTCCTTTC
Source organism: Oratosquilla oratoria (assembly GCF_046742065.1). Classification (NCBI taxonomy): domain Eukaryota; kingdom Metazoa; phylum Arthropoda; class Malacostraca; order Stomatopoda; family Squillidae; genus Oratosquilla; species Oratosquilla oratoria. Next base: position 5,232,090 of record NC_134787.1, read on the forward strand.
TCTCTCTCCTTTCTCTCTCTCCTTTCTCTCTCTCCTTTCTCTCTCTCCTTTCTCTCTCTCCTTTCTCTCTCTCCTTTCTCTCTCCTTTCTCTCTCTCTCTCCTTTCTCTCTCTCTCTCCTTTCTCTCTCTCTCTCCTTTCTCTCTCTCTCCTTTCTCTCTCTCTCTCCTTTCTCTCTCTCTCTCCTTTCTCTCTCTCTCTCCTTTCTCTCTCTCTCTCCTTTCTCTCTCTCTCTCCTTTCTCTCTCTCTCTCCTTTCTCTCTCTCTCCTTTCTCTCTCTCTCTCTCTCCTTTCTCTCTCTCTCCTTTCTCTCCTTTCTCTCCATTCTCTCCTCTCTCTTTCTCTTCTTTCTCTCCTCTCTCTCTCTGTCTGTCTCTCTCTCTCTCCCTTCTCCCTCTTCCTCTCCCTCCCCCCTTTCTCTATCCATCCTCTTTCTCTATCCCCCCTCCCTCTTTCTCTCCACCCTCCTCTCTCTCTCTCTCTGCCTCTCTCTCTCTCTCTGCCTCTCTCTCTCTCTCTGCCTCTCTCTCTCTGCCTCTCTCTCTCTGCCTCTCTCTCTCTGCCTCTCTCTCTCTGCCTCTCTCTCTCTGCCTCTCTCTCTCTGCCTCTCTCTCTCTCTGCCTCTCTCTCTCTCCCTCTCTCTCTCTCCCTCTCTCTCTCTCCCTCTCTCTCTCTCTGCCTCTCTCTCTCTCTCTGCCTCTCTCTCTCTTTTTTTTTCTTTCCCTTTCTCTCTTTCTCTCTTCCATTCTATCTCTCTCTCCCCTTCCTCTCCTTATCTCCCTTTCTTCTCTTTTCTCTCCCTTCCCCTTTCTCTCTTCCTTCTTTTTCTCTCTCTTCCTTTCTCCCTCTTTTCCTCTCTTTTCTCTCTCCTTTCCTCTCTTTCTCTCTCCCTTCCTCTTTTTCTCTCATTTCCTCTTTTCCTCTCTCCCTTCCTCTCTTTCTCATTTTCTATCTTTCTTTCCCTTCTCTCTTTGTCTTCCTCTCTTCCTCTCTCCCTTCCTCTTTTTCTCTACCCTCCTTCTCGTTCTCTCCATCTTCCTTTCTTTTTCTCCCCTTCCTCTCTTTCTGTCTTCCTCTCTTCCTCTCTTCCTCTCCCCTTCTTCTCGTTCTCTCCATTTTCCTCTCTCTCCCCTTTCCTTTATTTCTCTCCCCTTCCTTTCTTTCTCCGCCCCTTGCCTTCTCTCCCCCCCTTTCTCAGCTTCCCTTTCTCCTGTTTCTCAGTTTCTTAATGACCCTTCGCCATTTCTTCTTTGTCTCAAATCTCCTACCGATTCTCCCTCTTCTTGCCACAGTAGTCCTCTCCTTCACCAAACCAAATCTTTCCGCATCGTCATGACTACAAAATGACCCTCCCTTCCGCTCTTTTCCTGGACGCCTTTTTCCATATTTTTTGTCACCCAAAACGTGCCTCTTCTTAGCCAAAAAAATTTGTCCACTTTGTATTCCTGGGCCGACCGTGCGCTGGGTTCCTTCTCTACGTAATGGTTTATATCCTTGATACTCTACTATACATTTTGTTTTTTAATTTAAGCTCTCTTTTCTTAATGATTCTCCTAATCGAATGTCCCACGCACAACAGGATAAAATTATTTGGTGGATTAAAAAAAAAAGACGATGACATTATTGTCAGCTACAAAGTCGATTAGAGATCAGTCTGTTTCTTCAGCCAACGGCGTTGAGGAAGAGGGAAATCTAATTACTTTGTAGACAGTATGAGTAATCTCATTTTGGTCTTACTTTCTCCGTAGTCGAGAGGAAATGTAGTTAGGGTGGGCTTGTAGAGCCTCTCCCGTAAAATCTCTTACCGTAACTCCAGTGAAGTAATTAAAAATCTTCATATTCCCACTTTACTTCCCTAAACCATTTAATTTAATATTCTGTATTTACCTTTCCATCGCCCCCCCTACCATATAGCTTTTTTTTTTTTTTATATACCCACGACTCTTTATCAACGAGGCATTTTCTCACAAAATTGTATGCCTTTTCTACTTATATATTCCATTTTTACCATCAACTATTTCATTTTATATTTTTTAGATATATTATGTCCACTGCCTAAGTCGCAGTTTCCCAATCCTTAGACATTTTTAGTATTTTTCTTAAGATTGTTAACGAAATCTTCCTTTTCCTTGGTTCTTGGTCTCGACTAATACATAACTATTTCATCGCTACCGATGACATGTCTATACTTTATGGCCACCGTCACTTGATTTTAATCAGCAAAGGTGAACCATGAACCGGGAGGATTAAACAATACGCGGCTTGTTCTCCGCTCTACTACCAATGAAGAACCTCTCTATATTTCAATTATCTTCTTCCTGATATTTTTCACATTGTTAACAAAACCATTTAGTCATGCTATTTGGTCTATACACTTTACATCTCTTTTGTATGGCCTATCTTATTTCCTCTTCTTCCTGATATTTTTCACATTGTTTACAAAACCATTTAGTCATGCTATTTGGTCTATATCCTTTACACCTCTTTTGTATGGCCTATTTCATTTCCTATTCTTCCTGATATTTTTCACATTGTTAACAAAACCATTTAGTCATGCTATTTGGTCTATATCCTTCATACCTCTTTTGTATGACCTATTTCATTTCCTCTTCCTGATATTTTTCACATTGTTAACAAAACCATTTAGTCATGCTATTTGGTCTATACACTTTACACCTCTTTTGTATGGCCTATTTAATTTCCTCTTCTTCCTGATATTTTTC
>NC_134787.1:5252311-5259811 GCF_046742065.1 Oratosquilla oratoria
TGTGTGTGTGTGTGTGTGTGTGTGTGTGTGTGTGTGTGTGTGTGTGTGTGTGTGTGTGTGTGTGTGTGTATTGGGTTTAAATTTCCTTCAGCCCTTCTGCTTCTATCGTCCACTGTTTTCGCTTCATCATTTGCTCCTCAAATTTCCCTTCACCGATTCCTTTTAGGGTACCCTTTCATCTCTTCGGTTCTTCTTACCTCGTCTGGTAGTAGATCCCGCCACTTCTAAAAACATTTTTTCTTTCTTTTATATAAAATTTCAACATAGCTTTGCCGCTATTTGCTCCCTCAACTCAACCTCCGTCACGGCCGTCTGTAACGCGAGCACCTAACACAGAAGTTTAATGACTTTTCTTTCGTACTTTTTTTTTCGTTTCCTTCCATTTATCTTAACTTCAATTCTTGCGCTGCAGCTTTTCCTGCTACAAGGGTGGTCCTTTTCTCAAAACTACTATTTCTTGTTTCTTTTTCTTCTCTATATTTTCCAGACACCATACGTTTTTCTTTCTTCCTTTTTTTTATTTCTGTTGTCAAAATCTGACATTTCCAGTTTTGTTTCTGTGGATTTTTTATTGCTGTTACTATTTCTTTATGTGCTATTTCGTACCGTCAACCTAAATCTGTACTCCATCACAAAATCTCCATACTTCGTAACTTCCAGCCTCGTCTTAAAAACACAAAATCCTTTGGGCTTTCAGCTTTACCTTGCCTAATTATGAGAGAGAGGACTGAGTGGAGGGCCAAGAGAAAAAAAATAAAATAAAATAAAATAAAATAAAATATGCGAGAAACTGAAGGATCGAAAAAAGTCTACCACAGGTTCAAAGGAACGCCAATAGATCCCCAATACACCGCTTGTGCATCTTCATCGTAAAGACGCTCATGTAAATATATGAACATAGACAAACATATATATATATATACAGACAGGAGAAAGGAGGCAGAACAGATTGATTGAATGGAGACAGAACAGAAAGTTCAGACCGACAGAACAGAGACAGGACAAAGAAGAGAACAGACAGACAGATAGGCAGGAAGATAGAAAGAGAATAAGACAGGCAGATGGACAGGCACAGACAGATACAGACAGGCAGACAGATAGGCATGCATGTAGGCAGACATACAGACAGACAGACAGACAGACAGACAGAGACAGACAAAAAAAGACAGACAAACAGAGAGACAGTCATATAGAGGGAAAGACACATTATATACTATACATACAACTTCGCCAGTAATTCCCTTCTTTTGTTTCACTTCTCCTTTGAGATCCATTTTTGGGTGTACATCCAAAGTGTACCAGAGGCCGCATCATCATCATCTCATCTCTCCTGATGGACATGCCTGTCCCCTCCTCCCATCACGCTTCAATGAGCATGAAACCTCTAAACTTCTACCTTCCTCATCATCACGCTAGATAAAGAGGCCTTTTACCTCTCTTCATGTAGAATATCTAGGAAAATATATTTATGTTGTGGCTCAACTTCTTTGTAATATGTATCATCTGGCTCGTTTTATCTTTCGTCAAGGATAGTCTGTGAATCTTGAAAGGTATATTACTTGCTATCTTAGGCGTCTTGGTAGATGTTATGTTATCTACCTCTTGGGAAAAATACCCGAGGTATTTTGGAAATTGCTCAAACGCAAATGATACGAGGATAAAATGAGATAAAATACAATCATGTATAATAATATAAAATACAATAATGAAATAAAATAAAATAATATGAAATACAATAATAAAATTATAAAATAAAATTATAAAATACAATAATAAAATTAGATAAAATGCAATTATATTTTATTTTCTATTGCGTTATTAATTTTTTGTAATGCCTTGATTAATCCTCAATGGTCCTTTTATGTATTTGTTTTCCTGAGTACATTGCCCCGTCTAGGGGCGTAAACTGCATGAGTTTTGTGCAATCGTTAATTTATGGGCGTTATGATTGGAGAGTAATCTTCATTTGAAAGAAAAGGATGTTTTTAACTTCTACTCTTCCTCATTTTTGCTACCTTCCTTAATCTCTCTTTTATAAAATCTCTGAATACCTCCTCTGCGCGATACTATCACTGAGGATAGAAACACTGGTTATGATGAGAACATAGACAGCTAAGTCATCACCATACTATTTATCGTGACCACGCCAATCATTACGCCTTTAGTACTTACATAAGAACAAAAGAACATAAGAATGAAGGAGACTGCAAGAGACCATAAGGCCTACACTAGGCAGCTCCGTATCCATCACCACCTGTCATCCCCACCCATAAAGTTGTTATTTTAGCTACCAACTGATTCACTATACGAAGAGATGCTTTGGTACCTTAATTTATACGCTTTGAAAAGGCGAAGGTGCAGGATGATCTAGTAGTGTAGGTAGGGGCTATAACAAGGGAGATATGCACGATAGTCGTTATAATAGATTTAAATTGGACAAATTTAGACTTAAGAAGGAAATAGGCAAGAATTGGTTTACCCACACAGTGGTTAACGAATGGGATTGACTCAGTTACTATATAGTGAGCGCTGAAATAATTGGTTGTTTCAAAGATGATTACATAACTTTAAGGAATAGGGATAATAGGTGGTAATGGGCATGAAACTGCCTAGTGTAGGCCCTATGGTATCTTGCAGTCTCACTCATGCTTATGTTCACCATACGAATTCATTCAGCTGAGGGAACCCTCCCCCCTAAAAAATAAATTAATTAATAAATAAATACATAAAGAGATCTCCTAACTATTCTTATTCTCTCCTGGGTTTTACAAATCCAGTCTTGATTCTAGTTGCCGCTTGGTAACCTTTTCACTGTTGGGGTGTTCTTTAAACCCCGGTCACACCATCACGACTCAAGCGAGTTCGTTTGAGTAGAAACGACTTCGTTTACTATTGCTCATTTTTCGAATCTCCAAATGTCATATTACCTTTGCGTCATATGTTGAGAAGTTGAATAACGAACTAAGGGAAGTTAAACCTGAACGAATATTAGACACATTGTTGAATTGTAGACTTAAGGAAGTCTAGAATTCTGTAGGCGAAGATCGTCCTGCAGCTTTTCAAATTCACAAGATTTGACGAGAATCATGATAATGTGACTGGGGCTTTACAGAACATTTGTATTCAGCTGGAGAACATCACTTTGCTGAGGAAGTCACAACTTATCCGATTACCTCTCTCAATGGTGTTCTTAAGGGATTTATTCTTGATAACGCCAGAGACTATTCAGTCGATATGACGTCATCGAGCAGAAGGATTTTAAGCTTATTCCCCATATGTAGGTGAAAAATGGCTCGATTCGAATCGTGTATGCTCAAACTAATGTCTCGAATATTTCTTGTTTTCCGCTACTAGAATATGGAACGAGTTATGAAAATGTGTATGTGCAAGTGTTATACCTTATTGCGAGAATTGATGACATTTTTATGGTGCTATTTGTTACTTAAAAGCACCCCTCCTTCTCAATTTTTTTTTTTTTTTACCTTTCTAGCGCGATTTTACAACGAAGCCACGGGATTTAGACTTTCGATATTTCTATTGAAGAGAAACGCTTAAAAACGTCTTCATGTAACCAAGACTATCCCGATGAAGACAAGAAAGACATTAGGTATCAGGAAATTCTTACTGGGACTTCTCGGTCCAAGAATTATCTGGGATCAGTTGAGGTTCCCGGATTCTCGTAAATTTCCCGGGTCCCGTCGTACTCAGGACAAGAGATGGCAGCACTCAGGAACCCTCCGAGTCTTGACCTAAGCTATTTACCTCGATAACCAATTTGCTGGTGTAAATGACCTTTTTAGATTCTCGTTGGCCGACCGGATTAGAGCGTCGCTACTTGTGGCGGAGGTCGAAGTAGCGGGAGCTCGAACATTGCCACCAGCGAACTGGACCAAGGGCATGGTTCATTAAATGTCACGCTACAAAGTCCTCTAAAAGAGGTAACGTGCCAGCCGTTAAATCGTATCATCACAGGATTTTTCATTGCACATAGCAAAGGCTCTTTTTCCCTTGCAAGAAGGGTGGCCGAATCGAATTACACGCTTCATATACAGTTGAAACCCATTTAACACTCTATCCCCACCCTCTCGGTACATCGTAAATGAAGAGTCATCCCTGACCTTCGCCACGCCACTTGGGTCGAGGGCAATGTAATGAGGCACAGCACTTCAACAGTTGGACCCAACAGCCAAAGCTTGTTCCTTTACAGCCTCGTTTTCAATGTATTCATCATAATATAAAGACAAATGAATATTCACCATCTGTTTGAATAATCTATATACAGTTTCATGGTTAAGAATATATGTCAAATATCGATGAGCTCAATTTGACTGCCCAACTATGTTAAACTATAAGCAAAAAAATAGAGTTAACGTGGTTTATTTTTACTTTATCTATTAATTTATCTATTCATATATTTATTTAATCCTTTATTTATTTACTCTTTTTTTTAGTTTTAGTTTTGTACGAAGTTAGACATAGCCATTTGGTCCCATTTTGTTGAACTAATGGATTTTCTTACACGGGAATGCTTTGCTGAAATAAAAGATTCAGCGAATGACCTACTTCGGTATTTAGGGAACGTTCACACTTGAACTTGGAGAGAAAATAACACCGAAATACCTGTTGAAAAAAAAAAAAAACGTTTAGAAAACACTGCATTGAGACTGGACACGTTTGAAGGCTTTCCTGTTGATGCAATTACTTCCAGCGCGTTTATGCGAAAGCATCTGGCTGGAAAACGAATCCTGTTGTCCGAAAATGGAGGCTGTGTAACAGTATCAAACAGGCACAACTGGTTAATATCTTTATCGCTTTCCGCAAATCACGCGACATCAGCACGTCCCCGGGAAACTGACGGGATCCCGGTCGTGAATGCGTTTACCTTTTACTGAACTGGGATTTTCTTAGGGGCTAGTGATCCACGTTCTGGGAAGTGAACATGATGCTGGAATCATGGTGTCAACGTTGTTAAGCCTTAGTTTATAGATATATTCCTACTTACCTGTTACTGTCTTTCCTTTCGTTCCTACTGAGCGTTTTGGTTTCTCTTTGTCCTTCCATCATTTGCTTTCACTTTCAAATCTTCTGATTTTTGTATTTCTCGCTTTCAAGGGTACTTTTCCAATTCAATATCTATTTTTTCCCTATTTATTCCTCTAAGGTTGACTTATGATAATTACAAATATTCTGTATCTTATAGTCTTTCTTTCATTACGTCCTGTTATATCTATAATAATCTAATTCACAGGCTGTGATTCTTTTTTCAAATTTCCAATTAGACCAAAATTTTACTCCATCCAAATGATTACCTTTCGTTTTGATCAATTTCCAGATTTTCTCGTTCTTTTCCAGGGCCTCTTCATTGCATAATATTTTCTCATCTTGCAATTTCTTGGCCTAGCATTAAAGAAAACACATACAAACACACAGACACGTGTCACTTGATACTGCCTTTTTCTTCTTACATTTAATTTCAAACACACTGGGATCTCTTTACTTTCTCTCTTTTCATCCAAGACATCGTTGTCCGTCGAACTCATCCGGTAACTATCATAAAACCGAGTTCGAATCCTATCAAATATGGTGACTGCTATTTACCCAAAATCTCCGAGCACACAGGTGAAAAGATAACGTTTTCGGTCTTAAAAGAATACCACTTGGTCTAAATTTCCACCCCCTCTTTTCTTTACACTCCATTTCTCCCTCTTCCTTCTCTCACTGAATGGGTCTCGGACAATTCCCCCGTCCTCCCCGACAATTGCCTCAGGACAACTGCCCAATAACAATATATGTTAACAATATATATTGAAACAAATTAAATGTTAGATATTTAGAATATTTCTAAATACATAGAAAAATGATAAACAATTCGGAGGGCAGTTGTCCCACGGGGCAACGTCCGGGACAGTTGCCCCGGGACAAATGTCCTGTTTTCCCAGTCAATACATGTCTCTTACGTACGTACCTCCTTCCCTCCTCGTAAAGCCTTCTGCCTTTATCATACTCTCTACACCTTCTTTATACTCCCTGTATGCTGTATTGACTACATATTTTATGCAGTAAGTATGCTGGGGGACTTTAGCGGCACCATTACGTACCAAACCACTTAAAATTCTTTTATGTCTAGAGACTAATCTCCACACAAAAAAGATCTGGTCGTTTTCAGTTTTTATTATCCCTCCGTCCTGCTACCTTCCTTAAATCTCTACTTTGCCACCTCCAAGACTCCACCTTTTTGGTGCTATTTAGTTCCTAAGGACAGATTCGCTGGCTATTGTCGACAGAATATTTCTTTCTTTACCCTTCCCTTCCCACTCAGCTTCATCTACTGTGCCTCTTCCTTGTTGTCTTTACGACCCTTCTTCTTGTCTGCAGACACCATCACTGCTATCGCCTGTAATAACTGGCTAATCCCAGCATCAACTTCACATCCGCATCACACACGTTGCCCGTTTTCATCTTCTTTCCCTTCTGTGCCTCTATCAATCCTCCATTTTTCTTTCTACTCTCTATCCCTTTATGTCTTTCTCTGTCTCTCCCTCCTTTCCTCTGTGTCTGTCTCTATATCGCATTCCATTGCCATATTCCTTTTTCTCTGTCCTTGCTAACATCGCCCTCTATCTAACCCGCACCACACACTTCTCACCCTTTCTTTGTCCTCTCATTTCTCTCTCTCCCTACCATTTTCCATCATCTCTCCTTTCTTTTTTCTATTTTCTCTTTCTTTCTCCCTCTTTTCCATCCCTTCCACATTCAACTGCAACCAGCCCTCCCTGCAACGTTCATACTCGTCTCCACTTTTACTCCCCCCCCGCCCCCCATCCACCAACCCTTACCGGTACCTTTTGCCTCCAACTTTCGACTTTGGCCGAATGACACACACCGTGAGTCCTCCCCCGAGTTTATTTCTCTCGACGCTCAACAGATTAGTTAAACGCCAGAGAAAGAGGGAGATAACACTGGTGGGGTCCCTCCAGGTTTTTCTCTCTCTCCTCTCTTCCCATGTTCGTTTCCTCTCTTCTTCCCTTCAAGTTATCAGACTTCCTGACCTAAATTTGGGACCCCTGTACCTACAGAGTCCACTTTTCAACTCTTCTTCGTTTACTCCTTTCTTTATCCCCCCCCCCCCAACGTCGGAGGCAGGCCCAACCGCGTTTGAACGTTTCAGACCTTTTGGCACCTGGATTCACACCTTTTCACTCTTCTCTATGATGATTTAATTTCTTCACCTTGTATCACTCCTCCTCGCTTTCCAATCCCCATTTTTATTAGTTTTTCCTTTGCCAACGGATCTTCCACAAAGTCTTTGACTTTACGTTTTGCGCAATTTCTTTGGGATAAATTCATATTCATAGACGATTTGCTCGTTCACCCATAGACCGTTAGATTACATTTAAATCCTTTTTTAAGTCTGATATATTTGTATTTGATAAGCTTTGATATAACCAAGGCTATAGGACTTTTAAATTTGTTTAGAAAACTTCAACGTAATGAAAGGGT
>NC_134787.1:5264811-5299811 GCF_046742065.1 Oratosquilla oratoria
GGTTAACTTATAGCCAAAAGATTTCTTATTAGTTAACCTGTTGAGCTCGTCCCTAAGCTTAAACCAAAAGTGGTGAGGATATATCTAGTTAAGTGAAACTGTGCAAAGTTTGATAAAAACATCAGATTGCTTATCACTCGGAGAATGAATGGCACCTCACACTTCGATTCTACTGTCCCCGTCCCGACCGATCGCTGGAAGAACTTTATGAAAATTTCCATTGCAGTTCCATAAACAACGTTCACCTACACAATTGGAGACAGTGATTTAGAGAACAACTAAGTAAAATGAATAAACGACAGTGAGTTACGATCAGTTAAACTACACTAAATACAAACAGTAATATATTCAGGAAATAAAACAACAATATTCAAAATGCGACCAGACATATTTCAAGAAAGCTTTCTCTAAAAGAATCAAGGTGAGTGGTTGAGAACTTTATATGAAAAGAACTTGAACACTGAGTGAAACATACGCATGTTAAGGCTCTCTCTCTCTCTCTCTCTCTCTCTCTCTCTCTCTCTCTCTCTCTCACACACACACACACACACACACACACACACACACACACACACACACACACACACACACACACACACACACACACACACACACACACGTCTAGGCAATTGAACGTGGACATATATAAAATCATTAATCCATATTTCATATATACATATACACATATATATACATATACACATATACATACATATACACATATACATACATATACATATACATACATATATATATATATATATATATATATATATATATATATATAAATATATATATATATATATATATATATAGTCCTTAATCCTTTTCTATGGTAAACTACCTTTATTCAGCCTTTCGCCCAACAGAACTACGGTAATGTCTAAAAAATTTACCATTAAATGACAATTGGCATCAGAAAATAACAAGGCAGAGAAAGAAAAAATATAGCTGATATTGACGCAGGCAGACATGTATTGGGGTCTTGTCTCGGCCATGTCAACAAGAGCAGCCTTGTTCGTCTCGGAACAGCGAAAAAGAATCCGCATATGAAGGTCATAGGGAGGCAAAAACTTTGTGAATAAACAGGAAGACATTGAATGAAGGTTGCCAAAGTAGAGAAAGACAACGAATATCAAAAGTTTACCCTCATACATCTGGCAGCTACAAGAATATATACACGTATATGCAGTTTCTAGTATTATTACTCTTATTATAATGTATATATATATATATTATATATATTATATATATATATATATATATATATATATATCAAGAGTTTTTTCCCCCTTATAAGGGAGGTAGCCGAGTCAAAGGCACGTACCTACTTCCACTCATTCCACTTCCCCCCACCACCCTTTCCTCCCTCGCGTTTTAGCCCCTCATGGATGATGGGCCATCCCTGAATCCCGCCCACTGCCCTGGGTCAGAAACAATGCAGCAAGACTCCGTACATTCACAGCAAGGCCGCTTCATTAATTCGGCGACCCCCTCCCCCCTCTCCGTCCCCTCATGTAGAAAAAGAAAAGACGACGAGAAATCCCTTCGGGCAGCGTCAAAATATCATTCACGGAAGAGTATCCACTACCCCGCCATCCCATCCCCCCGCCCCTCTCTTCTTTACATAACAATATCATCTATACACAGCCACTCTCCAATCATCCTCATCACCTGCTATATCCCTTCCTTGCTAAACAGACATTACCCTCTTCCTCAATGCCCTCTTCACCCCATCCCCCCCATCTCATCTTCGGTCGTCCCCTCAAATTCACTCCTTCCACCTCTGCCTTCCACACCTCTCTTACTAATCTTTCTTCACTTGTTCTTTCCATGTGTCCAGACCATCCCAATACTCTTTCATCTGCCTATTTGCCATCTCCATTTCCAGTCCCTCTCTCCTCCTCATCTCCTCGTTACTCACTCCATCACGCTGTCGTAAAAAAATGTCACGTGACCCATTCAACCTATAAAGAGGGCTTATCTGTTAGCTATAACACTTACATGCAACCGTTATATTACATGACAAGGTAAAAGGATAAAAATAGATGAAAACAGATATAGACGCTATGAATGAAAAAGAAATAGATATAAACATATTCAAGTGTGTGTATGTACTACTATGATGCTTTTTTCTTGATATATTTTGCTTTTCTTCCACCTAGTAGCTTTATTCACTTTATTCAAGACGTTGTGGGGACTCGGTTCACCCTACTCAGCCTTGTCCATACGTTGAAACTTTAACATTCTATTTTTGTTAATGCTGTGTCTTGCTGTATTACTGCTGACCTGGGCAGTGGACAAGGATGGTCCTTTATCCACAAAAAAAAAAAAAAAAAAAAAAGGGAAAACAAATGAGTGTTGGACAAGTGAAGGGTGGGTGCATCCCTTGGCTGGTGGGGGAAGGGAAGACCTTTTGGTATATAGATGTATGTAAAAACAAAGGACTTTATTCAGCTTAGGACAAGACCTCATATCAAACGCGGTCAACTGTGGGACCATTTCTTGGACCTGCCTCGAATCAGTTGCCCTCGTTTTGTAAAGGTAACGTTTTGCTCGGCGCTATCATACATTAGCCTACTACCACAGCCAATGGCAGATGACGCGCATCCTACTACCTGGCATCATATTTGGGTAAGCGCGTTGGTAAGTTCGGTTGAAATTATTAGCCTCGTACTCAGCAGATCGAAGTAAAACAGACCCATTAACAAAAGGGGGCTCTAGACAATCGTTTGACGATCATCATTGAGCAATCAACGATAATCGTTTAGTGATAATCGGCCCGTGCAAAAGGTGCCATGAGGTGTCGATGTCAAAGGATTTCCTACCTTCGCTTCCTATGGAAACCTTCTCATCACAAGGTCTTGTCCAAAGCTGGTGTAACTCAGAACAACCTCTGTGAGGACCTTGTCGTCAGAGTAAAATCAAGAAAGATAGATCAAAGAGAGTGTTCTGAAAATGGTGGGAGGTAAGAAGGACCAAAAGAGAGTAAAACAAAAAAGAGAACAAGAGGAGAATAATCTAAAAGTGTTGTTGAAGGATAAGTAAATTCAAACATAAAAAAATAACGAGTAAAAATAGATAACTAGTATATGAAGACGCAAAACAAAAATAAACAAACAAATAAATAAACAGAAATGAATAAGAAATAATGACTAAATAGATAAATAAATAAATAAAAAATTTACCAGCTACGACAGAGTATGCAAACAAGGATCCAGAGGAGTCCAGAATGAGGACGAGAAGTAAAAACAACAAAACCTACAGTTATGTTGAAATGTAGCGAAATGAGTGTGTGTGTGTGTGTGTGTGTGTGTGTGTGTGTGTGTGTGTGTGTGTGTGTGTGTGTGTGTGTGTGTGTATGTGTGTGTGTGTGTGTGTGTGTGTGTATGTGTATGTGTGTGTGTGTGTGTGTGTGTGTGTGTGTGTGTGTGTGTGTGTGTGTGTGTGTGTGTGTGTGTGTGTGTGTGTGTGTGTGTGTGTGTGTGTGTGTGTGTGTGTGTGTGTGTGTGTCTGTGTGTGTGTGTGTCTGTGTGTGTGTGTGTGTGTGTGTGTGTGTGTGTGTGTGTGTGTGTGTGTGTGTGTGTGTGTGTGTGTGTGTGTGTGTGTGTGTGTGTGTGTGTGTGAGAGAGAGAGAGAGAGAGAGAGAGAGAGAGAGAGAGAGAGAGAGAGAGAGAGAGAGAGAGAGAGAGAGAGAGAGAGAGAGAGAGAGAGAGAGACAGACAGACAGAGAGAGATAGCGAGAGAGACAGCGAGAGAGACAGCGAGAGAGACAGCGAGAGAGACAGCGAGAGAGACAGCGAGAGAGACAGGGAGAGAGCGAGAGAGAGAGCGAGAGAGGGAGAGAGGGAGAGAGACAGCGAGAGAGACAGAGACAGAGAGATAGAGACAGAGAGAGGAGCTCGTGGATGAGGTGGGGTAGTGAAAATGAAAGAAAAATATGGAGTTCTGAGTGAAGAAGAGTTTCTGGTGAAGTAAACAGCGACAAAGGTGAGTCAAAATGCGACGGCTTCTTCAAAGCGGACAGTTCCTGGACGAGGTCCGCCTGGAAAGAGGCCGAGAACTCAAAAGCCACGGAAGACTTCGAGAAAGACGTGTAATTTGAAGTTCTTGGAGAAAGATGTCTATGGTGAGGAGCATGATAAAACTAAGAAAGAAAAAAGGTGACGGCCTGGATTAATTAATTAATTAATTAATTAATTAATTACTTTGTAGCATCCGGGTCCCCGTCCTTGCTATAGCATCTAGAGAGCTGTCGATAGCCACCAGCCAGATCTTTATGTCTTTCAGTCCGAGGACCGAATACCAGCCCATTGGACGACTTAGGGAAAAATAACAAAAGACTTTGGATGTGATGACACGGAATGTATTTTAAAATGATACGTGAGGATGAATATAAAATTCATGGAAAATAATGACAAAAAAAAAAAAAAGGGCTTCACAAGTGACGACAGGAAGAAGAACCAAAGGAATGCAGGAACAAGTTGGGGAAAAAGAATTCAGTGCTATCCAATGGAAGGATCGATGTGGAGATAGATCGGAGTGAAAAGGAGTGGGGGGGCGGAAGGAGGGTAGAGACGAGGAGGAAAAGGAGAAAGCAGAGGAGAACTGGGAGAATAATGAGAAAGGGGAGATGAAGAGGTGGAGGAGGAGGAGGAGGAGGAGGTGGGAGGAGGAAAAAAGAGGAGGAAGAGGAGGAGGGGGAAGAGGAGGGGGAAGAGGAGGGGGGAAGAGGAGGAGGAAGAGGAAGAGGAAGTGGAGGAGGAAGAGAAAGAGGAAGAAGAAGAGAAGAAAAAGGAGGTGAAGTAGAAGTAGAAGTTAATAGAAGTTAGTAGTAGTAGTAGTAAGTAGTAGTAAGTAGTAGTAAGTAGTAAGTAAGTAGTAAGTAGTAAGTAGTAGTAAGTAGTAAATAGTAGTAAGTAAGAAGTAAGTAGTAAGTAGTAAGTAGTAAGTAATAAGTAGTAAGTAATAAGTAGTAGTAAGTAGTAAGTAATAAGTAATTAGTAGTAAGTAAGTGTAGGAGTGGGAGTAGAAAGTGGAGTACAAAGAGCAGTAGGAGGAGGAAAAGCAGAGAAGGAAAGGTAAAGAAGAACAGGGAAAAAGGGAAGAGGGATGCAGAAGGGAAATAGATCAAAGAGGCAACAGAAAAGCGTAGCCGTGATATCTCGAACTAAAGCTCGAGAAATCATATGACGAGACGGCAGATGTGGCCTTATTTGGAAGATTGGGAACAACCCAATGTAAGAGGGAAATGGGAGAGAATTAAGTAAAATAAGTATCCAAAGAGAATAAGAAGAGAGAGAGAGATAAGTATCATTGGAAGCAGAAGAGGAACTTGAGGGTAAGCTGGCTCAAGAATGGCCTCCTCAAGTAGATCGGAGAGTTAAATAAATATCCTCTTCATTACAGTCTGGCTTCGGAGAACTGCATGACGAGAAAGAAAGGAAGAAAATAATAAAAGACTACATTTTCTTAATATTTTTCCTCTTCCGGTACGGGAAATGGTCGGTCGGACGCTACACGAACCGCCACGACGAAGTGTGTGGTCGAGAAGAATATTTCCTTCCGAAGTAATGACCTGCCAAGGTCATTCCTTCTTGCGATGTGTATTGAGCTCTCGTGCAAGACACTAAAAAAAAAAAAGAGCTATATCTGCCCTCCTGCCAGATCTCCCCCACCCCATCCTGATTTTTTTTATTCTTGTAACTTAATTTTTTCTTTACATGCGGCTTTATCAACTTTAGATCATGCCCTAATAACATTATATATATATATATATATATATATATATATATATATATATATATATATATATATATATATTTATACAAGACCACCCGTGACCCGTTGGGTCAAATAAAATTTTAATTGATACGTTGTTAATAAAATGGTCAATAAAATCTTTATTAAGACAATGCAGATGATTGTGACGTTATGTCGTCGTTGCTTGGAACACTACGCATCATATGATTTATACGGTTCGTAATATTTTGATAAACTCATTATGCCTCATATATTATATAGAGACACGCACACAATGTGTATATATATATATATATATATATATATATATATATATATATATATATATGTGTGTGTGTGTGTGTGTGTGTGTGTGTGTGTGTGTGTGTGTGTGTGTGTGTGTGTGTGTGTGTGATATAAAAGGTTATCTAATATATAACCTAGAAAACTACAGTATATCACACACACAATTATATATATGAGTATATACATATAAATGATGCTACTAGCTTTTTTTGTAGTCTGAAATAATTCAATATAATGATTGGTTACGCGATTAGCAATGCAGTGAATAACTCATCCGTAAAACCTGAACGTAATAATGGTTTACTCACCATAACAAATCATGTTATTTGAAACTCGGTGATGGTTTTTCAGCGAACAATAGAAATTATAGTCTTGGGGTCAAGGTTAGCTTGCTATTAATAGAAAGAATCCTGAAACACAATTCACCGTTTTTTATGCATTTCAGAAATCCTGCCCTGAAGTCATTCCAACAATAAAAGTTGTCGTCCATCTTTTACTATTGACTTGTACACGAGGCAATCGCCATTCAGTATCAAAGTGGGTAACCAAACTTGGATTACTATCTCCGTATGGGCTAGTACTTTACTCATCCATATTATCCGTTTTTTAGTCCATACGTTGTAAATTTGTCCACCGTAGCCTGTTTATTAAAATTTTACGGAATTCAATCGATAATAAAAGATGCAATATTGTATATTTTAGAATAAAAATTACGGCAAAATGTGTGCATCAAAATAGGATAATGATATAAGATGAAATCTGTAGTTCTTGAGAAAAGCATGCCAATTTTTGAGAAATGTTCTTGAAGAAAATCTCCTTCGGGAAAAACTGTAGACGTCGTTATTAATTTTGGGTGAACATCAAAAGTTTTCTCCCTCCCATTCTCTCTCCCTCTTTTTTTTTTTTTTTTTTCTAATTTGATTTACTCGACCAGACCCGGCCGTCACGAGCTTAGAACTCGGGTCTCTCTGAGCATAAGTCCTAAGTGTTACCACTCAAGAGTTCAAAGCTCGCGACGACCGGGCCTGATTGTTTGAATTACTTCGCTGTTATCAACGATTTGATCTATAATTATCAATTTACTTTTTGATATCGGCTGTACCAACTCCAGTGATTCCAATAAGCAGTCTTACTTTCTTTGGGAGCTAACACCAGACTACTTCATTCGGCTGATGGAGCGTCATTCTTCCTTGATCCTTTCGCTATGTAGACAACATCTTTTTACGTAATCGGAAGCGTGCTGGTCTTGCGTTCTCTTAGTTGTGGCTTCGAATCCCATACCTCTTTCCTGTTCCCAGCAGCGACTACTGCCTACCTCGACAGTCCAAGCACATAGGGCAAAGGTAACGGCCTCTTGGCTTACCCTTCTCACCTTTTTCTAACACCAAGTAATTCTATTCATTTAAGAAGGCCACACAACATAAAAATGTTTCTCTGTCAACACCGCACTTTTTTTCTTTCTTCTTCCTTGCCACTCTTTCCGAAAGAAAGACTTCGGCCGAAAGAATGATTTCGATGGAGGGAAAAATAAGACTTTTCCCGAGAACAAGTTGAAATACAGTCTAGATCACATTTCTCTCAAGAATTCCTTGACCAAAGATTTACACACCGAAAACGTAGTTCGGCTTGTACATTTGCTATTTTACTTTATTTTGTTATATATTTTTCAAAACAAAAATAGACGTTTTTCGCAAAGCGAGGTGGTTAGGCATGGTGTGTGGGGGGGGGGGTAATCTTTCCCTTTTCATTTCAGTATTATTTTATGATTAGAGAATAATCTCCACTTCGAGAAGAATTCCGACTACATTCACTTCCTGAAATAAAAATTTCCCGTTACCTTCTCTAGGATTCCACCACTTCGGCCTGATGGTTTCAGCAAGAGCGCATATTAAAAAAAAAAAAAAAAAAAAAAAAAAAAATGCTGCCAATCTATCTCCGGTAAACTCCTCTCAAAGAACAAGTCGTTGCCTTGGCCTATCCATTCTTCTCCAGATCTGTCACCTGCAAAAGCTCTTCTGGCTTCATTTACCCCTAAATTTACCTCTTCCTTGTTCAACTCCTTGTTTTTACATACCTAATCTGTCGTCTACCTCTTCAACGAGCATTAACCCTACATCAAATCCTAGACGACAAAACACACATCCATCATCTCTCCACAACTTCCAACAAAAACAGGACTATTAATCAAACTATGAATATCTCTGACTGATTAAACCAGAATACGATATATTAGATAACACACGACAGCGGCGCAAAATTGTCCATAAGGATTGAAGAAGCGCTGTTAAACTACATCACATAACAAATACGTCCTTTTTTTTTATTCCTGGCATCATCAATTCGTGCAGCATTTATTCTACTTCCATTCATTCTCATACCCTGACTACATCATCGCAGGCCAGTGTAACCAACCCTTCATATCCCTCGTAATCTACATAAGTATAGATATATATTCCATATAAATAAAACCAAAAGAGATCGAATTAGAAATGATGAAATAAGAGAAATGATTGGAGTAACATCAATTAGAAGCAAAATAGAAAAGGCACAACTAAGGTGGCTTGGGCACGGGGAGAGAATGGGTGAAGAGAGAATTGCAAAGAAAAGATGGAACTGGAGACCAGAAGGTAGCAGATCTAGAGGTAGACCGAAGAAAAGATGGCAAGATGGAGTTGAAGAAATCCTAGAGTAGACCGAAGAAAAGATGAAAAGATGGAGTTGAAGAAATCCTAGAGTAGACCGAAGAAAAGATGGAAAGATGGAGTTGAAGAAATCCTAGAGTAGACCGAAGAAAAGATGGAAGGATGGAGTTGAAGAAATCCTAGAGGCAAATGGATTAGGAAAAATAGAGGATTTGAGGGAAGAAGGAAGCTTTGAGAGGACAATCTGGAGAAGTGTACTGGCCCGACTGACAGGCTGAAAGCCTACCTGGGAGCAGAAGTTAGAAGTAATATTCCATATAAATATATAACTATATACAACTTCCATACTTTATGTCACAAACACACATGGCACGGACGGATGTTTTACAAGCTATTGGCGCCAACCTCCAGCTTACAAGTCGCAAAAACACCTCTAGCTTACTGAGAACTTCATCACCGGTCACGTGAAGAACGCGTAATGAAGAGTCAAACCTATTGAATGTCAGACCTGGATTTTACCTTATATACATTATATACTCAATATAGGAAACGATACATCCAACTGACCACACACCACATCAGAACACATTTACTATAAATGAATAGAACGATTATATAATGCTACACCTATATAAAATATACCTGTAATACGAATGTAAAATATTAGTAGGCAACCTTAGGCAAAAATGACGACGCATGAATTTCTGCTTATTTAAAGGGATGGCTGCGTCGGTTTGAGGTTTCGTGTCCGCCGAAACGCTAGACCGCCCCATCCTTACAGGTGGGATATCGTTCCCCGATCTGTTGTACATACCCAACCAAACTTCGGTACAACAAACCAACAAAGTCAGAAGAGGCTTTGTCTTTCCCTGTGCCACGGAATGTGTAAAAAAAAAAAAAAAAAACCTAATACACTTGCCTGCTTTATTATTATTTTTTTTTTTTACTAAATTCTATCTGTACCCTAATTTCAATCTCTTTACAAATTCTATCGTTCCTATGCCATACTTTGTAATTCTATACATAGCTCTTAAACACATCATTACCCACAAAATACTTCTATTATTTAGTTAGATTTCAATCTCACAAGACAGTATATATTCCTTCACACATTCTCTACACTGCCTCCACTAATTTCTAAATTCTCCACATCCCTCCCAGGGCATTTTTTAGTCACCTTCCTCACTGTATGGGCCATCTCTTCCACTCATGTATATCCCTTACCAGATACCCATAGCTTTATACCTGTTTCATTCCCTTCCCATACAAATGTATGTCAACTTTCCTCCTCCAGTCGTGAAGATCCATAACCTAACTCTTTGCTACAAAGATGTTAATTTTTTTTTTATACATACCAAAGGCTTTGAACCCTCCTCTCTCTCTCTCTGGAAGCAGAACAATGTCGTTCTCACGCACTAGGCTGTTTAACATCAATTTATTCTAATTTTCTTTCAACCTCACTAAGCTACTCATATCTTTTGTACATAAATCCCGAGACCAATGAAGGGTACCAGTTTATGGTGGTCTTGCAAAATGGACAGTGGAACTGTCCATTCAAAACCCGTCTATCCAATCATATCCATCCTGAGGGGCAACCCTAAGGGGGTGACGTCAGGTCGCTGAACTGGCCCAAAGATCTCAATCAACTTCGATTTGATTTCTTACCCCTTTTCACACAAGGAGAGCAGACAACCGAAGATTATCTTTTAGACAGTATCACACTGATATAACACAGAAAACAGTCCAGAGTTCCTTCCCAGAGAGGTCTACAGAAGGATTTAAAGACCACTCCCAACCGCTGTATGGCTGCCGGCTTTCAACTTAAGTGAAACTTGAGGCAATAATAATTAATATATGGACCCCGTATGGAATATTGACTAAGTTTTATGCGGTCGTAATTTTAAGGACTTTAGTGACAACCCTCGAAAACAAAGCACCTAATATTCTTTTATGGCCAGAGACTAATCTCTACTCGAGAGAAGAATGGTGACCACTTTTAACTTTACCATCCCTCTGTTCTGCTACTACCCTCTTTAAATCTATATTTCATCATCTCTATCCGAAGGACAAAAGTGGTGATCGCTATACATATATATGACGTAAGCGGAGTAGGAAACACAGGAGTCTTAGTCTTGAGTTTATTTCTGACTAGTTTCGCAGGTATGCTTTTTCTGTTTGAAAAAGGATACCTGCGAAACTAGTCAGGAATAAACTCAAGACTAAGACTCCTGTGTTTCCTACTCAGCTTACGTCAACCTGTCAGAATGTCTCAACATATATATATATATATATATATATATATATATATATATATATATATATATATATATATATATATATATATGTATATATGTATATATAAAGGGGTGTCATGAAGAGAGAAATAAGTGCAAGTAATACATATATTATTGACTGTCAATTATTCTTTTTCACTTTCAAGAGTACTGAAACAATCTTGATTAACCCCGAGTTGGAAGGTCAATTTGTATATCAATTCAGTCTTCAGATAGTTTTGTTCCAACAAGAGAAGGTCTTTCGGCACAAATGTTTAGTTCTCTCCGTATGGGACCGTCTTTTCCCTTTGACTTTCTGGTACTTTTCATCTTATCCAGGCTGTTTCACTGATCCCTGTGGTACTCCCTTGATAACAAAGGAGTTCACCTGATTCCCACAGACTCCCAGCCCCAACAGGTCCCCTATAGGTCCCCACAACCCTGTGACTCCAAGTCCTTAATCCCTCCTCATTACTATGCCCAAGTTTTATCGTTCTTACTTCGCATTTTTTCATTCATACTCTGCAGAACGTTTGATCAAATTTGACTCAGCGACTTTTACAGAAAGAGATTATTAATTTCTCCCAAAAGGGACATTGAAACTTTAGATACGATTTGCAATAAAAATTTCCTTGCAATATCAGTAATTTTACAAAATTGAAAATATTTGAACAGAAGAACGAAAAGTTTGGGAACCCCTGGTATAAAGGTACGTTTTTCTCAATGTGATTATCGCTTAACGATGACCTTTCAATGCTTAATGATGATATACAAACGATTGTCTAGAGTACTAATTCTTTGTGTTTGAATAGGGCTGTTTTGCCTCAAGCTATAAAATACGAGGCTGATAATTCAAATCGAACCTAACAACACAGTTTACCCAAGTTTGATGCTAGGAGGTAGCTCTATGCGCGTCATCCGTCATTGGCTGTGTTAGGAGGCTAACAATCGCGACGAGCAAAACGTATATTTACAGTAATTATTTATAAATGTATTTCTCTTCTTAAACCACTCATTGTGTTCCAAGACTACAATAATTTATTCTAGCCATCACCAAGTTATTTCATTCAGCAGAAGGAAACTCCCTTCAAACCAAATGGGTCGACTATTTCGAGACTATCTTAATTATTCTTTTTTTTTTTACGACTGTTTCTTTATTACAGACAAATGAATTATTCGACTTCATTCATACGATGAAAATTCCTTTTGTGACAAAAGAGTAAAAATGTATCAATCTTATCTCGACTTTAGATTTTTATTCTTGCTCTCGCGATGCAACTCTTTGAGATGAGAGAACTTTCCTTCTTACTTGAAGGGGTCAATTCATGACCACCAGACTATATGTAAATGATTTTTGCCGAGAATTCTATCAGAAGAAACACCCAAGAGGGAACGGAGACTTTATTAGTACAACGTTTCGCTTGTTATTACAGCTTTATCGAGTACATACTCGTGGCACACGCCTCTGAGAATAAATAGAAAGGTATGAGGGAACGAGGAGAGGTCACTGTGGTTGATAAAGTTATAAAAAAGCGGAACGTCGTGTTAATAAAAACTCTGTTTTCAATGATATTTCTCTTGACTATCAAACTCTTCAAACTCCCTCAGTTTTCATATTCACTTCTGCTCCTGTTTTCTTTTTCCAATCCCAAATCCAAAACATTTTGTTCCTTGTGAGATGGGTATCTCACGTCAGGAGACGCTTAATTGCAAGTAAAATCGTTAACAATATCCTAAGTGCTACGTGATCTAAGGTAAATATTCGTGTTGTGGCAAATATAATGGAAATTAAGTTCCTCTTCATATCACGCCATCTGTCACCAATCCCACATCTCTCCACATCTGAACGGTGGATGATCATAAATGAGAAAGAGCCACGAGAAACTTCCTTCTTCCACAGTAGCTCAGTGGTGTTGTCTATAGGGCCATTTGCACGGTCTAACAGTTTGACAAACCCGGTTTGTCAGACAAGTGTTTGAAGTGATGTTTGACCGTGTGAATGGGATATTTGGTCGTCAAACACGTTTGTCGAACGTGTTTTACAACCAAATACCCTATTCACACGATCAAACCACTTCAAACACTTGTTTGACAAACCGGGTTTGTCAAACTGTTAGACCGTGTAAAAGGCCCTTATGGTTACACATGAAGATAACAATTCAAGGTAAGTTATGTGCACAAGACCTTTCACATTATAATGAAGAATTTCTTCTGCGAATGATTCTAATTATGGTCTTTGTATTAAACCGCTCATCCATGAATACAGTCTGCCATTAAGGTTTGAAATTAAAAATGAGATGAGAATTATATTTCAAAGTAAATTAAAACAAAAAACAGTGACATGCACACAGTCACGTATGCAGGTAGAGACACTCTCTATTTACCACGCCTTCTCCCCCTCCGTCTCTCCTTCCGACCCTCCCTCCATCTCTCCTCGTATCCCTCCATCTCTCCTCATCCCCCTCCATCTCTCCTCATATCCCTCCATCTCTCCTCATATCCCTCCAACTCTCCTCATATCCCTCCATCTCTCCTCATCCCCCTCCATCTCTCCTCATCCCCCTCCATCTCTCCTCATATCCCTCCATCTCTCACATCCATCCATCTCTCATCTCCCTCCATCTCTCATCACCCTCCATCTCTCATCTCCCTCCATCTCTCATCTCCCTCCATCTCTCATCTCCCTCCATCTCTCATCTCCCTCCATCTCTCATCTCCCTCCATCTCTCATCTCCCTCCATCTCTCATCTCCCTCCATCTCTCATCTCCCACCATCTCTCATCTCCCTCCATATCTCATCTCCCTCCATCTCTCATCTCCCTCCATCTCTCATCACCCTCCATCTCTCATCTCCCTACATCTCTCATCTCCATCCATCTCTCATCTCCATCCATCTCTCATCTCCATCCATCTCTCATCTCCATCCATCTCTCATCTCCATCCATCTCTCATCTCCATCAATCTCTTTTTATTTCCCTCCAGCTCCCCTTATCTATTTCCATCTATCCTCATCATCTTCCATCTCTTATCTCCTTGTCTCTCCTTATCTCCTTGTCTCTCCTTATCTCCCTGTCTCTCCTTATCTCCCTGTCTCTCCTTATCTCCCTGTCTCTCCTTATCTCCCTGTCTCTCCTTATCTCCCTGTCTCTCCTTATCTCCCTGTCTCTCCTCATCTCCCTGTCTCTCCTCCTCTCCCTGTCTCTCCTCCTCTCCCTGTCTCTCCTCCTCTCCCTGTCTCTCCTCCTCTCCCTGTCTCTCCTCCTCTCCCTGTCTCTCCTCCTCTCCCTGTCTCTCCTCCTCTCCCTGTTTCTCCTCCTCTCCCTGTCTCTCCTCATCTCCGTCTCTCCTTATCTCCCTGTTTTTCCTTATCTCCTTGTCTCTCTATCTCTCTCTGTTTTTCATTTTTATATGTCTGTCTTTCCTTTTCTGTTTTTTTTTTTTTTTCTCTCTCTGTCTGCCTTTCCTTTTCTCCTCCTCCCTCGGTCACTCATTCTGTCTCTCAGCATCTATCTCTCCATCTCTCTCTCTCTGTTCCACTCCCCGCTGGCTATTTTAGCTGCCATCACGTGACTGCCTGCAATTAAGGTGTTTCGCCAATCTTGGAACCTTCATCTGCCTCTCGGCACCCGATCGCTTTTTGCAATTTTGTTCCGCTTTCGTCCTCACCAGCACTATTTTCTCCTTTACCCACGTCTGCGCTTGTATGTCTGCGTGTGCGAATGTATATGCTTGCACATGACTCGGTGGCGCGGTTGGTAGAGTCCCAGACTGTCACTACGGCGGTCCGGGTTCGAATCCTACCCAGGGGTGAAAATA
Source organism: Oratosquilla oratoria (assembly GCF_046742065.1). Classification (NCBI taxonomy): domain Eukaryota; kingdom Metazoa; phylum Arthropoda; class Malacostraca; order Stomatopoda; family Squillidae; genus Oratosquilla; species Oratosquilla oratoria. Next base: position 5,279,591 of record NC_134787.1, read on the forward strand.
ATTTCAGTATCGCTGCGCTTCGAGTCGTTACTCCAACTCTCGTGGGCGGGGAGTTGGGGGTGTGTGTGCGTGTAAGGTCAAAGCATTACCCATAGATCGGTCATACGAGCTCTGAGGTCTCTTCCGGGTGGGAAATAGCTGTCGATCACGAGTCCAACACATGATCCAAAGACCAAGGTGAATCACGTGCATGTGTACACGTGAGTGAATGCGTTATCATTTATTCCGTCTTTTTGTGGCTGTCGAAGATTTTTAATTTCGTTCTCTCAGAGTCTCGGCTCAAGAGCCGATGCCGTCTTGGGCATTATTTTCCGCGACGATCTGTGATTCATTTCGTCTCTCGACCTTCAGAGGTCGAGGGCGGATGGTGGGTCTCGAGTTCGGTATTCGATCTGGGCAAGCCGTCATATTAATAAACTTTTTTCGTTATACAACATCCACACGTACATATAAAAAAGCAAGTATATGCACATACGTGATGGGTATTTCTTGTTCTATTCTTTAGACAAAAAAAAAAAAAAAAGTCTGTTTCCACCACTACCCATCAGCAGCCCGAGCATGTATACATTATTCAAATCTCCTTTCGTTCTGTCGCAAAATACTTTGATATGGAAAGATACAAGGATTTTCAAATGTTTACAAGGATAATAGTATTAACTGTTACCTCATGCTTCAGTGGTTAAGCCCGCAGTCCCGCAGTGGCCGCCAACGATCCTCTGAAAAACGTTGGGCTGTTACGTTAGCGTGCGTCTTTATCTACGAGGAAAAACAAGAAGGGGAGGGTGAAGGGGAAGATGAGAAAGGTAAAATGAGGAGGAGGAAGAGGAGGAGAAGGAGGAGGAGGAGGAGGAGGAGGACGAGGACGAGGAGGAGGAGGAGGAGAACATGGATGAGGATGAGGAGGGCAAAGAGGAGGACGAAGAGAAGGATGCGGAGGAGGACGAGAAGTAAGATGAAGAAGAGGACAAGGAAGTGGACGAAGAGTTGGACGAAGAGGAGGACGAAGAGGGTGACGAGGAGGACGAAGAGGAAGACAAGGAAGAGGACAAGGGGGAGGACAAGAAGGAGGACGAAGAGGAGTACGAAGAGGAGGACGCTGAGAAGGACAAGGAGTAGGATGGGAAGGGGGGCGAGGTGGACGAGAAGGTGAACGAGGAGGAGAACGAGGAGGGTGACGAGGCGGACGAAGAGGAGGACAAGGAGGAGGACGAAGAGGACGAAGAGGAGGACAAGGAGGTGGACGAGGAGAAGGACGAGGAGGATGACGGGGTGGACGAACACGAGAACGCTGAGGAGGACGAGGAGGAGGACGGGGAGGAGTACGAGGAGGTGGAAGAGGAAGAGGAGGAGGAGGACGAAGACGAGGATGAAGACGAGGACGCTGAGGACGAGGAGGAAGATTAGGAGGAGGAGGAGGAGGACGAAGACGAGGACGAAGACGAGGACGCTGAGGACAAGGAGGAAGATTAGGAGGACGAGGAGGAAGACGAAGAGGAGGACAAGGAAATTGACGAGGAGGACGAAAAGGAGGAAGAGGACGAAGAGGACGAGGAGAACGAGGGGGAGGACAAGGGGGACGAGGACGAAGATGAGGAGGAGGACGAAGACGAGGACGAAGAGGAATGCGGAGGAGGACGACGAGGACGATGAGGATGACGACAACGACGAAGGCGAAGAAGGAAGGAAGGAAGGAAGGAAGGAAGGAAGGAAGGGCGGACAGTTACCTGTTATCAGTTCCCTTGTGTATAAAAAAGGGTGGTTGGGAGGGCAAAAAGTAGTCAAGTTGATAGAAAGAAACCTTGGGCCCAGTCCGGAGACCAGGTACCTGCCCATCGGGACAGTACTTCCATATATGAAGGCAAAGGTTTGGTGACTTTCGAATTTAGGCAGCAGGGAGACAATTATCTTTGACGTCCATCACTGGTAGTTTTTCACATTGCTGGTGCTTTATAATTATAATTAAGGATTGTTCTTTATCAAGGTTTCAATCCCTTTGGAAAATATTTTGCTAATCATAATTAAGACTAAAAGTATATAAATATTAGAGCCCTCGATTTTAGCCAACGTTATCCACAAGGAAATTAAACAGGTTTGTTCTTGGCTATATTCTTATGATTACATAAGCTTATCAATACTATTTTCATAGAAATCTTATCTTGATCATTGATTAATGGACAGAAAGGGAAATAAATTTGTTTTGTAGCCATCTTTCATAATATCAGAGATTGCCCATAGTGTTCGCTGATTTCACACATAGATGTTCCACATGCATGGTCTACAAACACGTTCCACATACATGTTCCACATACATGTTCCAAATAATTCTCCACATACATGCCCCTGTTTCCACGTAAATGTTCTATGTAAATGTTCCACATACACGTTCCACGCACAGGTTCCACGAACATGTTCCACATACATGGTCTACAAATACGTTCCACATAGAGGTCCCACCTACATGTTTCACATAATATTCCACGTACATGCCCCATGTTCCACGTAAATGTTCTACGTAAATGTTCCACATATACGTTCTACATACACGTTCCACGCACATGTTCCACCGACATGCTCCACGTACACGTTAAACGTACACGTTTCACGCACATGTTCCATGTACACGTTCCACGTACACGTTCCAAGTACATGTTCCACGCACATGTTCCACATATACGTTCCACGTACATACTTCACGTACATGTTCCACGCACATGTTCCACATATACGTTCCACGTATATACTCCACGTACATGTTCCACGTACAACTTCCAAGTAAACGTTCCACACACGTTCCCCACACTTTCCACGTTCACACTTTACGTCCTTACTCTACATACATGTTCTACATACATGCTCCACACATGCACATGTAAACCATACACATACGCATATTCCATACCCAGTTGTCCTGATTACCCTGTTATTATCCTCTCAAATGAAACACGAAAAGGAATTCCCGGAATCTTCCCATCCTGTTCTGCAATGATGATTTACCGGATCATGAATAGATTCCTGATTGCATTAGACCAAGAATATCATAACTTTAATTAGAGGCTTTGATAGGACATCGCAAATCTAAAGTCCCACTCAAAGAGAGAGGTGATGTATATTGTATAAATTCAAATATGGGGACGCTCTCTTTAGCCTGGTGGAAAATTTAATCACAGATCTTAATGAATAGTTACTTAGTAATGAATACACACACATATATACACATACACAAATACATAAAACACACACTCTTTCTCACTATATGTGTACTTATATGTATGTATGTATATATTATATATATATATTATTTATACATACATATATATACATACATATGTATATGTATATATAAATATATATACATATTATATATATATATATATATATATATATATATTTATATATATATATATATTGTGCGTGAGTGTGTGTGTGTATATTTGTGTGTGTATGTATGTGCGTGCGTGTGCATGTTCATACGTGTGTGTGCTTGTGTGTGTGCGCCCGTGCGTGTGTAATACGAGATTAACAACGAGACTGCCGTTTCTGCGCAAGAAAGGAACGTCTCATTCAATGTCGAACCCCCACCACTAACCAATCACACACACACACACACACACACACACACACACACACACACACACACACACACACACACACACACACACACACATTAAAGATAATTGCAAGTGACCACTGAAATGTTGCAGCAACCCACGAATAACAACTTGGTAGTCTGCCCATGTATATGTATTAGAGATATAGACATTCTGAACTAGAAGCTAAACAAAAAAATCGCAATAGCATTGAGTCTAGTCTGTCTATAAGTGTTCCTCCTGGTAATACAGGCAACAATTACACTCATACACACACAAACATATATATTTATCCTTTGATGGTTAGACAAGTGTGGTGCAAGGAAGGTGAAGTCTTGTTGGACTTTGTATTTATTGAAGCAGGCAGTTCCGGTATTTATGGATCTATCTAGTACTGTATTGATATTGGTTAATGTGTCATGAAATTGTGTATGGTTTGTAGTTATAATTATATAGTTTGGTAGGTATACGGTAATGGTTAATGGTCTGTCTGGCGACCCTATGTACTTGTTTCTGTAACTTTCCGTCACATGTTTACGATTAGGGAGTGTGGATGTCAGCAAGATTGGAGGCATGGCAGAGGGCCATTATCTGTCAGGCACCAAGCATGCATGTGGATCACGTATCAGGCATGTGATATATCGAAATGGTTAGTAAAGACACACACACACACACACACACACACACACACACACACACACACACACACACATATATATATATATATATTATATATATATATATATATATAAACGAGTTGTAGCATTTCATAGCGTCCCAACTTTTCTACTTGTTAAGATGTGTACTGCGCGAGGATAGTTACTCCGATATCTTTTTATAATTTTTATTATCCTGCAACTGGCTTGTTTATAGCCATAGGTCAAGTTATGCATTTAACATTTAGACTCCGGTGAAACCATCATATACATTTTTTTCAGGCTAATGCAATAGTTTTAAATTCAACCTAGCCATGACTTGTAGAACGCGTTAAGACTGTCATAATATTTTTTCTATTACAAATTTTGCTCTTACCAACGCCAGTCAATTTGATTTAGCTACGTGCAAGAAGAGATTAAATGCTTTTCTCTGATTTCTTGAGTTTGATACCACTCGACATATGTCGTTCTACCAGCCAATGTCAGTCAGCTTAGATTATAACCATGTGCTGAAAAAGTTAAGACTGTACGCACACACTCTCACACACACGTACATACACACACGTACATACATACATGTACACACACATTTACACACACACACACACGTACAAATACACTACTCACATATGTATGTAAACACATATGTACACAAACATACACATATATGTACACACACACACATACACGCACACGTACACGCATACACGTACACACACAAGTACACAAACACACAAACACACGTACATACATTACACACACACACACACACACACACACACACACACACAAACACACACACACACACACACACACAAAATAACAGTAATAATCATTATGAGATTATCGTTGATCATAGTTTAAAGCAATCAGAATCTTTCATAAACAGAATGAACTCTTGAAAAACCTTATATCTTAACTTTAAAGCCTACTAACACTTGCTCCATGTAATCTTCTACGCCGAGCAATTTGAAATCAAATACTAGAAAGAAAATTACCATGGTGGCGGTAAAGTCAGAAATTAAATCTGAGGTGGGAGTGGGGGATGGGGGGGGGAGACTGATGAAAGAGACTGAATAGATTCAAAGAGAAAAACGTCACTGTAAAGGAGGCTGAGATTAAATTCAGGGAGGATGAGGCTAGAGTTTGAGCCGATAAAAAAAAAAAAAAATCGAAATCATACTAGGTGAGATATACATATGCACACACACACACACACACACACACACACACACACACACACACACACACACACACACACACACACACACACACACACACACACACACATATATATATATATATATATATATATATATATATATATATATATATATATAATCTTAACTTCAAGCGTGTAGCATGGACATTGAATTTTATTTCCTCTAGCATACTCCTCGTTTAATATTAACGTTTTAGCTCTTTTTGTTAACAATGTTCCATGAATATAGAAACACTGATACACTAGAACCCTTAGTTTACAAAACAAATACTTTCGTGTCTACCCATTTATTATGAATGACAGTTGAACGTTTATATTTTTGATATATATATATATATATATATATATATATATATATATATATACACTCACACCTACATACATACCTGAGACAGAGATAATGCTGTTGCTGTGTTGGACTGTAGCTTACTAGTGCTTCTGTCGTGTATTATGTAATATTTCATATTTTGGTCCAGTTGTTCAAATTAAAAGGACCATGGCATGCAATTCAGCGAGTTTTGTTGCACATGCTTTCACAATGGATGCGAAAAGGTAACACAAGAAAATATGATTAATAAGAGATAGGAAAAAGGGACATTGGTTCAAGAAAATGAAGAAGTAATTTTGGATAGGTGAATTCGAGCACTTAGATAAGAGAAAGCAAAGCCAACTTGAAAGATAAGAACAAACAACTTACAACCACCTTCCATAAAAAAATTATGTGGGGGGAGCTCAAGAAATTAGACTAAATGTAGTAGATGAATGGATAGAAAGGAGATACCAGAAACTCAAAGAAAATTATACAACTACCAGATATGATTAAGAACAACTCCAGTGAGAACGATAAATGTATCGAGAAAGCTGAGCGTGTAGATATATTCTGGGATGGAATAAAAACAGAAAACGGTTGTTTGGTTTGGTCATATTATGGGAGTGAATGGGAGAGGATGTCTTCGGAGGATATACAAATCGGTGGTACGGGGGAGTCAGTTGTCATGCTTCAATGTATACTTGTGCATCGGGTTCTTGAGCCACGTGCCGAAAAACCGAACTGACCATTTGGACATAATTCTCATCTACCCTAGACATCCCAAGTATCCAGTTACTAAATTATTGCAGTCCCTACCTACTTCAGCATTCATGTCCTCTTACATAATATTTTTTTTACTCTAAAATATTAATATTATAGACAATTTATATACACAATACACTCATTTATGTATGTGTTCACACGCTCACATCTGCTTATACAATAGTGTAACTCTTTTGCTCTCTCATTATCTGATTATTACCTCATGTTTGTTCCTCTCATGTTCAGGACATCCAGTCTGCTTTCATCTACCATTCGCACTCTTTCCTTACATTCATTAATTCATCTACGTATATGAAACTGTACCCCACTATCGGAGAAAAATAAGAGCAGAAGTACAGAGGTATCCGTATATTTCGATCACTGTTTGTGATGCTGCTACATCACTTCATTCTCACCTATGTATCTTCAAACTACCAAGTATAAAGAATGAGGACCCTTTAGTAGCTTGCTAGGCTACATCAACGTTCAAACTTTAAGCTTTTTTTCAGTAACAATCTGTATGATTTATTTTGCAGTGTGTGATGTTCTCAGCCTCATGATTCCTATACCTTTCCGTCGCCACTTACGAGATACAGGGAATACGATCGTAGGTGGGGAGAAATTCTTGTGGGTCCTTAACTCCAAATCAAATCTAGGAAGATCTCTTGAAAATTTAGCCTCTAGGGGTTCTCCACATAGGGTCCTGGGACCTTGAGGAGTCTAGTATACTTAGGGGGATCACAGAAAAAAGAAAAGAAAATCTGTTGATGATATGCGAGCTTATTGAGCACTAAAGTAATTTCCAGGAGTTAAGTAAAGAGTATTTTATTAGCAAAGGACTCATGAAGGCTCTGACGTTGCGGAAATCTTTCCTTTCCATTCTCTTCTTGTTATCCTTTTTATCACCCTTTTCTTTGTTTACCAGCTTCATTCGTTTATTAACATCATCATCATCCATCCTAACTCCAACCTGTTTTCATCCAATGTTTTGCTTCTATTTTCTTTCTCTTTAATTTCTAGGGTCGACATTGACGTCATTTTCCATTCCATATGAACTTTCTTCTCCAATAAATATCTTTACCTCCTACTTGTATTTTATGTCATGTTTCCAGTCACGTTACTACATTTTACTTTTTCCTCTTGCTAATCTCCCTTCCTTACCTTCTTAACTTGGTATCTTTTTTCCTCCCTCTGTCCACTCCCCTTCTCCTCTCACTCCCCTCTTCCCCTTAACGGGAATCGGCTCACCAGATGTGATTCCTCACACTTTAATCATTTCACATTTCGCAGAGCGGTGCCTTGTCCCGACAGCTTGCAGCCCTTTGCTACCCTCCTCTCCCTCCCTCCCTCCCTCCCCTCCCCTTCGTCGTACTTCTCTCAAGTCTTCTTTCAGGCTTCCTCTTCACCTTTCTCCTCTTCCGCAAGGGCCCCCTTCTCCTCCTCCTCCTTCCCCTCCCCCTCCTCCTCCTCCTCTTCCTTTATCGACATTTTTTTTTTCACTTTTTTGATTCCCTTCTTTGCTTTACATTTTGTTCTTAATTCTCTTTGCTCTAGATTTTTTGTGACGTTATACCGTAATATTTACGCCCATTTAACGTAGGCGACTATGTCTTTATGTTTACCTCTTCTTCAAACGAGGTTTCTTCTTATCTTTCCAGTTTGCTTCTCTTCTTCAAATTTCTTGTGTGCTGCTGCTGTTTCTGTTGCTGTTCTTGCTGTATCTGCTGCTGCTGTTGTTGGTGCTGCTGTTACTATTGCTGTTGTTGCTGTATCTGCTGCTGCTGTTGCTGGTGCTGCTGTTGCTGGTGCTGTTGTTGCTGTTGGCGTCACTCCATTCGCTTTGGTTCTTGTAGTCGCCCCTGCCTTTACGTGTCACATCTATTAATCAATCCCTTCAGAGAGGACGAAAGTCTTATCGGGCAAAACATCTAACTTCGTCTACTCCTGTGCTCAGGCCTCTATTCCTCCTTTTTCTAAACCTGTCTTAGTCTTCTTGCTTCTCGACTTTTGGTTCCCACCTTCCCTCTTCCTGTCCTCTTTCCTTCCTCGAGTGTCACCTCACCTGTCCCGTCCTCTTCTTGTACTCTTTGGAATTTGCTGTCGATGTCGCTGTCCCCATCGCATGATTCTTTCTAGTTTTCAGTTGTAAAGTTGTACTTCTTATATGGTCCCCGACACACACGCACACATACACACACACACACACACACACACACACACACACACACACACACACACACACACACACACACACACACACACACACACACACACACACACACACACATTACCCATAGATCGGTCATATGAGCTCTGAGCTCTCTGCCGGGAGGGAAATAGCTGTCGATCACGAGTCCAACACGTGATCCAAAAGACCTAGGTGAAAGACCTAGGTGAAAGACCAAGACACACACACACACACACACACACACACACACACACACACACACACACACACACACACACACACACACACACACACACACACACACACACACACACACACACATACACTGATCACTGGCAAGCTCCCAGGTACAATCCCGACCCATTCCCACTGTCTCCCTGCAACTACGTACTTCAAGCGGGAACATCTCATGCGGCCGCCCTCTGTCCCCGTCCACCCTGATTACAAACATGTCCACATTTCTCTCCCGGAACACTTCCGCCATCTGCTGGCTTAAAATCATTACCATATCCAAGCATGTTCCAGCTTGCTAGCATAGCAAATGGTTGTTTTTGTCTTTGTTGTTCTAAATACATATCGTTCTTCCTCTTTTACAAGCAACATCGATTTTTTGGAACTATTTCTAGTTTTGATTCTCATGCTGCCGGATTATTTTATGGTGACACTTGGAAAAAAGTAAACAAGGTAAACGAAAGAATAAAGTTGAAATAAAATTAAATAAAGTTAAATTAAATTGAATACAATTAGCAAGTAAAACACATTAAACTAAAACAAAATAGAATACAATAAAACATAAACAGAATAGCTAATCAAATAGGTAAAATAAGTCAACGAAACTAAATACAAAACTGAAACAGACAGATAAATTAATAGAAAAATAAACAAATGAATAAATGGATACACGAATAAACAAATACATTGAATAAATAAAAAAGTAAATGAATTAATAAACAAACAAGTTGTTCTCCGTTGCCGTCATAGATTTGGTGCACGACGAACTATCTGCCATTGATTCCGGATTCTCGTCTTGTCGCGAATTTCTTTTGGATTGAAATTCAAACCTCTTTCTCGGAGTCTTCGTCCATTTATTATTTCTAATAAATTCAGATCTTTAGATCTTTTCCCTTTTTGACAATGTGGCCGAGAAACTAATTGACTTTGATTGGTCGTTTACAAAATATGTCTACATTAGTCCATAGGTTAAGGTATTGTTTGTCACTACGTGTAAGATGCGGAACATTCTTCTGTTAACCATACATCAACGGTTTTGAGATTCATTTTCAGCTCCGCGTCTATGTCTCGCATCCATACAACAACGCACTTTAAGATATCGATAATTTCTTTAGTTGAAAACTGTCTTCATCTTCATTTAAGCGTCTTTTGCTCACGATAGTCTGAAGCGACTTAAGGTCGAGATAATTAATATATTTGACTTGTTTTATTACCATCCTTCCTTGTTTCAGTAGGAATATTGGAATTACATTTTATTTCAAAACAATCATGTATTTCATCTTCTTGTTGACAAGGAGATCTAGTGTTCCCATTGGTATCAAAAATCCTTTGAAAACCTCTCTTTGAAGTTGCGATGAGAACTGTACCATCTGCGTAGCGAAGATTGCTAATCTTCATATCGTAGATAACAATTCATTTTGACAAGTCTTCCTGCTCTTCAAGAATAAATTCTGAATCCAGACTGAGCCCTTCCGGAGATATGACACAACCCTTCCGGACTACGGTCCCGACTCGAAAGGAAATTAGTGGTTCCACAAGGCAAATGGACCGGAGCTTGATAGTTAATTTTGTTTCTGTTTACTTGTATATTGATAAACAAATACACAAATAAACAAACAAATAAATAGAAATAAATAAACATTACCCAATCAAACAAACACATGTAAGTTAGATAAATGAACAAATTGATAAATGACAGTCTACGGCATTTTCTTTGCAATCCCAAACAAATATGACAACCTCAGCTTTGGCCACAGATTTTCGCACATGATAAATTTCCTCAGGATTCAAGATATCCAAAACTGCCACCGAAACGTGATCTTAATATACGGGGGGAAAAAATCCTCCAATGATTTTACACCTGAAGCTGTTTCTCTTCCTCCCCTCTCTGGCCTGACAGCCTTTAAAATCTTTTCCATCTCCACAATGCCTTTCCGTCGTCGTCCCCCCAAGTGCTTGCTTTGCTTCCTCTTCCTCCGCTCCATATTCCCATTTTCTTCTTTATATTCTCTCAGTTTCCATCTTTCTTTCCGTCTCTGGTTTATCTTTATACGACTTTATTTTTTCTCACTTTTTATCTACTCTCTAGGTTTCACTTGTACTAAACTTCTTTCTTTTTTTCTTATTGTTGTCTTTCTTTTCCTCCTCTTCTTACCCTCCCACTTCCGCAACCACTGAAAGACTTCCTCCTTGGTCTTCTAGTCTCTTCTCTTTAATTTTAAAACCAAAATTAGGTTATTTTCGCATTTGCAATTATTTTCCTCTTTCTTCCTTGGGTCCTTTCCTTCCCCTTAGCGTTTTCGCTGTGCAGGTAACGAAGGAGTGGGAAAGAGTCGGGGGGAGGGGGAGGTTCTCGTATGAATGAAATTACATGACGACTGGCACAATAGAAAAACAAATAAATACTGATGAGAGGGTTAGTTGTATATATTCTTCTCTCATTCCGATCCTAAGCTCTTATTTATTGTTATATCTTCATCCTCCCTTTTATATTTCTTTCGCATTTCCCTTTACTTTTCAGGAACATCCTCCATTTCTTCATTTTCATTCACTACTTTACACCTCCTCTCATTTGTCTTCGACTACGTCATGCTTTTGTAAATATTTCTCGTCTTCTTATCTATTCCTTTTAATGTCTTTGATTCCCTTTATTTAGTACCACATCAATTATTTTTACTACCTGTGCTTGTGTTTTACTTCTGTCATTTTACTCTCTTTTTCTAAGATAATTCATTCTTTTGCTTTAATATTTTTTTTCTTGTTCTCCCTCCTTGCTTCTCTGCCTCTTCGATCCTCTCGGAATCCGATTGCATTCATTTTTTCCCTTGAATTTCTTTCCCTTTCTCCCTGTTTTCCTTTTTCCTCGATCTAACCTTTTTCTTCTCCTTTTCTGCTCTCGCCTCCCTTTCCTCGCCTTTTGTCTCCTCATCTTTGCAATTTAGAATATTGTTATCTGCGTCTATCTTCTCATAAATCTCTTCCTTTCCAGTTTTCATTTTTCTCGGCTTTCTTTCTCCCCTTTCTTCTCGATCTAATATTATTCTTTTATCCCTGTCTCTTCTCACCTCCGTTCCCACTCCTCACCTTCGGGCTCCTCATCTTTCCAATTCAGAATATTGTTATCTCTATCAAATTGCTGAGTGCTTTCCTCCTCCTCTCCCTTCCCAACTCATCCGGCTCCAGTGCAGTTGTCGGCATTTCTTTTTCCTTTTCCTCACTTCCTCTATCTCTCTCATCCTTCCCTCCGTCCTATCTTGCTTCTTTCAATTTTTTCTTTTTCTTTTATATTTCTCAAGCCTTACTTTCAACTGTCTATTTTTTCCTCTACTCTCACTGTCTAATTCTCTCTTTAGTTTTCGCTGTCTCTCCTCTTTTTCTTTCTACTACTCGAAACCAATTCTTTGATTTATTTTTTGTTATAGTGTTTCCGCCGCATTACTTTCGATTCGTCTTTTATGTGTACAGTTATATATCAATGACATCTCCTTTCCTTCTTCTTCCGCCTTTTTAACTTGGTTCTTTTTTCCAAGGCTATTCTTGTTTCCACTTTATCACCTTTTTCTTCCTGTACAGCCTCCTTAAACTTTCAACATAATTTTCCAGCCAAACATCAAACCGCTTCTTATGTTCACCTACTCGCCAACTATATCGCCATTTTGAACTTTCACTTTTCCTCCATTTTCTCAGTTTATTTTTCTTGTCACTCCTATTTCTTTCTACAATTCCTCTTCTTCTTCTTTTACATATGCCTCCTCTTTAAAATTCAACAAGATTATTTTCCTCTCGCTCGCCTACATCCACCTGCAACCACCTCTCCATCTTTTCCCCCTTCTTCTATTTTCTCTATTTTTTTGCAAAGATATTTTTTTTATTTATCTTTGTCTATGCTTTCTTAAAATTCATAAACATTATTCTCCTCATATTCCTTGTCAAACAGGCAACCGCAATCCTCCTCCTCCTTTTTTCTGTTTTCTGTTTTGTGCTAATTACCACGCACCTTTTTTTTTATTTCATCTTCTTCCACCTCTTGTGTTTCAGACTCGAAATTCCCCAGCATCATTCTCTTCCCATTTCCCAACCTCGAAATCTACCAACTCACTTCCGCCTTCCTCCTTCTCCTCCTTTTCTTACTCCTCTTCCTCTTCCTCCTTCCCCCTTTTGGGCCTCCACGGTACGGCTGTCGTGTGATTTCGGCGAATAGATATGACGGTAATGCGTGGGTTGATGTGTGGCAGGCGACCCTGGCCCTTCTTGTTCCCCAACTTCCCCTCCCCTCCCCTCCTCACCCCCCAACTCCCAAAAGAGAGCAACTTTAACGTTTCTCTTTTCCCTCTCGATTTACTCTCTATTTCACACACTTTCTCTTCTTTTTCCTTCCCTCTGTTTGGTGTTTTTTTTTTTTTTTTTTTTTTTTTTTTTTTTTTTTTTGTCGATTTGTTTCTCATCTTTGCTTCCTCTTCCGCCTTCGCCTTAGGTCGAACTTTGAAGGGCGACAGGCAGATGGGCGATTAATTTCGCTTAACCCTTTTCACCCGCTCTTTGCCTCGTTTTCCATGTTGTTCCAATTTCTTTGATTCATTTCTTGACCTCCGTGTTCTATCACTTAAAAAAAAAAAAAAAAAAATCAAACAATTTCTATTTTTCTTTTCTTCTTCGTTTTCGTCTTCATACACTATGTGCATCCCTTTTCACCATTCCTTGACCTTTCCGAATTCCCTCGATGCGTTTGCTCCTCTCTTTCGCTCTCTGCCAAATCTTACCAACGTAATTCCTCTCCGCCAATTTCGTTTTCGGCTCTCGATTAAAAATCTAATTCCGCTCTCACATCCGGTGGCAATTTGTTACAGCCCCGTGTCCCCGTGCCCTGTTGCCCCTCTCCCACCCCTCCCTCCCTCCACGAAAGGCGTAGGGAGGCACATGCCCTACATTAGCGGAGTTGTTCAGATATAAAATGAAACCCTCTCGAGGGCTTGCCTCGCTTCCGGTTCCGTGGTTCGGGCCTCGGCGCTTTTCCCCCCATTTCTTTATGATCGAGAGCAAATTTCCTCTTCCTGCTATTACCGACTCTCCATTCATCTTTTATTCAGGCCTCGGTACTTATCTCAATGTTAGAAAATGGCAGCCGCAAGCGAAAGTGGCAGAGAAACGAACACCAAACGTTTATTAGGAGTACAACGTTCTGCTTATTTCGCTTCTACTCGAGAAACCTCAAACGAAGAAAAAGTCGTACGTTTAATAACGACTCCATCCTTTAATGGTATTTCTTTCTACTCCCATCAATCCATCCACGGGCCTGAATGTCGAAACGGTGCGCGGCTTCATTCGTCTCTCAATCTCTCAATTCCTGGGCATTGTTATCCGCTGCTACAGAGACAAGCTAGGGCACTTTTTCTTTCGATGTGGTACCACAGAGATAAATAGGACAGTGTGATGGCAATCTTGATCAAATGAAACGCGACATTCGCTACAGAGGAATTCAAACCCTCTCCCCTCTCAAACGAAATCTTAGTCTCCCAGATTCAAACAAGACCTGGTCTTCGTCTTCAATAATGTTTCCCTCTTTTTGCTTTTTTACCTATTTCGTCTTATTTATCGTCGTTCTGTGCTACTTCGTCTTTAAACATCCCTACGGGCTAGAGCCACGTAGTGTTTCTTTAAAACTGGAGACCAAGCTCGGATAGAAAAAAAGAAAGCTGATCGCATTTAGTTTCTGATATCACGCTTTTGTACTGGTTTCTTTAAATCTTTAAATTATCATTCCATCGTCTACTTCATTCCGGTTTTTTTTTTTCATCCACATTTGATATTTTCTTTAAAAGCTTCGTTCCAGTTGTGATAGAAAAAAAAAAAAAAAAAAGTTCAAAACAATGCTTGCTATGGACTGGGAGTTGGTCCTTAGCGATTTCAACGCATTCATGAAGAGAATTTTTTTCATTTGCCGAATCTTTTCTTGTGTCTTGTTTCATTTCTCTGTAACAAAATGTGATAATCACCATTTTCCAAAAATGTCTGAAACAAGTAAAAGAATTGATAGACAGGTAAATAAACAAGTAGATAAATGAACAAATAAATAGATGAATAAAAAGATAACTAGATAAATGAATAAACAAGTAATCACTACCCCGTGAAGACAAAACACACTTCCTCGATATGACGATTACACTACATGATTACACTACCCTGGTTAAAGTCCAATGATTTTGTTTATAATATAGGACGAAACCTTATGTCTCATTGACACCTGGCTCGTTTAATAGCCACTAGTGCTCGCGACTTGTAAATTAATCTTCTAATCATTTACTTGCCCAGTGTCAACGGAAAGTTAGTCAACTTGCCTCCAAATTACCTTTGTGTCAACACTTACTTGCAGGGCAAGTTAACTTGCACCTAGCACTAGTGGCTACTAAATTAGCCCCGTGTCAACGACACTTTAGAGATGTTAAATCTATCTTGATAAATTATTTTGTCAATGCGGGGTTCTCCAGAGATCTCATCTTGACGAACGAACGACTTTTTTCTTTAGCTTAGTCCACTGTTTCCCAATCCAGGGGTCGCGACCTCAAGAGGGGTCGCGACCTCAAGTGGGGTCGCCTAACGTTTCTCCTGGGGTCGCCAAGACATCTTGTATATTATTATTATTATTATTATTTTTTAATTATATGAATTCAGTACAATAACTTATATTAACACATATACAAATAGATTAGTGGGGTCATATCTTGAGGGTCATATTGGGTTCGACTGAAGAAAAGGTTGGAAAACACTGGCTTAGTCGATATAGCAAAAATGTTGAAAAAAAATCATGAAACTATCTACTGTAGACTGTATTTATCTATTTATTAATTTGTTTACCTATTTATATTTCTTTTGCTCGATTAACATGACAAATGTTCTTTAGAATGAACCCATTTAGGGAGTGCTACACCCTGTAAGGGCAGTAATGAGTAAAAATAAAACAATCAACCGGTTTCACTGCCGAAAAATACAACGTATATCAGCAATTCTTTCAGCATTTAGTTAATTGATCTCAATTTAATCAATCCTAAGGTCACTTCGGAAAATTGTATATAAAAATATTTTCTCGTTATCCAGAAGTTTATAAGGAATATACTTCTTCCTGCTCACGAGACCTTTCGGAAATCCAAGACTCCAACAGCTTTTCTTGTTGTCCATAGGTCACTTCGGAAAATCAAAGCTTTCGAAAAATAATTCTTTCTGGTCCTGAGACGCTTCGAAAATTTAAGACTCCAAAAGCTTTTCTTGTTGTCCATAGGTAACTTCGGAAAATCGAAGCTTTCCAAAAATATTTCTTTCTGATCACGAGACGCTTCGGAAATCCAAGACTCCAAAAGCTTTTCTTGTTATCTATAGGTCACTTCGGAAAATCGAAGCTTTCCAAAAATATTTCTTTCTGGTCACGAGACGTTTCGGAAATCCAAGACTCCAAAAACTTTTCTTGTTGTTTATAGGTTATTTCGAAAAATCGAAGCTTTCCAAAAATATTTCTTTCTGATCACGAGACGCTTCGGAAATCCAAGACTCCAAAAGCTTTTCTTGTTGTCTATAGGTCACTTCGGAAAATCGAAGCTTTCCAAAAATATTTCTTTCTAATCTCGAGACGCTTCGGAAATCCAAGACTCCAAAAGGTTTTCTTGTTGTCCATGGATCAATTCGGAAAATCGAGGCTTTACAAAAATTCTTTTCTTCCTCATGAGTAGCTTCGGAAAACCATAACTTTTTTTATATACACTTCGGTCACTTGGGTAGAAATCA
Source organism: Oratosquilla oratoria (assembly GCF_046742065.1). Lineage (NCBI taxonomy): Eukaryota > Metazoa > Arthropoda > Malacostraca > Stomatopoda > Squillidae > Oratosquilla > Oratosquilla oratoria. Next base: position 5,296,320 of record NC_134787.1, read on the forward strand.
AAATTCTCCAAACCTTCTCTTTTTGTCCAAAGGTTGGGTCAAAAAATCATACTTGAGGCGAAAATCCCTACCAATAATGAAAATCAGATTTCACATCTCTGGGGGCATGGAACTTGATTGCTTTTACAGAAATATACCCTAATCTGACCTATCCTCAAAAACCAGCCATGCGATAACAACGAATGTTGCGGCAATACAAGTCTTGTTCTATATTTGTGGAAACACTAAATTAATACACCCACACAATATTCCTCCTATCACCTCTCATTACGTTATATATAATCATCTATATAACAAAAGGTTTGTTCCCCTCACCAATAAGGTATCCATGCATCCCACACTCATCAAACACCTACTTGTCTCCTATATATATTCTGGTTGAATCAACGCCATACTTACACATCCACACCAATCACGCCACCCCATCAACACCCACCATACGCGTATGCAGCACGGATGTGGTATACATACACACGCACATGCACACACACACACTACACACGAACACGCTACACACAAACACGCTACACACGAACACGCTACACACAAACACGCTACACACGAACACGCTACACACAAACACGCTACACACAAACACGCTACACACGAACACGCTACACACAAACACGCTACACACGAACACGCTACACACAAACACGCTACACACGAACACGCTACACACGAACACGCTACACACAAACACGCTACACACAAACACGCTACACACAAACACGCTACACACAAACACGCTACACACAAACACGCTACACACAAACACGCTACACACAAACACGCTACACACAAACACGCTACACACAAACACGCTACACACAAACACGCTACACACAAACACGCTACACACAAACACGCTACACACAAACACGCTACACACAAACACGCTACACACAAACACGCTACACACAAACACGCTACACACAAACACGCTACACACAAACACGCTACACACAAACACGCTACACACAAACACGCTACACACAAACACGCTACACACAAACACGCTACACACAAACACGCTACACACAAACACGCTACACGCAAACACGCTACACGCAAACACGCTACACGCAAACACGCTACACGCAAACACGCTACACGCAAACACGCTACACGCAAACACGCTACACGCAAACACGCTACACGCAAACACGCTACACGCAAACACGCTACACGCAAACACGCTACACGCAAACACGCTACACGCAAACACGCTACACGCAAACACGCTACACGCAAACACGCTACACGCAAACACGCTACACGCAAACACGCTACACGCAAACACGCTACACGCAAACACGCTACACGCAAACACGCTACACGCAAACACGCTACACGCAAACACGCTACACGCAAACACGCTACACGCAAACACGCTACACGCAAACACGCTACACGCAAACACGCTACACGCAAACACGCTACACGCAAACACGCTACACGCAAACACGCTACACGCAAACACGCTACACGCAAACACGCTACACGCAAACACGCTACACGCAAACACGCTACACGCAAACACGCTACACGCAAACACGCTACACGCAAACACGCTACACGCAAACACGCTACACGCAAACACGCTACACGCAAACACGCTACACGCAAACACGCTACACGCTAACACGCTACACGCGAACACGCTACACGCGAACACGCTACACGCGAACACGCTACACGCGAACACGCTACACGCGAACACGCTACACGCGAACACGCTACACGCGAACACGCTACACGCGAACACGCTACACGCGAACACGCTACACGCGAACACGCTACACGCGAACACGCTACACGCGAACACGCTACACGCGAACACGCTACACGCGAACACGCTACACGCGAACACGCTACACGCGAACACGCTACACGCGAACACGCTACACGCTACACGCGAACACGCTACACGCGAACACGCTACACGCGAACACGCTACACGCGAACACGCTACACGCGAACACGCTACACGCGAACACGCTACACGCGAACACGCTACACGCGAACACGCTACACGCGAACACGCTACACGCGAACACGCTACACGCGAACACGCTACACGCGAACACGCTACACGCGAACACGCTACACGCGAACACGCTACACGCGAACACGCTACACGCGAACACGCTACACGCGAACACGCTACACGCGAACACGCTACACGCGAACACGCTACACGCGAACACGCTACACGCGAACACGCTACACGCGAACACGCTACACGCGAACACGCTACACGCGAACACGCTACACGCGAACACGCTACACGCGAACACGCTACACGCGAACACGCTACACGCGAACACGCTACACGCGAACACGCTACACGCGAACACGCTACACGCGAACACGCTACACGCGAACACGCTACACGCGAACACGCTACACGCGAACACGCTACACGCGAACACGCTACACGCGAACACGCTACACGCGAACACGCTACACGCGAACACGCTACACGCGAACACGCTACACGCGAACACGCTACACGCGAACACGCTATCCATGAACACGCTATCCATGAACACACTATCCATGAACACACTATCCATGAACACACTATCCATGAACACACTATCCATGAACACACTATCCATGAACACACTATCCATGAACACACTATCCATGAACACACTATCCATGAACACACTATCCATGAACGCTCTACACACACTCTACACACAAACACTCTACACACAAACACTCTACACACAAACACTCTACACACAAACACTCTACACACAAACACTCTACACACAAACACTCTACACACAAACACTCTACACAAACACTCTACACACAAACACTCTACACACAAACACTCTACACACAAACACTCTACACACACTCTACACACAAACACTCTACACACACTCTACACACAAACACTCTACACACAAACACTCTACACACAAACACTCTACACACAAACACTCTACACACAAACACTCTACACACAAACACTCTACACACAAACACTCTACACACAAACACTCTACACACAAACACTCTACACACAAACACTCTACACACAAACACTCTACACACAAACACTCTACACACAAACACTCTACACACAAACACTCTACACACAAACACTCTACACACAAACACTCTACACACAAACACTCTACACACAAACACTCTACACACAAACACTCTACACACAAACACTCTACATACAAACACTCTACAAACACTCTACACACACTCTACACACACTCTACACACACTCTACACACACTCTACACACACTCTACACACAAACACTCTACACACAAACACTCTACACACAAACACTCTACACACAAACACTCTACACACAAACACTCTACACACAAACACTCTACACACAAACACTCTACACACAAACACTCTACACACAAACACTCTACACACAAACACTCTACACACAAACACTCTACACACAAACACTCTACACACAAACACTCTACACACAAACAC
>NC_134787.1:5302311-5304811 GCF_046742065.1 Oratosquilla oratoria
GTAAGGAATGTGTTAAGAGGAAAATGGGTTAAGGGAGAACTGGGTTAGGAGAGAACTAGGTTAGAGCAAGGGTGGGTTAGGGAAGAACTGGGTTAGAGCATAACTGGGTTAGAGCAGAACTGTGTTAGAGCAGAACTGGGTTAGAGCAGAACTGGGTTAGAGCAGAACTGGGTTAGAGCAGAACTGGGTTAGAGCAGAACTGGGTTAGAGCAGAACTGGGTTAGAGCAGAACTGGGTTAGGGCAGAACTGAGTTAGGGCAGAACTGAGTTAGGGCAGAACTGAGTTAGGGCAGAACTGAGTTAGGGCAGAACTGGGTTAGAGCAGAACTGGGTTAGAGCAGAACTGGGTTAGGGCAGAACTGGGTTAGGGCAGAACTGGGTTAGAGCAGAACTGGATTAGAGCAGAACTGGATTAGAGCAGAACTGGGTTAGAGCAGAACTGGGTTAGAGCAGAACTGGGTTAGAGCAGAACTGGGTTAGAGCAGAACCGTGTTAGAGCAGAACTGTGTTAGAGCAGAACCGTGTTAGAGCAGAAATGGGTTAGAGCAGAACTGGGTTAGAACAGAACTGGGTTAGAACAGAACTGTGTTAGAGCAGAACTGGGTTAGAGAAAGATTAGGTCAGTCAAGAACTAGTTTAAGAGGGAAGTAAAAGGGAAGAAATAAGGGAATGGAATTTGGAAAGAAAGGGAAGAGGAAGAGTGGAAGGAGGGAGGGAAGAGTGGAAGGAGGGAGGGAAGACGGGGAAAGAGAATTGGGGAGGAAGAGTAGGAAGATAAGAAAGAGTGGAAGGAGGAAGGTCAGGAAGAGGGGAAGAGGAGAAAGGAAAAGTGGAAGTTGGATAGAAAGAAGGAAGTGGAGGAGGAAGGGAAGGAGGAAGGGAAGGAGGAAGGGAAGGAGGAAGGGAAGGAGGAAGGGAAGGAGGAAGGGAAGGAGGAAGAGAAGGAGGAAGAGAATGAGGAAGGGAAGGAAGAGGGGAAGGAGGAAGGGGAGGAAGAGGGGAAGGAAGAGGGGAAGGAGGAAGGGGAGGAACAGGGGAAGGAGGAAGGGGAGGAACAGGGGAAGGAGGAAGGGGAAGAAGAGGGGAAGGAGGAAGAGGGGAAGAGGAAGGGAAGGGGAAAGAGGAAGGGAAGGGGAAAGAGGAAGGGAAGGAGGAAGAGGGGAAGGAGGAAGGGGAGGAAGAGGGGAAGGAGGAAGGGGAGGAAGAGGGGAAGGAGGCACGGAGCGTGTGTTGGAGAGAAGAGGATAACGAATGGAGAAATTGGTGGAGGAGGTCATACAAGGTTGGCAAAATAATAAATTTCATGTCTGGCTGACAAGGATGGAGTAGATGGCCCAGGTAAGGAATCAGATTTCGAATTATTATTCCATCTGAAAATACATATTCCCGACATCTTCCATGCATGTAGATAACAGTGCGTAAGATCAAAAGCTTACACAGGTAAGCGCTTAGCTGTGGACCAAGCAAATGTTTTTTCTTTATATGCATGCATAGCTTGGTCGAATGGCAGTCATTAGTAGCCGTTGGGAGACTACTGGACCTATATAGTGACATACTAAGTTAATAGACATTTACTGCCAAAAGTGGAAAAGAAGAATATAGAAAATCACGGTTCTGCGAGTTTATATTATATATATATATATATATATATATATATATATATATAATATATATATATAATATATATAAAACTCGCAGAACCGTGATTTTCTATATCCTGCTTTTTCACTTTTGGCAGCAAATGTCTCTTAACTTAGTCTGCTACTATATATATATATATATATATATACATATATATATATATATATATATATATATATATATATATATATATATATATATATATATATAAAGAATTGTGGAAACTATAATGAAGGATACCCTCAAAGTTCCCTAGGGACAAAAAAAGAAATATATATATATATAAAGAATGGTGGAAACTGTAACGAAGGATGCCCTCAAAGTTCCCTAGAGAAAAAAAAAGTTATTACGTGTCTTGTGAAATAAAAGTAGAGTGGTCTAGGGCTTCTTTCTCAGGCCTCATCCGTACATAAATTATTTAGATTGCTTAGATCAAGTTTCCAGGTATAAAGCTATATGAAAGTGAAAAATTATAATTTCATTTTATGTTTTAAGGTATCTATAGATTAGTATGATTGTCTTGCAAGGATGATTGCATTGAAAAGTCTGTAATTTTGTATATAAACCAATGTAGAGTAACTACTTTAACAAGAATGAGGATAGAAAAATAGCTGCACTTGATTTGAAAAAAAAAAATACTTGTGTACGTTTAGTTTTGAAAAAATAAAGAAAATATTTATGAATTATTAAAAAAACTAAAGAACTATATGATTTAGTAAAATAATAAAATATCTATTCTTCATTTAAAATATATATTAATAAGTTTCATTTTCAAAAGCTATCAAATTTTTAATTATCATATTCCTACAGAGAATGAAAATCAATATCTACCGATTTCTCGATCTTTTGACTGAGGTCA
>NC_134787.1:5309811-5327311 GCF_046742065.1 Oratosquilla oratoria
ATAAAATAAAATGAAATAAAACAAAAATCAAATTAAATAAAACAAAATTAAAGGAAATTAACAAATAAACAAATAAATAAACACATAATCAAACAAGTAAATATACAAATAGATGAATAGCCAAATAAATACATAAACATAAAAAAAAAAATAAAAAAAAATAACACCCGCCTTGAATGGGGTTAGGTATACATTTTCCAATCTTGACACAGTTTCACTCCGACGGTTGGCTCGAGCACCCGAGTCCATGCACCACATAACCCTGGACTAAGACGATCGGAGAAGCAGAGATCTCTACAGGAGGCACACGTCAACTAATCCAGGGAGAGAGTGACTGTGATACCTCGATATTCAAACAAAGAAATCAAAAGGATGTTATCCTTAATAATGTCAAGGAATTCATGTGAAGTTACATTACCTTTGAGTAACAAGACACCTTAGAATCCTTAGCGTCATCCTACCTCTTATGTAGCACAGCAACTTTAAGATGTAACAAGTTGATGCTAAGCGTCATGTTGCATGGTAGCGTCTTACGCCGTTTTGCACTCTGAGAAAATGCAAAGAGTTGGTTGCCCTGCGTATAGAGGCACTTTGACCATTCTCGTTACGTACCTCTCGTATTCTATTCTGATTAATACTGAATGCTTTTATTCAGTTCTAGGGGACGTTACAGTACCGAGGAGATTAAGCATGATCCTCTTATCACCCTTACTGTAGTAATTCAACTTATTTTATTCTGACCAAGGACTGAAGACTTCACTCAATTCGGGGAACGTCACTGTAGTCTAGGGATACATATTTTTAGTTTGGGGTGGTGGTGAAGAGTCTTTCTTTCACCAATCAAAATCTCTTGACTTCAACTAAAACAATGCCCATAAGGAGAGGAAATCAAGCAAAATAGATCTAACTTCTTTGGTCAAGTGACCGCCTTGAAGCTAAACAGAATTGCTAGGTAAAAATAATGAAATATACGTTCGTATAATCATACTGGAGAAGCATAGCAATATCTAATTTACCTTATTACATATAAAGCCTTTGTAATATACCAACGATGGCACAACATCTTTTAACACGTAGCTATAGGTATGCTACGAGATTTAATATAAAAACGTACGAAATCATTTGAAAAAATTATCTTAATGATCATCTCGTGTATAAATAGCTTTGTAAAATAATCTAACTTAAATCTGTATCCTTGTCTCATACAATCATTGTTGGCGTACACTAAGATTAAATAGAATAAGCATGAATATGTAAATGAATTAGTCGACAGATATAAATTGATAAGTCAATGAATAAATGAATAGAGAAATAGATAAATAAAAAATGTAAATGAATACAAAAAACAGGAAAGTATTCAAACAAATATACAAACAAATGAAAATAAACAAGTAATATTGATAATAATGATAATGATAATAATAATAATAATAATAATAATAATAATAATAATAATAATAATAATAATAATAATAATAATAATAATAATAATAACTCCAGGTACCAGCGTATGATCTATTCATTCCATCTAACGCGCCATAATATTCTGAGCAAGAGCGATAACAACTGAATACAGACTCAGTAATGACAGATCTTAACAACCCATAATACTTCACTCCTATTCATTGCATAAGGCTGGACTCTCACTATACCAAATAAGCCTTATGATGTTTGAGCAGCTTTCAGGTACAGTGCCAAAGCAACAAGCAAAGAAGATCATTATGAAATCATAAATTTTTTCGCACTCGTAAGATAGGCAGCCATCTTATTACATTAGGCTACTGGCGATCCGCCATGATGTTCTGGTTTATGTGGTATTGTGACACCAAGGCACATTTTGATCCACTAACTTTTCGAATGACGTGTGAATAGGTTTGAATATGTTACAAGAAAAACAAACAAGCAAACAATCAAACAACCAACAAGCAACAAGCAAACAACAAGCAAACAAGCAACAAGCAAACAACAAGCAAACAAGCAACAAGCAAACAACAAGCAACAAGCAAACAAGCAAACAAGCAAACAAGCAACAAGCAAACAACAAGCAAACAAGCAACAAGCAAACAACAAGCAACAAGCAAACAACAAGCAACAAGCAAACAAGCAACAAGCAAGGAACAATAAGCAACAAGCAAAAAGCAAACAAGCAACAAACAATAAGCAACAAACAATAAGCAACAAACAATAAGCAACAAACAATAAGCAACAAACAATAAGCAACAAACAGCAAGCAACAAACAAACAGCAAGCAACAAACAAACAGCAAGCAACAAACAAACAGCAAGCAACAAACAAATAGCAAGCAACAAACAAACAAACAGCAACAAAAACAGCAACAAAAACAGCAACAAAAACAACAGCAACAAAAACAACAGCAACAAAAACAACAGCAACAAAAACAGCAACAAAAACAGCAACAAAAACAGCAACAAAAACAACAGCAAAAAAAAAACAAAAAAAACCAGCAACAACAGCAACAGCAACAAAAACAACAGCAACAACAGCAACAACAAAAAACAAAAACAACAAAAACAACAAAAACACCAAAAACAACAACAAAACAACAAAACAACAAAACAACAAAACAACAAAAACAACAAAAACAACAAAAACAACACACACACACACACACACACACACACACACACACACACACACACACACACACACACACACACACACACACACACCAGTTGGTAAAGCGCTGAACTGGGAAGCAGAAGTGCTCCCAGCACCCAGTTCGAATCCTGCCCAGGGCCGAAATTATTTCGGTATCGCTGTGCCTCGGGTCGTTACTCTGACTCTCGTGGGCGGGGAGTTGGGGGTGTGTGTGTGTGCAAGGTCATAGCATTACCCATAGATCGGACCTACGAGCTCTGAGCTCTCTTCCAGGAGGGAAATAGCTGTCGATCACGAGTCCAACACGTGATCCAAAGACCAAGTGAATACACACACACACACACACACACACACACACACACACACACACACACACACACACACACACATAGATAGACACAGCACCGGTCAGAGACTACGTCTGGTTCGATCGGTGATTGTAGGAGCCTTTCGCCTTCTAAGCATAAAGGAACTTCAACAGTACTAGTTACCCTGAGGATTCATTCCAACTTTGAACATGCAATAACGTGTTGAAAAAATTCTAATAAAGGAAATTTGTTTGGACCCATAATTCAAAATGCTTTTGTCGATATGGCAAATTCATTGCTTATGGATGTAGCAAAAAATTAACAAGTTTAATGTAAGAATGATTTTTTTCTTTTAAATGTGTATTAAGTAGTTCGTTCACACATTTGGTGAATTCTCTACTCTCATATAGCATTTTGAAAATGAACTACACATGTTTTGACATTTCAACTGCCAAAAATATCGGCAAGGAAAAAGCAGCTAAAAAAAAAAAAAATGGAAATTTGACAAAAATCTACATGACACGTCAACCCACATCCCAGGAACAAGAAAATAACTTGCAACGGCTGAGCAATAATACCTTTTCCAAGAATACTTTCCTTTTTTTTTTTTTTTTGCCTCATCTGGATCAGGGAAATATGATGCCAGGAGCCCTTTTCCCATTAAGTATAGCCAGATGACGTTGATATACGATCCTGCTTCCAGGAATCACGTTAAGTTTTACATCAAGTAAAGTAATCAAGTCTTAATCTCAATTGATATGTAATATAATGGAATGTAATACATACAGGTTTATTACTGGATTATCTTACATATGCTTAGGCAAATATATATGTCTACACATATTGTTTGTATCCAATACGGTTCAACGGAAAGAAAGGTTCAAAAGCAAGCAAAGAAAGCAATGAAAGCAATATAAAAAGAGGGAAAAAGAAAAGGAAAGAAAAAGAATGTGAAAGAAGAAAAACGAGGGAAAGGAGGGGGAGAAGGAGAAGATGAAGAAAAAGGGGAAAGAAAAGAGAGGAAAAAAAAAGAATAAGAACGGAAATGAAAGAAAAAAAATCTGCGTATGTGATCTTCTTAAATAACAGAGTGAAGAACAAACCATATTAACAACAAATTTTCGCACAATGAAAGTCCGTTTTTTTTTCTTGTCATTTTCGAGGTCACAACACTCGACTGATATTTACGTTCTCTGCCAAAAAAACACTATACAAGAGACTTTGTTTTTTCACCCTCAACTATAAAATCTATTTCCACCTTTGAATAGATCTTGACTTTGAGGTATCATTCCATCTGTGTGCAATAATACCATTACAGCAGTTCAACCTTGAAAGTTAATCAGACAAGAAACAATGGTCTCAAACTGTCAGGAAATAGATTTTATTTGGAAGTGGGTAGAAACAAATTCACCAACCGTGTAGTTAGTGAATGGAATAAACTTCCTGCAGAGGCAGTGCAATAAACACCTAAGCAAGATGCTGTAATGACTGTCATTTATTTTATATTATTTGTTTAAATTTGTTTTGTTATCATTTGTCGGTTTGTTTATTATTATTTACTACTTACCTGTTCGTTTATTACCTAACCATATTTATGCATTTATTTATTTTATCTATTATTACTTATATTATGATATTTTTTGTTTATTTATTTATCATTATTATTATCATTATTATTTTTTGCATCCGACCTAGTAATGAACCAAAAGGTCTCCTGTCTTCAAGCTCCGCCTTTGTAATCTTTTGTAACTCGAGTCAAATACTTAGTTCTATAGCAGGTGTTCTTGAAAGTGCGTGTCACTATCAGTTAGGGTTATTGAGATGGGCTCTTTAGGGTGTCTAGAGACATTAAGGAAAAACGAAAACAAAACAAAAACATGACGGAGCAGATCAAGTACGCTCAAGATGAACTAATACTACTACTTTACTAATTTACTACTACTACTACTAACAACAATAATAACAACAATAATAGCAACAATAACAATAACAATAACAACAATAATAACAACAATAATAACAACAATAATAAATAAAACACTAATGTATCTAATGTTAAGCAATTTTATTCAACTAAGAGAGGGTGAGGGTGAAGGTGGAGCTAAAACGGTGTCTCACTCGGTCTGAACGTCTTTCATACCAAAGTCCACCCCTTGACCAAATGAATTCATCGAGAAATAGATGAAAATAAAAATCTTTGGAGTACATTGTCATTCTGATGTAGTTAACGTTTCAAAGGATCCCTAGAATGTTAATCTAAATATAATCATACCCATGGATGGAATCTTACCCAATAAAGCGCAACAGTATCCTCCTAATACGTCTATAAATACTTTCGCCCCATCTTCGCCATTCTCCTAATCCTCCCATCCCAAATAATGGCATCTCTGTTTCCATGCCAGCAGCGTTTATGAGCCGGCCCCATGAGGCTGCAAACCCCTTAATTCCCTGTTTTAATTACCGAATCTCCGACACAGCGTCGCTCGCCTTGCTACAGTGAGGCCCCACTACGCACTTCGAAGCTTCCCCTGTTGGGTTCTTTCTCTAACACAGATTCTGTATTGGTTTCCCCACGGCAAAGACTAACCCGCCATAGAATGTTGTCTCCCTGATCACTAAGGCATGATGTTGCCCATGGGGACAGAAACGCTGGTGAAGTGTTTTCGACAGTAACGGAATTAACGGACAACTATATCTTTAAACGTGACTGCTTTAACGGAAATAACGGTCACTGACTACCCAACGGTTGTTCATGTCGCTGTCACTCTCGTTACTCACCACAACACGGTTGTTACCGCTTTAGATTTTACTAGAAGAAGTACTGCGTTCGTAGGCAGTATCAGTTTCACTCGAAAGAACCGTTTATCACAATGGTCTTCACTATGGTGCCTGTCATCAACATCATCAACATCTGGAGCAGTTGACCGCGTCCTCTCATCATTTTTCATAACGCCATTTCTCTTCCCTTTCAGCCAGTTCCACTCTTCCTCTACCTCATCTTTCTCTACCTTATAGATCTTTTAATTCTATTATCGTACTAACTTTCCTCTTCTCCCTTGCCATCATCGTCAACCTCACTACTATTATCGACTTACTATCACGATCGTCTTTTATTTCAGGATACTTCATTCGATAATTAGATTTTCTTTAATCTAGTAGAGATAAAAGTAAGATATTTACACTTTTCTGTGGTACTAGATTTGTGGGTTTAGTTATTAATACTTGCCCGTTTCTTTGCACTCCAAGTATAGATATCTAGAATATTTCTGCCCTTGAATTGTAAATAATAGCGTGACATTTTGCATTAGCACGTTCATTTGCAACTGCTGAAATGCTTTCACGCTTTGTGATCACAACACCAGAATGTTCAATAGTCTTACCTTCAATTCTAATACCAATAATACCTTATCTTACCAACGACAATTATACTTTCTAGGTATTACATTACTTATATCGTTTGGCTACGTAAGTGATAGTGTTATTGTGTGTGTGTGTGTGTGTGTGTGTGTGTGTGTGTGTGTGTGTGTGTGTGTGTGTGTGTGTGTGTGTGTGTGTGTGTGTGTGTGTGTGCGTGTGCGTGTGCGTGTGCGTGTGCGTGTGTTGTCATCGATGGATACTTGCATGTGGGGGGTTTCTTGAGACTGACGTTGGGGAAATTTTTCTGGCAATACACCATTAACACCTTTCAGACCCTGGAATAGGCCCTACATTTTATCTATCAACTTTGTCTTTCTTTCACAGAGTTGGCAATCATTGATTGCTTCCGTTCCCTAACAGTCTAAAGTTTCTCCGCAGACAGATCTATGAAAGGACTGATAGCCCCGCTGCTAACCGCTGCGGCTCTGCAGGCTTCCGGTTAGTAAAGCTGACGATAAGAATCATCATTATCTTATGTATCTATTATTGGTAGGACACTCACCACATTTTACATCACTTAGACCCGCTAACTCGATAAGGTACAATAGTTACAATGATGAATTGTATCTGCTATTTATTATTTCATTATTGTATTTATCTATTAATTTGTTTATTTCTTTATCTATTTATTTGTATATTTATTCTATGTATATTTTTTCGCATCCGACCTAGTTATGGACCAAAAGGTCTCTTGTCGGCATACTCGTCGTTTGTTATACTTTGTAACTGTTTCTAAGTATCACCAGATGAATAATCTGGATGTTTCTTGGAACTAAATCATCAGATAGATTCAGAGAGAAAACCATTTGATTCTTAAACGATCTCAATTGATACGCTGATGCCTAAAGACCACTTTAAATATTTTGTTCCGGTTAATTCCAAATGATTTAATTATGTTTAGAGAAGGCTCAGATTTTGTCGAGTTGTTTGTTTCAATACAAATTTTATAAAAGGAATTATCTTAAAATATTGTCTTTAATTTTTTTCAGACTTCTTTGTTATATACCGAATGATACTTCCGCCTTTAGACTGGAAATTGCAACGGAACATCCTCATTCGTACGAGTTTTCATACAAGCTCATTATTAAATCATTCCCGGTTTGAATAGGCTGAATTCATTTCTTATGTAAAATACTCGTAAATGGTATTACCTGGGAATCTCGAGAGAATATTCAAAGAAAAAAACAAGAAATCAAATCAATACGAAATCAAAATAACTGAAAAACCGTGCGGCAAAATGTCGCGTCCTTCATTAAGAGATGAAGTTCACCTTTGAAAGGTTGTTTGTATTATCCACCATAAAAATGTACGAGCCAATGACGCTTAGGGAATATAACCACCATCTTTGCCCCTTGTATTCAGATAGCCAAGAAATGCGTCATGACGTTTAACAAACCGAATGAAGTCAGAATGGATTAATTCTTTTCAAAGATTCTTAAGAGATTCACAAGAAACAGAAAAATCTATACACAATTTGATCAAAAATATTGAATAAAAAATCTTGTTGATGCATGGAATTGATCCTCGATATTAAAGAAAAAGAAATAAATCGTAACTTATCGAGTCATTATACATTCTTTTTCATTTTCTTTTTTAATCAGCACTCTGGGTAGAAATAAGAATCCCTTCAAAGGAATAGATTAGTTTAGGAAGTCAATAAATATATAAAAAGGCCTCTTCCAAAAATGTTAATGAAAAGAAGCTTGAACTCTTTGTGTTGCAGGTTTTGTCATAAACTTAAGAAAGGATGATGTATTACACAGACAGACAGACAGACAGACAGACAGACACACACACACACACACACACACACACACACACACACACACACACACACACACACACACACACACACACACACACAAAATCACGCATATGCAATCAAATATTCACACGATCACACGCACAGTCACACGCACGCACACACTCGTACACACAAGTACACTTACACACATTATACATATACACAATATATATATACATATACGCATATATATTTGTACGCGTACCGTAGTACAGTTGCACATATGCATCTTTCCTCCATCACACTAGTATTTCTCTCTACACCCGTAGAACAGGTGTTTATTCATCCCTCTCCGGTATATATCCTCCACTTTTCAATAATTAATCAATTCGGGAATTCCATCACACCCAAAGGCCTTGTGATCCTTTAGTTCCTTTATTGCAAGCTGGAACTCAGCTAAAGACTGCTCGTTTGCCATGCATGCATATATGCATGTATATATGTATACATATAGATGCATACATATATACATACATGCATGCATATGTACATATGTACATTCATACATGTATACACATATTTATGTATACATGTATACATACATATATACACATACATATGCATACATACATATATACACATATACCCATATACACATGCATACATATATACCTACACATATACACATGCATATATATATACCTACACATATACACATGCATACATATATGCCTACACATATACACATGCATACATGTATACCTACACATATACCTACCTACCTACACACACACACATTATATATATATATATATATGTATACATGTATATATATATGTGTGTATATATATATGTATATATATATATGTGTGTATATATATGTATACATATATATGTATACATATATATATATATGTATACATATATATATATATATATGTATACATGTATATATATATATATGTATATATACATGCATACATAAATACACGTATACATATATACATGCATACATACATGAATACACATACATATATACATGCATATATACATTCATACATACATATATACACATACATACATGCATACAAATATATATTAATACACATAGTCATGTACAATGTATGCATTTACCTATGTACATACATACATAGCCTAGCAGTAGCACGAACATATAATGCGACCTGGAATAAAAGGGTTTAATTGATGAACTCTGTAATCCCTTTGGGAATCCATGTTAATGACGCGAGTGTTAACAAAATTATTAGACACCAACCAGAACTAAAGGTTAAAGGACCACCATCTACGGAAGGGGTTAAAAGGACTTTTTTGTAAAAAAAAATCTAAGCTTTCTGATGAACTAAAAGTATACATTTTCACTTAGTCATTATGTGTCGTGTGGTGTGTTGTGTCCCTTCTCTTCCTACGTTGAGGCTCCGAGTTCGAATCTAAGGACTTGTGGTATGTGCAACTTGTCTTGGCAGATTAAGCACACATACGCCGCAAAGGGTCTCCGAGCGTAAGCACCCTGATTTTGCCATGTGATGACTTACCTCTTGTTATAACCGTTTATAGATAATATTGGATGTAGGTTTAGAACAATGATAAAATTAAATCCATAATTATCTTTACAGACTCCACGACACGTATTTTTAATGTAATTTTCATGATATTTTGTTAAGGTCTTACACATAACTAGTTCTTTAGTTATTAGCATTCATTTACGTTGTACAGGTATGCCTGGCTTTCATTATTTTTTAACTCTCTTTTATTGTTTAGAAATGTGTGAACAACATACTAGTTACCAGTAACTCTAATGCTGGTATTCCGGTTTGCGTCAAGGCATTTCACCTCGTATACATGTTCATCTCTTTTTTTTAACGCAGTTTTTAGTTTACTTTTAATAGAGTTAAACAGAGCCGGGCATTTTTTTTTTTTTGGGGGGGAGGGGGTTAAATCGAATTGGAGCTGCTGGTTTGTGGAAAAAAAAAAGGTAAACACGAATTTCTTTTGTTCGTGTTGGTTTTTGGCCCAAAATACTTATCACAGAACGGGTGTCAAAACTATGGGTGTATCAATTTCTATTTTGTATTGTCTATATCAATTCAAAACCAGAAGGCATGTTCCTTACTATTTTGATTCAAAGAATGATGACTTAAGATTTAGACTTGTCAATACTCAGAAGCTTATGGCATATATATATATATATAAAGCTTCTGGGAAATAGCTTGAAACGTTTCAGTTATTAGTATGGCAGGGACAAGATGTCATTACAAGAGGATTTGATATAAAATAATTGGTTGTTTAATGGAACCAGATATATTCTGCTCTGGCTCTTGGAAAACAGAAATGTGTATAAAAACTTGTAAATCAATGATAATTTTACGATTAGTAGTAAACTCTAAGGTTTTTCTAAATTATCTTTACAAGCTGCTAAGCTTTGAGAATATCTTACAACATATTACATAGATTCAATCGTTTCGCTTTTGGATTTTGGGAAAGAAAAATCTCGAATAGTTTACCACAACATTCCACACAAACACCTTCAGGGTGCCATGCTCATCTTAGGAAAGCTGATCATTCTTTCCCCATCGTTAGCTCATCATAATTCTCTTCCCTTTCCTTCCCGTTTTCCTCTTTCCTTCCCGTTTTCCTCTTTCCTTCCCGTTTTCCTCTTTCCTTTCCTCCTTCTCCATTTCGTTTTCTTCTGCTCCGTCGTCTCACATTTGGTCCTTCTCAACCTCTACTACTCCTACTTCTCTTCATCTCTATCATCGTGATGATAGTGGGCTGGTCTATCAAAGTGAAGGATTGGGTGCCTTCTACCCTTCATGGCTCATCCTGATCTTTCCACCAAAATTTTCTTATTACTTTCTGACGAGTAAACTTCTGGTGCTGACCAAATAAAACACCAGATATTCTGCCACTTCTGAAGTGAACAGAGCTTGTTGAACATAAAGTGTGAACAGCGAGATGTTGGGGGTAAATGCCAACGACTTCAATGAAACATTAATCACACCGATTGTCGGACACTACTGGCAAGAATGATCGATCACCGAATTCAGTGCCCCCCCCCCCAAAAAAAAAAAAAAAACGGCAAAAACCGTCACCCATACCCTATGCGCTTGGACTATTGGGGCAGGTGACATTCACGGGTGGAAGTAGGAAGAGTGCGGGATTCGAACCCACGACTAAAATAAATGTAAGACCAACACGTTCCCGCTTGCGCCACCACCGGACAAACGTTCGAGTCCACAGTCAGTATGAAATTTCCCACAGCGATATTTTTCTTCTTTTAGAATGTCCAAACCTCCTCCGCATTTTCTCTTTTCATTGCATCTGAAGCGATTTAATCTCCAATATGTTCTTGTAATAATTTCATATACGTTCATGGCAGTTGGCATTATACAATCATTAGCAAAAATTCTGACTTACGTTACGGTTCTCCACAACATATTTTTTGTTTTTGTTTTTGCCAAGAACATGTTGCATTTTCCTGCGGCTAGATATTTGTTTTGAACAAATAAAGAACAGTTGTCAGGCACTATATGCTTGGATCAGCTTCACGTAAGATTCTTATAACTTATCACATTTCAAATTCTTTGAGACTTTGAGTCATCGTCTATTATGATTATAGACTACATTGGTGAAACTTAATTTTGTTTAATTTTGTCTACATTTAAACCAAATTTTAGGTCTCTTTACTGAAACACCTGACCGTCTTCTACAATCCTTCTGCATAAGAAATATGAACAAGCTTATCCGTAAATCACACGTAATTAAGATAATCACCACTAAAGATCTGATTTAATTTCCAAAATGAGCTATCTGAAAACCTTTTCATGTAATGTTGTAAATGATATGGTGATACTTTATTGCAATCTTCCTGCTTTCTCGATTTCTATTTCTTCTTACATTTTTATGGAGATGAATCGTTGCAATAGCGTTCACGGATATGTTGGGTGAATGAATTCTATCTTCATCTATACTGTCCTTCTAGAGGTGTCAAGAAGCCGCAACTTCGAGGTGACGGAAAGAATATGAGCCCACCAAGGCACAGACCTTCATCAGCCCGTAAAACTTCACCAGTGCGACCTCGAAAGACCGGTGCCTGATCTCCGGACCAGTTCTATTGCTCACTCACTCGTTCAAAACACACTATTGTAATTGTCTATGAACAAAGCTTTTGACACAGCCTGTAACACATTCTGTAAAAAAAGAAGAAATGTGGAACATGTAATGTGCATTCCTTGATACATCACCAGATTTTTCTATTCAGCCCAGAATATTACGATCTTTTTTGAGTGTCATTTTTTTCACATAACACGTAGTTTTATTTTGTCTAAGTGTTATCTGTATCCATGACGATTGGTCTCACATTGGCATGTAACTTTATTATAAACGATTCAGACAACTAAAGAAGTTTAAACAAGACATGTTCCCAAAATGCAAAATTATAAGAGCTTTAAGATAAACTATTTTCAGGACATAGTCACTGAACTCCCTAACAATATAAATGCAGTTTATTTCTTAAAGGAAAACATATGATAGAGCTACTGAATTTTATTTTGTTGAACACACAATACCACAGGAGAAATTTGTGAAGAGTTGCACAGATGCATCCAAATAACGGTTCCGCATGAACGACCGACGTTCTCGTTGCAAGAGCAGAAGTGTAGTATCTCGACAATTTTTGCTTTGTTTCGGAGCTTGGGTTTGCCTTGATACAAGCTTCCTTCTCTCGAGTGTCGTATATACTAAAGGTCCACTTCAAAAACTCTCGCATCTCGAGAAATAATAATTCACTTCAAGTATAAAAAAAAAAAAAAAAAACTTGCTTTTTGGTTTGGAAAGATTCCCGAAAGAACAGAGGGAACTTGTCTTTTGTTTGTCAATGCCAAAAGATGTATTTCAGTATCAAGCACGATTTGTGTTGACGGTTTAGATGGAGATGTGCATGAACGACAACAATACGCTGTGATTCACGCTTCATACCCAAAAGATTAATTTACCAGAAATTTAAAACAAACAGCAAAGTGAATTAGGTAAATACCATTACACAAGGGTGGGGAAAATATTTCATGTTACCATTGTCAATACAACTTCATAGAAGAGAACCATGAATCTTCACGAAATACATGAAATGGGTTTTAGTTCTGACAACCCCGTCCTGTAATCAGAGCGGCGTGTAAATTCCTCAGAAATTCGATGTGGGACTCAGACTAGATTCGAAATTCGGCCACCCAGATCGTTCAGAAGCAGGCGGACAGCTGCATCTTCCATTCATACGGTACCAAGTTAAATCTCTTCAGCAGATTTTCGAGTCTCTAGTATATATCCTTCCTGCAACCCAGGTAATTATGTACGAGAAAATTGACCCAAAATATTATCAGGAATTCGGTCATCCAGAATGTAGTGAAGTGCCCACGCTAGGAGACGCGTAGCCGTAGCCAAAACAGCCACTTTTTTCCCTGTGTGCTTTGTATGTTGGGGTAGGTAGCAATCACTACTGAGAATCGGAGAGAAACGCAGGATTCAAACCTACACGCTAAGCGACTGCGAACCCAGCCCGCTTTCGATGACGTCACACGCGCAATAGACCATTCATTCAAAACCTGGTCGACGAAAACATATCTTTCATTGATACAACACTAAATTTAGCCCTGTCATCGAGGTCTGCCGTTTCAATATTCCAACTACCCTCCATAGGCTTGTATTCAGCATCTACAGGGAAATGCTTCAAACCTATATGAAATCGGTCTTAATCAGCCATTTAACTGTGTAATACAACTTTAGAATTTGGCCTAACAGCATCTAGATTTTTTCTCTTGCTCGGTGCGCTCTAGGACTTTATAGTTCATTCTAGCTGCCGCCAGGTGATTTAAATCAAACGAGGAAATTTTTCCTGCGTAGCGTGAATCGGTACTGAAGGTCCGGTGATGTTTATCAGCGGACGGATATCCACGGCAACGACGAAGAGCAAAGGGACAAGGGGACAAAGAGATGAAGGGGACGAGAATATTATTAATTAATTATCGTCATCATCATTATTGATAATAATATCCTCGTCGTCATCGCCATTGTCATCATCGTCATTATCATCTTCATCGTCATCATCATCATAGTTCTCAGCTGACTAGAGCTTCTAGCCTTATGGGTAATATCGATCGGTCACTGCGAGAGATACTTTAGTTTCTTTGTGTTGGTTTTGTTAATTAGAGGCGGGTATAGACAGTTGTGTATTGTGCCTACAAACAATAATAGTTTCCCAGGAGAGTACAGTAGGATTTAGACTAAAAACCTATTAAAAAATGCTTGTGTAGAGTTTGATTATTGAACTCGTAAGTCATGAAGTCTGAACAATTAACTATAAGAAATTTGTTCTGATTAACGCTAGTTGATATTTACATAATATTATATATATATATATATATATATATATATATATATATATATATATATATATATATATATATATATATACATACATATACCAAGTCTTTTTCCCCCTTACAAGGGAGGTAGCCAAAAAGGGAAAGGCATAAAATCATTTCCACCCATTCCATCCCTGAATACACTCCACACCCCTCTACCCTCCCTCTTATCTGAGCACCTCCTGGATGACGGGTCATCCCTGCACCTTGTAATGTATGTATGTATGTATGTATATATATATATATATATATATATATATATATATATATATATATATATATATATATATATATATATATATATATATACATACTGAGTGCCGCCAGTGGGTTAATCCTTTTCCTTTGCATTACCAAAGAAAGATTATGGAGCTGAATATAAAAAACAAAGAGAGAAAATGCAAGATTAAATTGGAAAGAACCATTATGACAGAGTGGCAGTAATACCAGCTCATGCGAACGAGGTAAGATTAGCCAGAATCGGCAGAAAAGGAGATTGGGGCGGATAAAGAGAATGAATCTATTCTAGGAAGGAGAGCTAATCAACCCCAAGGAGTTTCTTCATGTCCTGTGGTCATTTATCAGCTGAATGAAGCTATCTGGACTTTGACGTATCAAAGGTCTTGTGTCAATGGTCCGAATAGGTTATGTGATTGTTTGTGATTTTGCACATACATACTCGTACATACATACGCACATGCATACATACATAAGCACATTCACGCATATGCACATTCACGCATACGCACATTCACACATACGCACATTCACACATACGCACATTCACACATACGCACATTCACACATACATACGCACATACATATTTATATGCATACGCACATACATACGCACGTACATACATTCACACATACATACGCACATTCACTCATACGCACATACATACTCATATGCATACGCACATATATACGCACGTACATACACACATATGTACATAAATACATACATACATACGCACATATATACGCACATACATACGCACACACTTACCAAAATGCCTTTTCCCCTTTATAACTGGGGTAGTTGAATCAAAATATTCGCCCACCCAACGCCCATTCCGCACCTATCCGAAACCAATTCATCGCCCCTGCCCATCTTAGCACCTCGTGGATGAAGAGTCATCCCTCTCTTCCGCCACACCACTCAATATCTGAAAATGGAACCACGAGGCTTGTGGGACTAAAGGTAAAGATGGGAGTGAGAATTTCACGGAAAGCGTGTGAACTAAGGGACGAAGATGGAAAATGAAAGGTACTAGTCAGGGAAGCCAAGGAGGAACCTGTAAGGATACTTGGTGGGGAGTGAAGTAGTCTTGATGAAAGGTGTGTGAGGTGCGAGTGAAAAGAAAGTGGTCGTGATTGCAAGAAAAGAGAAAGAGAAAGAGAGAAAGAGAGGAAAGAGGGTGTATGTGTGTGTGTGCAGGAGAGTGATACAATGAGGAGTAAGCGTGAGAGTCGGCGTCCGTGTTGGGGTACCCTGCGCTGGTGGATGCAGGTGGGGAGGGAGAGGGGGGTAAGTGGGAGGGGACCTCGTTTGGCTACATGCCAGATCTTCTCCGCCACATCACCATTAACAGCCGACCAAGTTCTTAAAAGTCAAATATTGAGACTTTCTTGCCCCTCACCCCAACCCTCTCCTTCCCAAAATGTTCTCCTTTGTGGACCGGAAGTGTTTTAAAAGGTTTGGGAGGAGTGTCGCACGAGTCGTTACTGATGATACAATAGATAGGAAACTAACGCATTCACGTGACCGTGGTCGTTCCACGGTGAGGAGTGGAAGGTATACTTTCTGTTTAACGTGGATTGTGTTTAGGAATTAAGAGAAGCTTTTGCGGCGAGGAACGCTTCACAGGTAAAGTGATTGCAATTATACATATTTTCAGCAGAAAACACGTCTCAAAACGAGTTTACAGTTGAGGAAGTTAAGTTATAGTTATCCATGATGAGGTTTTCCAAACATTTTTTGGCCCTTCAATGCTGCTCTCCTCTGGTCCCATTGACACAAGTCTGACAGTGATCCTGATTCACATTTACCGCTTCCGTATCTGTTGATACTTAGCCTTTTACTTAGGCTAGCGCTAGAGGATTTTATTCAACTATGTATGTCCCCTGGGAGAAGTATATGGACGGGCTGATGAGGGCGACGGGAAAACAACTCAAACCAGCACAGATGTTACAAGTAACTAGGGACCGTGAACGGTGGCGCTCCATGGTTGCCGAGGTCCAAGAGGATATGGCACGACGGTAAGGTAAGGTATGTCCCCTGTGTTAGTGGTAGTGTTAAACCCCCCACCACCCCTTTCTTACAGGTCACTTGTATTCTTATATTCCTATCCTCACTGTCAATAGGATATTTTTCTCAGTACGCGTGACCATCTCAATAGAAACGGGGGCAGCTTGTGTCTTTGTTTTGTACATTTATCATGGCTGCAACAGACTTCTGTATCCGCGGAGAACTACATGTTAAAAAGATTAATGACGCTTATCAAAGCTCAATTGTCCAATAACTTGGATATAATACATTTGTAACAAGGACCGTGAGGTTTTGGCGTAGTGGACGTACACACCTCAATCCCCATGAATGGTTTCGTTGTTTGCATTATACCTTAGACTGTTAGCTCCAAGAAGTCCGTTCAGGGTGTGGCAAACGTCATGATTTACTACTACCCATTCTATCAGATCAACTTTAGTACATGCTTCTCTTTCTTATTCCCCATCTATGTGTGATTTGATTTGTTTATGTTCTATATAGAGTAAAGGATATTGTATTATACAATGAGTATAACTTTTTAAGATTCTGACAACGATTAGCTACAACCCATCCCACTTGTCTCATCTGAGGTATCTGGGCGTGGCAATATGGGGAAAAAGCGATGCCATGTGTCATAGAATTAATTTAAATCGTTGTTATAACTCTAAAAAGTGATACTCATTATATCAAGCAGCTTCTTTTAATATAT
>NC_134787.1:5334811-5359811 GCF_046742065.1 Oratosquilla oratoria
TTGAATGACAATAAAATCTGTAAAATGAGCGTCGATATAATTACATCGACGACGTGGATCGACGTCCATACTATTCATCTACATACCAAGGGCCTTTTCCCCTTACCAGGGGGTAGCCAAAGTCAAAAGGTCTACACCTATCCCCACCCATACACCTCACCCATTTCATCCCCTCTCATTCCACTCCCATCCACCCTTTCCTCCCTCTCATCTTAGCTCCTCATGGATGACGGACCATCCCTGTATCCCGTCCACTGCCCTTGGTTAGAACCAATGCAGCAAGACACAGTACATCCACAGCAAGGCCGATTCACTTAATCGGCGACCCCCACCCCTCTCCTCCCTCATGAAGAAAAATAGAAGTTTGGGAGAAATCCCTTTGGGCTGCGTCAAAATTTCATTCACATATAACCACTCCCTAAACCCACCATCCCTCACTCACTCCCTTCTTTGCATGACAGTATTATCTTTACACAGCCATTCTCCACTCACCCCCATCTCCCGCCTTTTCACTTCCCTGCTCAAACTTCCCACTCTTTCTCAACGTCCCTTTCACCCCATCCATCCACCTCATCCTCGCTCATCCCCTCATGCTCACTCCATTTACCTCTGCATTCCACACCTATTTTACTAATCTTTCTTCACTCATTCTTTCCATGTGTCCATAACATCCCAATACTCTTTTATCAACCCTATTCCCCACCTCCTTTCACACCCCGGCCTTCCTCCTCACCTCGTCGTTTCTCACTCTATCCATCCTTGTAACCCATTCTCAGACATTTCATCTCAAACACATTCAAACTTTTCCTCTCTGCCTCTCTTAAGCGCGATGTCTCTGCCCTATACAGTGCTGTCAGTATAATCACCCCTTCATATAATCTCCTCTTTGCATTCATTCCCAAATGTCTATTTCTTGTTACACTTTTAATCCCCAAAGGTACTTACTTGCTTCTCTCAGTCTACAGTTTACTTCCACCTCCACTCCCACCTTTCCAGCCACATGCGAACCCAAGTACCTAAAACCATCCAGTTCCTCCAGCCTCTCTCCTTTAAAACTTACTTCCAAATGGCTCCTATCCTCTCCCCTTGTACATCTCATCACCTTACTTTTACTAATATTTACCTTCAACTTTCTCCTATCGCAAACCTTTCCAAACTCCGTCATTAACTCCCTTAATCACCCCTCTGACCCTGCTACAAACGCAGTACTGTCAGGAAAAAATCAACTACTTTTCTCCATATTCTTAACCATTTCTAATCCCCTGCCTATTACCTTGCATTTACCTTCCGCACCACCCCGTCCATGTACACATTGAACAACCATGGCAACATGACACATCCCTGACGTAATCCCACCTTTACCTCAAACTAATCACTATATTTCTAATTCTTAAACAGGCTCTACTACTCTCGTAAAAACTCTTGATTGCCCTTAATAGCTTTACCCTAATCTCACTTATCTGTAAAACCTTCCACAGTACTTTTCTGTCCACCCTGTCATAAGCGTTTTCCAAATCTATAAAGACCTCACAAAAAATCCTTACGTTTTGCTAAACCCTTCACATATATAATTTCTACCACAAAAATCTGATCCATGTAACCCCCACCTTTCCTAAACCCACACTGTTCCTTATCAATTACTCCCTTTGTTCCTCTCCTAATTCTCCCAATTAAAATCCTCCAAGAAGCCTTCCCAGCTACACTCAACAAACTGATGAGTCTAGAAATACTACACTGACATTTTCCCTTTTTCCCTTGTGATGCGGGATATACAGGCACTCCTCCAGTCCTCCGGCACTTTACCCTCCCTTAGACATACATTAAACAACTTCATTAACCAGCCTCCCTTCTTCAGACACTCTGCATGACACCCATATAAACCAAATGCCTTACCCACTCTCATCATTTCAATAACTACTTGCACCTCAACTTTCCTTATTTCTCCTCCATTTTTCTCACTCATCACTGTCATTTTCTTAGCATCTCCCACTGCTACCACCATTATCCTCCACATTTAGCAGCTCCCTAAAATATTCAGACCTTCTTCCCCTCACCACCTCCTCTTCCGTTATCATCTTTCCATCTGCACCCTTAACTTTTCCTTACTTGATTCGCCTCCCCTTTCTCTCTTAACTTCCTTCCAAAACATCTTTTTATAATTTTCAAAATTTTCTGTCACACTCCTCCCCCATTTTACATCTGCCATTATTTTGCCTCCTTTATTTTATGTTCTGCTTCTCTTCTTTTATTTTTGTACCTCTCACATGTTTCCCTCGTCCTACTTTGCAACCAGACCGTGAATGCTTGCTTCTCTTCAACTTTCTTAATTTCATTATCCCACCACTCACTACCCTTCCTTCTATTCCCTCCCATCCTCTCAGTTCCACACATTATCTTTGCACACTTTATTACTCCCTACTTGAAACACCACCATTCCTCATCCCCTTCTGCTTGTACCCTATCCTTCACCACCTTCCACACTTCTCTCAGCTTTTCCTTGTACTTCTGTTCTTTTAACTTTTCACTTAAACAGTTTACTCCAAACACCTTACCTTTTGTCCTTTTCCTTTTTCTTTATCATTCCTCCACTCTCAGCTTACTATCCACCAAAAAATTATCTGATATTCCCCCATTTTCTCCCCTAAGAACATGGGCATCTATAACTCTCCCTACTCTTCTCCTGGGTACCACTACATAATCCATTAAAGACTTATCAATTGCCTTTCCATCCACCACCCTCTCCCACGCGTAGTTATGATTAACATTTTTCCTAATAAATGAGTTAGCTATCTTCAACTCTCTAAACATATCTCCAACTCTCCAATACGATTTTTACCTGATACTCTACACTTCCTAACCACTCCATCTATTGGTTCATCCCCTACTCTATACTCCCTTTCCTCTATATTCTTCACACTACCAGGCCCATATGCACTTACAAAGGCCACATCTTTCCCAGTTTCACTTTCATCCACATTAACCTTGAAGAAATCTCCTTCCACTCCACCACACGCTTACCTATCTCTTCATTTACTAGTATAGCCGCCCCTTTCATTCCTCGTTCCCTCCTTACTCCCGACACCTTCCACTCTACACTCCCAAACTCAAGCTCACCCCTTCCTTTCAACTTGTTTCAATCACTGCCAATACATCCATCTTCCTTTTCACAAACATACTGTCTATTTCTTCTCTTTTACTCTCATCTGTACCACGCCAACGCACAGAACCCAAACCATAGGATTCTGGTTGGAAAACTGCTCTCGAACCCTCTTATTCCTTGATTTCTTGTAAGAATTTACTCTCTATGGCTACAGAGAGCAGGATGCCTAGTCCCATCCTCCGTCCCGTTTTAGTCGTTTTTGGCGACCCGAGTGGGGAAACTCGGTGGCAGCATTCCTTCCTCCCCTACCACAGGGGTAGGCGAAAATGGAAATAAATAATAAGAGAAGAGGTACAGGACAGTATTAGGAGTGGGGTGGGGGGCAATATAACGGAGCGACAGTCGCAGTATAATAAATCAGTATCATTTCTCTATGGGTAGATATTTCCTCCAACACAGACAAAATGATGTAGGACTCTGGTCCGTAGGGGCACCCCATATAGACCCTAAAGTATCAGCTGCATGCTACCGAGCAAATACTCACTGTACAATAACATGAAGCCAATACCTCAGACGCTTAAATTACACTGCGTATGCATAGATGGATCTATGAATCGTCAAAACACTCTTTACACTGTACTATTAATATAATATACAGACTGGTAACTGTATTATTGTCTTCAATAGTATTCCTACGCTTTCATAATGTGTAACAGATATCATTCATTGTATAGGTCACTTGCTACCATTGTCATTCATACGCAGAATTGTAATAATGATAATCATAACTATAATCATAGCCATTACTATATTTGTTGATCATGTAGGGGCCGCTTGAATATAGCCTAGACAATACTGTTATGTTTCAGCATTAAAATAATCACCATCTTTCCAAGGAAGGAATCTCATCTCTCGTTTAAACTGATTTCCTTTTAAGTTTTTCTTATTTCTGTTAAAGAAGTGTTAATGATCTCATTGCAGAGGGAGCTAATGATTTTGTGATCACAAGGCTCTTAGGCATATGGAAATCAGAGTATATGGAAATGCATTAAATACTCAATAAACGAAATATATTCTACACAAATCCAGGATATATGTAGTATGGATCAGCTTTGGGTGTCCGCGATGTTACATGCAAGAATGTTGACCGTTAAGATATTAATGTTTAATCAACGATTCCAGTTTTTATATAACTGGTGCAATTGTTTCAGATATGATCGTCAATGCACGGAATTATTATGATGATCCTAGTGTGTAATGTTGGCGCAACCGGAAACGCGCGAATGTCACAACTTCCTTACCCAGGGTTCGAGTCCTGTACTTATGCTTCCCATCAGCGACTGTTACCTGCCCCCAACAGCCCCCAAAGCACACAAGGCAAAGGTGACTGCTTCGGCCGAAACTACACACCTCATTGTGTGCAGTCCTCAACACCTATAAACATTACCATTATATCCATGAAAACAAAGATTATATTATTACCAGACCCGGTGTTATACCAGCAATACAGCCCATATAACCAAATGCACAGTTAATGCAAATGTTATACACCATAGTAGGATTACCAACAAGGAGGAATTATATATTTCATTTAAACAATCATTTTCAAGCAAGACTCGAGCTGCACTGGAAATCCTCATTCTATCTTCCTGTTCCGACATTCATTCCGCCGACAACCACACATCAAAACTCCGTTTATCAAACACCGGAAAAGACTCGTTTTACTAATGTTTCAGAATAGTTGGCCTCTAGTTCCTAGCTTACAATAAACTACTGTTCTCCATTTCCTGTGTTTTTGCTAACGTTTATGCATCTAAGTCAAAACTGTTCCTAATTCGGATGATACAGTTATCTAAGTATAATGAATAGAGACAACGTAAAAATGAGTGAAATTGGTTCGTGAAACCATACCAACGACCAGCAAGAGGAAATCTCAAGGCCATCATCATGATCATCTACCTCATCCCAGCGGCAACCAAAGACTGTGGTTGATCAAAGCAATGCACATGCTTTGGTTCTGTTGCTTCATTAATTGAATGCAAGTGGCTGAGAGGGACAGGGGAGGAAATGGGAACGATTGTGATAGTTACCCGCATATGAGTGAGTGAGTATGTATGTGTGTGTGTGTGTGTGTGTGTGTGTGTGTGTGTGTGTGTGTGTGTGTGTGTGTGTGTGTGTGTGTGTGTGTGTGTGTGTACGTATGAATATATGTATGTGGATGTGTGTGTACATGTACATATTTGTCTGTCTATATTTGTATTTGCATGACTTCCGCGTATTGATCCTTTGGGAAGTGAAGGACTTTGGTCTCGATCGAACTGACCTCACTTTAAGCCTTTGAGAGTTGCGAGTTGACCACCTAACATCTGTTATCACAAGTATAGATAATGAAGACAAAGAAGATGAAGTCTTCTGTAGTATAAGACAATTTTCTTTATAGCGTGGCTGTCCTCAGGTTGTTATATTCGTTCTCGAGAAAAGGTGGTGGTTACAGATAATCTCGATTAATTCCTTCGTTACTGTGTAACAATTTTCCAATCACCTATTCGCCTCTACATGGCTCCAATAGGTATAAAAGGACGAAAGTTTTTGTTATATACGTATAGAGTATCTATATGTTCTTTTCATGCGTTTGTTTTTTTATCGTTTGAGGTGTTATCAATTACGTTATGTAATTCACAATGGTCTATTATACATTATTGTTGTATCCAGCAATTGATTTGTTAGTACACTCTTTACTCTGGCTTTCATTACGAATATTCTACTAGAGATTCACCTTTTAGTTTTTTTCACTCCTGTGGCATTGTTTGATGTATAGAGATAAAATACAGCAGGATACAACAGCATGGCGTGGCCTGGCACCCTGCCAGGGCACTGCACCCGCCAGTGCCACTCGGTCAATCACGGCGAGCGGGAGGGAAATGGAGGGAGGGAGGGAAATGGAGGGAGGGAGGGAAATGGAGGGAGGGAGGGGGAGGAAGGAGGGGGAGGAAGGAGGGGTAGGAAGGAGGGAGGGAAATGGAGTGAGGGAAATAGATGGATGGAGGGAAATGGGAGGGAGGGAAATGGAGGGAGGGAGGGAAATGGAGGGAGGGAGGGAAATGGAGGGAGGGAGGGAAATGGAGGGAGGGAGGGAGGGGGAGGAAGGAGGGGGTAGGAGGGAGGGAGGAAAATGGAGGGAGGGAGGGAAATGGAGGGAGGGAGGGAGGGAGGAAAATGGAGGGAGGGAGGGAAATGGAGGGAGGGAGGGAAATGGAGGGAGGGAGGGAGCGAGAGGAGGGAGAGGAGGGAGGAAGGGAGAGGAGGGAAGAAGGGAGAGGATGGAGGGAGGGGGAGGATGAGGGGGAGGATGGAGGGAGGGGTAGGAAGGAGGGGTAGGAAGGAGGGGTAGGAAGGAGGGGTAGGAAGGAGGGGTAGGAAGGAGGGGTAAGAGGGAGGGAGGGAAATGGATGGAGCGAGGGAAATGGATGGAGCGAGGGAAATGGATGGAGGGAGGGAAATTGAGGGAGGGAGGGAAATGGAGGGAGGGAGGGAAGGAAATGGAGGGAGGGAGGGAGGGAAAGGAGGGAGGGAGGGAAAGGAGGGAGGGAGGGAAAGGAGGGAGGGAGGGAAAGGAGGGAGGGAGGGAGAGGATGGAGGGAGGGGGAGGAGGGAGGGAGGGAGGGAGATGATGGAGGGAGGGGGAGGGAGGGAGGGGGAGGGAGGGAGCGGGAGGAAGGAGGGGTAGGAAGGAGGGGTAGGAGGGAGGGAGGAAAATGGAGGGAGGGAGGGAAATGGAGGGAGGGAGGGAAATGGAGGGAGGGAGGGAAATGGAGGGAGGGAGGGAAAGGAGGGACGGAGGGAGAGGAGGGACGGAGGGAGAGGAGGGAGGGAGGGAGAGGAGGGAGGGAGGGAGAGGAGGGAGGCAGGGGGAGGAGGGAGGGAGGGGTAAGAAGGAGGGGTAGGAAGGAAGGAGGGAAATGGAGGGAGGGAGGGAAATGGAGGGAGGGAGGGAAGTGGAGGAAGGGAGGGAGGGAGGAAAAGGAGGGAGGGAGGGAGAGGATGGAGGGAGGGGGAGGAGGGAGGGAGGGGGATGTAGGAGGGGTAGGAAGGAGGGGGAGGAAGGAGGGGTAGGAAGGAGGGGGAAGAAGGAGGGGTAGGAAGGAGGGAGGTAAGAGGGAGGGAGGGAGGAGGGAGGGGAACAATGCCGGAGGGTGGTAGCGGGCAGGGATAATGGAAAGGTGGTAAAGGCTGAGGTAGTGTTGGAAGCAATTATGTAATGGAAGGTGGCAAGGAGGATGATGGGAAGGGAGGAAGACGGAATGGAGGAAGAGAGGAAGGGAGAAAGAGAAGATGAAGGGGAGGGAAGGAGATAGGGACAGAAGGAGGGACAGAAGAAGGGACAGAGGGAGGGACAGAGGGGAGAGAATGTGAGGAAGGAGGAGGAAGAAAAAGAGGGAGATAGAAAGAGAGGAAGTAAGGTGAAGGAGAAGGAAAGGGATAGGGGGAGGGAGGGCGAGGTAGAGGGGGAGGGGGAGGTAGAGGGAGAGTGGGAGGAGAAAAGTACAGGAGGGGGAGGAGGAGGTAGGGAGAGGAGGAGGAAAAGAGAGAAGGAGAGAGAAGGAATACGATGAGTGGAGAGAACGAATCGGGGAGAGAGTGAAGCTGAGGTGAGAGGAAAATGGAAAGAGCAAAAATAAGAGAGAGCGAAGAGAGTGGAGAGCGAAACATGGAGGGAGGAGGCAGGGAGAGGTGGAAGCGGAAGGAGGACGAGGCAGGGAGAGGTGGAAGCGGAAGGAGGACGAGGCAGGGAGAGGTGGAAGCGGAAGGAGGACGAGGCGAGGGAAGCATGAGGAAGATGGAGGAGGGCGAGGGTGGAGGAGGAGGTGGAGGAGGAGGAGGAGGAGGAGGAGGAGGAGGAGGAGGAGGAGGAGGATTTGGAGTGAGGGTGAAACAAAAAGAGGTGGGAAGAAAGGGAGAGGCAAGCGGAAGGAGGACAAAGCGAAGAGAGGAAGCCGGGGAGAGGAGGGGAAAGTGGGAGAGGGTGAAGCGGGGAGAGGGTGAAGAGGAGGAGGGGAGAGTTGAATCGGGGTGGAGGTGAAGCAGGGGAAGGTGAATCTGGGTGAGGTGAAGCCTGGGGATAGTAAAGACGTAGGGGAGGGCGAAGCGGGGAGAGGGCGAAGCGGGGAGAGGGCGAAGCGGGGAGAGGGCGAAGCGGGGAGAGGGAGAGGCGGGGAGAGGGAGAGGCGGGGAGAGGGAGAGGCGGGGAGAGGGAGAGGCGGGGAGAGGGAGAGGCGGGGAGAGGGAGAGGCGGGGAGAGGGAGAGGCGGGGAGAGGGAGAGGCGGGGAGAGGGAGAGGCGGGGAGAGGGAGAGGCGGGGAGAGGGAGAGGCGGGGAGAGGGAGAGGCGGGGAGAGGGCGAGGCGGGGAGAGGGCGAAGCGGGGAGAGGGCGAAGCGGGGAGAGGGCGAGCGGGGGGAGGAGAGGCGGGGAGAGGGCGAGGCGGGGAGAGGAGAGGCGGGGAGAGGGAGAGGCGGGGAGAGGGCGAAGCGGGAGAGAGGGGAGAGGGCGAGGCGGGGAGAGGGCGAAGCGGGGAGAGGGCGAAGCGGGGAGAGGGCGAAGCGGGGAGAGGGCGAAGCGGGGTGAGGGCGAAGCGGGGTGAGGGCGAAGCGGGGTGAGGGCGAAGCGGGGTGAGGGCGAAGCGGGGTGAGGGCGAA
Organism: Oratosquilla oratoria; assembly: GCF_046742065.1. Taxonomy (NCBI): domain Eukaryota; kingdom Metazoa; phylum Arthropoda; class Malacostraca; order Stomatopoda; family Squillidae; genus Oratosquilla; species Oratosquilla oratoria. Next base: position 5,343,606 of record NC_134787.1, read on the forward strand.
GCGGGGTGAGGGCGAAGCGGGGTGAGGGCGAAGCGGGGTGAGGGCGAAGCGGGGAGAGGGCGAAGCGGGGAGAGGGCGAAGCGGGGAGAGGGCGAAGCGGGGAGAGGGCGAAGCGGGGAGAGGGCGAAGCGGGGAGAGGGCGAAGCGGGGAGAGGGCGAAGCGGGGAGAGGGCGAAGCGGGGAGAGGGCGAAGCGGGGAGAGGGCGAAGCGGGGAGAGGACGAAGCGGGGAGAGGACGAAGCGGGGAGAGGGCGAAGCGGGGAGAGGGAGAGGCGGGGAGAGGGCGAAGCGGGGAGAGGGCGAAGCGGGGAGAGGGCGAAGCGGGGAGAGGGCGAAGCGGGGAGAGGGCGAAGTGGGGTGAGGGCGAAGCGGGGAGAGGGCGAAGCGGGGAGAGGGCGAAGCGGGGAGAGGGCGAAGCGGGGAGAGGGCGAAGCGGGGAGAGGGCGAAGCGGGGAGAGGGCGAAGTGGGGAGAGGACGAAACGGGGAGAGGGCGAAGCGTGGAGAGGGAGAGGCGTGGAGAGGGCGAAGCGGGGAGAGGGCGAAGCGGGGAGAGGGCGAAGCGGGGAGAGGGCGAAGCGGGGAGAGGGCGAAGCGGGGAGAGGACGAAGCGGGGAGAGGGCGAAGCGGGGAGAGGGCGAAGTGGGGAGAGGGAGAAGTGGGGAGAGGGCGAAGCGGGGTGACGGCGAAGCGGGGTGAGGGCGAAGCGGGGAGAGGGCGAAGCGGGGAGAGGGCGAAGCGGGGAGAGGGCGAAGCGGGGAGAGGGCGAAGCGGGGAGAGGGCGAAGCGGGGTGAGGGCGAAGCGGGGAGAGGGCGAAGCGGGGAGAGGGCGAAGCGGGGAGAGGGCGAAGCGGGGAGAGGGCGAAGCGGGGTGAGGGCGAAGCGGGGAGAGGGCGAAGCGGGGAGAGGGCGAAGCGGGGAGAGGGCGAAGCGGGGAGAGGGCGAAGCGGGGAGAGGGCGAAGCGGGGAGAGGACGAAGCGGGGAGAGGGCGAAGCGGGGAGAGGGCGAAGCGGGGAGAGGGAGAGGCGGGGAGAGGGCGAAGCGGGGAGAGGGCGAAGCGGGGAGAGGGCGAAGCGGGGAGAGGGCGAAGCGGGGAGAGGGCGAAGCGGGGAGAGGGCGAAGCGGGGAGAGGGCGAAGCGTGGTGAGGGCGAAGCGGGGAGAGGGCGAAGGGGGGAGAGGGAGAAGTGGGGAGAGGGCGAAGCGGGGTGACGGCGAAGCGGGTTGAGGGCGAAGCGGGGAGAGGGCGAAGCGGGGAGAGGGCGAAGCGGGGAGAGGGCGAAGCGGGGAGAGGGCGAAGCGGGGAGAGGGCGAAGCGGGGAGAGGGCGAAGCGGGGAGAGGGCGAAGCGGGGAGAGGGCGAAGCGGGGAGAGGGCGAAGCGGGGAGAGGGTGAAGCGTGGTGAGGGCGAAGCGGGGAGAGGGCGAAGCGGGGAGAGGGCGAAGCGGGGAGAGGGCGAAGCGGGGAGAGGGCGAAGCGGGGAGAGGGCGAAGCGGGGAGAGGACGAAGTGGGGAGAGGACGAAGCGGGGAGAGGGCGAAGCGTGGAGAGGGAGAGGCGGGGAGAGGGCGAAGCGGGGAGAGGGCGAAGCGGGGAGAGGGCGAAGCGGGGAGAGGGCGAAGCGGGGTGAGGACGAAGCGGGGAGAGGGCGAAGCGGGGAGAGGGCGAAACGGGGAGAGGACGAAGCGGGGAGAGGGCGAAACGGGGAGAGGACGAAGCGGGGAGAGGGCGAAGCGGGGAGAGGGAGAGGCGGGGAGAGGGCGAAGTGGGGAGAGGGCGAAGCGGGGAGAGGGCGAAGCGGGGAGAGGGCGAAGCGGGGAGAGGGCGAAGTGTGGTGAGGGCGAAGCGGGGAGAGGGCGAAGCGGGGAGAGGGCGAAGCGGGGAGAGGGCGAAGCGGGGAGAGGGCGAAGCGGGGAGAGGGCGAAGCGGGGAGAGGGCGAAGTGGGGAGAGGACGAAGCGGGGAGAGGGCGAAGCGTGGAGAGGGAGAGGCGTGGAGAGGGCGAAGCGGGGAGAGGGCGAAGCGGGGAGAGGGCGAAGCGGGGAGAGGGCGAAGCGGGGAGAGGGCGAAGCGGGGAGAGGGCGAAGCGGGGAGAGGGCGAAGTGGGGAGAGGGAGAAGTGGGGAGAGGGCGAAGCGGGGTGACGGCGAAGCGGGTTGAGGGCGAAGCGGGGAGAGGGCGAAGCGGGGAGAGGGCGAAGCGGGGAGAGGGCGAAGCGGGGAGAGGGCGAAGCGGGGTGAGGGCGAAGCGGGGTGAGGGCGAAGCGGGGTGAGGGCGAAGCGGGGAGAGGGCGAAGCGGGGAGAGGGCGAAGCGGGGTGAGGGCGAAGCGGGGTGAGGGCGAAGCGGGGAGAGGGCGAAGCGGGGAGAGGGCGAAGCGGGGAGAGGGCGAAGCGGGGAGAGGGCGAAGCTGGGAGAGGGGGAAACGGGGTGAGGGCGAAGCGGGGAGAGGGCGAAACGGGGAGAGGGCGTAGTGGGGAGAGGGCGAAAAGGGGAGAGGGCGAAGCGGGGAGAGGGCGAAGCGGGGAGAGGGCGAAGCAGGGAGAGGGCGAAGCGGGGAGAGGGCGAAGCGGGGAGAGGGCGAAGCGGGGAGAGGGCGAAGCGGGGAGAGGGCGAAGCGGGGAGAGGGCGAAGAGGGGAGAGGGCGAAGCGGGGTGAGGGCGAAGCGGGGTGAGGGCGAAGCGGGGAGAGGGCGAAGCGGGGAGAGGGCGAAGCGGGGAGAGGGCGAGGCGGGGAGAGGGCGAAGCGGGGAGAGGGCGAAGCGGGGAGAGGGCGAAGCGGGGAGAGGGCGAAGCGGGGAGAGGGCGAAAAGGGGAGAGGGCGAAGCGGGGAGAGGGCGAAGCGGGGAGAGGGCGAAGCGGGGAGAGGGCGAAGCAGGGAGAGGGCGAAGCGGGGAGAGGGCGAAGCGGGGAGAGGGCGAAGCGGGGAGAGGGCGAAGCGGGGAGAGGGCGAAGCGGGGAGAGGGCGAAGCGGGGAGAGGGCGAAGCGGGGTGAGGGCGAAGCGGGGAGAGGGCGAAGCGGGGTGAGGGCGAAGCGGGGAGAGGGCGAAGCGGGGAGAGGGCGAAGCGGGGAGAGGGCGACGCGGGGAGAGGGCGAAGCGGGGAGAGGGCGAAGCGGGGAGAGGGCGAAGCGGGGAGAGGGCGAAGCGGGGAGAGGGCGAAGCGGGGAGAGGGCGAAGCGGGGAGAGGAAAAAAGTACAACGGCGAGCCACAAAACTGATTCCAAATATCAAAAATAAATCATACGAAAATCGACTTAAGCACATGAATCTGTTTTCCCTAAAAAAGCGTAGACTCAGAGGTGACTTGATACAGGTCTTTAAGATTTTAAAGGGAATTGACAACATCAAAAGTGACCAAAATTTTCACATTGAATGAGAATCAGACAAGAAACAATGGTCTCAAACTGTCCGGAAATAGATTCAATTTGGAAGTAGGTAGAAACAACTTTGCCAACCGTGTAGTTAATGAATGGAATAAACTTCCTGCACAGGTAGTGCAATGTAGTTCAGTTCGAAGCTTTAAGAATCATTTAGATAAATACCTAAGTAAGATGCTGTAATTATTATAATTTATGTTATATTATTTGTTTTTGTTTTGTTATAATTTGTCTGTCTGATTTTCATTTATTATTAGTTATATGTCCAATTTATTATCATTTACTATTTACCTGTTTGTTTGTTATTCAACTATACCAATGCATTTATTTATGTATTTTAATTGTTATTTACATTGTTATAGTTTTAATTTATTATTAATATGATTTTTTTTTTTTTTTTTTTTTTTTTTTTTTTTTTTTTTTTTTTTTTTTTTTTTTTTTTGCATCCGACCTAGATATGGATCAAAAGGTCTCCTGTCGGCATGCTTTGCCTTTGTAATCCTTTGAGAGGCGGGGAGAGGGCGAAGCGGGGAGAGGGCGAAGCGGGGAGAGGGCGAAGCGGGGAGAGGGCGGAGCGGGGAGAGGGCGGAGCGGGGAGAGGGCGGAGCGGGGAGAGGGCGAAGCGGGGTGAGGGCGAAGCGGGGAGAGGGCGAAGCGGGGTGAGAGCGAAGAGGGAAGAGGGCGAAGCAGGGAGAGGGCGAAGCGGGGAGAGGGAAAAGCGGGGAGAGGGAGAAGCAGGGAGAGGGCGGAGCGGGGAGAGGGCGAAGCGGGGAGAGGGAGAAGCGGGGAGAGGGAGAAGCGGGGAGAGGGAGAAGCAGGGAGAGGGAGAAGCAGGGAGAGGGCGAAGCAGGGAACGGAAAGGAACACAAAGGAGAAACAAACAACAGCAGGCCGGCCCTAACGAGGCTATTTGTGTTTACTATGCCAAGCTACAATTAAGAAAACAGGGCAACTAGGCGATAGAAGATGAATTAATACTACTGCTACCACTATCCTATCCAAGTACAATTAAATGCCGGGCTGTCAGATCTTTTATTCCAAGGGATAGTATTTTATTTGCGGATTAGAGTCCAAATGTTTATCTAGGCGATTTTTAAATGTTGTTATTGTTTTACTTTCAACGACAGTGGAAGGTAACGAATTCCACACGTTAAGAACCCAATTAAAGAAGTGCTTACTTTCATTCGAAGAAAATCTTTTACCAATTGCTTTAAAATCGTGACGTGTTCTTATACTTGATTGGTCTAATTAGAAGTAATCTTCGACATTGACATTGCCTTTGAATATTTTTTCAAAAACCTCGATTAAATCTCCTCGCATTCTCCTTTTTGAAAGTGAGAATAGATTTAGTCTTAAGTCTTTCTTCATACGGCAGATTTCCCAGCCTTGGTGTCATTTCAGTCATTCTCCTAATTACCGCGCACGCACTCTGTTCACACCACTATTTTCTTGACCCCAGTGAAGTTAAATTGATCATAAGAGGCTAAATGTTATACTGGGACCTGGATTGCAGAAACTACTTGAATCACGGCTTATGACTCGATGTAACAACTCAAATACAGGGCTTAGCACGTGACATATAAATGCAGGGAGAGGGCGAAGCAGGGAGAGGGCGAAGCAGGGAGAGGGCGAGGCGGGGAGAGGGCGAGGCGGGGAGAGGGTGAGGCGGGGAGAGGGCGAGGCGGGGAGAGGGTGAGGCGGGGAGAGGGAGAAGCAGGGAGAGGGAGAGGCGGGGTGAGGTCGAAGCAGGGAGAGGTCGAAGCAGGGAGAGGGCGAGGCGGGGAGAGGGCGAGGCGGGGAGAGGGCGAGGCGGGGAGAGGGAGAAGTGGGGAGAGGGAGAAGTGGGGAGAGGGAGAAGTGGGGAGAGGGAGAAGTGGGGAGAGGGAGAAGTGGGGAGAGGGAGAAGTGGGGAGAGGGAGAAGTGGGGAGAGGGAGAGGCGAGGGAGTATGAAGTGTTCGGGAGGACGAAGCGGGGAAAGGGCGAAGAGTGGGGAGGGCGAAGCGGGGAGAGGGTAAAGTGGGGAGAGGGCGAAGCGGAGGGGGAGTTGAAACGGGACGGGTGTAAAGAGGGGGGGAAGGTGAAGCGTGGGGGAGGTGAAATGGGGAGGGTGAAAACGGGGGAAGGGTGAAAACGGGGAAAGGGTGCAAACGGGGGGAAGGGTGCAAACGGGGGGAAGGGTGCAAACGGGGGGAAGGGTGAAAACGGGGGGAAGGGTGAAAACGGGGGGAAGGGTGAAAACGGGGGGAAGGGTGAAAACGAGGGAAGGGTGAAAATGGGGGAAGGGTGAAGTGGGGGAGGGTAAAGTGGGGTAAAGCGAAGTGAGGGTGAAGCGGGGGGGGTGAAATGAAGCAAGAAAAGGTTAAAACGGGAAAGGTGAAACGGGGGAGGTCGAAGAGGGGGGAAGGCCGAAGAGGGGGTGAAGGCAAAGCGAGGGGAGAAATGAAGCGTGGGGGAGGGCGAAATGGGGAGAGGGTGAAACGGGGAGAGGGAGAAGCGGGGAAGGTAGAAGGTAAGAGTAAGGCAAGGGGACGAGAAAGGGAAAAGAGAAGTCAAGATGCGGAGGAAAGAAGAAGGAAGGGAGAAAGGAAAAGACGGAAAAGAGGTAAAGGAGGAGGCCGGCCGGGAACGTCGAGGGCCGGCGAGAAGCTTAGCCCAGGCCTGGTAATGTACGAGTATTATTAGCCTCCTCAGATTTACCTCATAAGAATCTTCCTCAAATGATATGAAGTAAAAGCTACGCCAAGCTTATTTTTCTTTGACCCATCCTGTCCTTAGAGGAGGAAGAGAGGGAGAGAGGAGCGGAATGAAGTGGTAGAGAAGGAGGGACCAAGGAGGAGGGAGAGGGGAGAGAGAGCAAAAGAGAAACGGGAGAGGAAGGGAGAGAGGGAGGAAAAGAAGGAAAGGGAGTGAGGAGGAAGGTGAAAGGTATTGAGGTAAAATGAAGAAGAGAGGGAGAGGGAAAAGGGAGGGAAAGATAATGGGAAAGAAGGTGGAAAAGAGAAAGGGGTAGAGGGAGGATAATAAGGAGAAGAGAAAGGAAGGGAGGGATGGAGGGAGGGATGGAGGAAGGGATGGGAGGGAGGGAGGAGGGAGGAGGGGATGGGAGGAAAGGGAGGAGGGAGGAAGGGACGGGAGGAAAGGGAGGAGGGAGGGAGGAAGGGAGGGAGGAAAGGGAGGAGGGAGGAGGGAACGGGAGGAAAGGGAGGAGGGAGGAAGGGAGGGAGGAAAGGGAGGAGGGAGGAAGGGAGGGAGGAAAGGGAGGAGGGAGCAAGGGAGGGAGGAAAAAGAGGAAAGGAAAGAAAGTGGTAGGAAGAGGAGGAGAAAGTGAGAGGGAAGAGAAAGGAGGTAGAGAGGGAAGTAGGAGGTAATGAAGCAGGGTAATCAGGCAGGAGTAGCAGCCAGGCAGGGAGGTGAACGGGGGTAGTACGGAAAAATATGTGAGGCAAAGCAGGCTGGAAATGAGCGAGGGACGGTAGGGGAAGGAGACAGAGAGAGAGACTGTTTAAATGAGCAGGCGCATAACCATGCAGGTGAGCAGGTGCACAGCTGAGCTAGCAGGCTTATACTTAGGGAAAACAGGTATGCAGGCTTGATCAGTGGGGTGGAGGGAGAGGTGATACTGGAGGAAGTGCATGAGGGAGTGAGAGAGGGGTGGAAGAGAAGGAAGGGAGAGAACGAGGCAGAAAGCAGAGACGGAGGGGAATTGGAGTGCAAGCATTGCAAGCAATGAAATCAATAGAGGCTTGAAAATAGGCAGAAGGGTAGGCATGTATAAAGGCAATCATGTACAAAGGCAGGCAGGTATATGAAAGCAGGCAGCCACAAAGACATTCAGGTGGGGAAGCAGTTTGTTCCCTTTACCACCACACACCTAACCATCCCCTATCATCTCCTCCGTAACATGTCGATCATCAGAGCAATGGGCTCCTGCACATGTAGTGGGATTTATACTTCAATCAATTTGGCTCCATTAGAATATTACCTACAGGGAACAAAACCAAATCTATGAAATATTTCAAATATATATGTGTGGGCTGTGAAACATTAAGGTGGGTGTATGGTTATTATTTTGAGTTTCATTTTTCACACAATCCTGACCTCTTTCAAGTTTTGGGGTAAAATGGCAGCTTTTCCTAACCGAAATATAAAAGCAAGAACAAGTTCCTCTTTGCTCACATTTACATACGTATGTTAGAAACCTTGCCATTCTTGCCCTATCCTCTGAATATTGTGTGCAATGTCGTTTAGTGATAAATCGTAACCCTAATTATTCGTTTCAAAAAACAAAAAATTGCTTAGATGAAAAGGAGTCTAAGTCTAGATGCTCGGCTCGGCCACATGAACTATGCAATCTTCACTGGCATAGCAGCTAGTCTGCCTATATTTACCGTCTTACGCCTCGTTCGCTTGAGCATCCTACAGCATCTGTAGACAAACACGAACATTTTGCTGGGCTGTCCTCTGCAGACAGAGGCGTTGAGTCTGTCACTAAACAAAATTTTCGTTTGGGTCTATAGACTTTCACAAAAAGAACCTCCGAGTCCATTACCAAACAATATTTTCTCTTATGTCTGCAGACATTGTATGATATTTGTGGACGGGGCTTTAAACAAGGCGCAAACAATAGAGAAAAGACAAAATGAATCCCTTCCTTAGCAAGCATTTCTTACTAGTCGTCTGCTAGAGTATTCTAACCAATTTCGTGGCACTACGTGGGCTGTGAAAGGGTTACGAATATTCAAATAAATCCCTTTTGTAATGGGTTATATTTTCTGTGGGAGTTAAGTTTGGTCAGGACGAACTAGGTTGGTTTAGATTTTGTTAGGTTTAGCCGGTTTTGTTAATCTCTTATGCGTTAATATATAGAAATCCACTGAAAATCGTTCGTTCTTCGTCGTGCCTTAATTATAAAGTAAACGGGTTGAGGGAAGGGAATGTTACGTCCTTTGCATAGGTAATGTAGGTTGAAAAGGCGAAGACTATATATATATAGTCATCTTTACTATGAAATTATGATCATTCGACATGCGAGAAAACCTCAGGTTATCGTGTGGTGATCAAATATGTTCTTGGTAATTCATTTTGCAGTGTTTAACACGGAAGAGGTAAGGAGGATGGGGGGGCACACTTCTGAACTAGTAACTATGAAGTTAGGCTGGGTTAGATTAGTTTAGGATTGACGGGTTAATGGTTTATGGTCCAGCCTAACCCTGCATATTCTATACAACTCTGCGCATCGTTTAATTTTCACTCGTTGGTAAAACTAAGTTTATAGATGGTAATTATATATAGAGGTGAAGCTTCGTTATACTGATGTACCAACTTCAAGGTTCACGCTGTTAGGCTAGGTGGATGGGAACTGTGGTTGTTTCAGTTTAGAAATACGGTCCAGAATAATTTAATAATGAAAATAGGATTTTCTCCCCCAAATAACTCCCGAGCTAACCATGGCAAAACAAATTATCAGTAATCCCTTGTATATTCAAACTAATGTAATTTAAATATTTAGTGATCAAATATGTTCTTGGTAATTCATTCTGCAGTGTTTAACACGGAAGAGGTAAGGAGGATGGGGGGGGGGGAGGGCACACTTCTGAACTAGTAACTATGAGGTTAGGCTGGGTTAGGTTAGTTTAGGATTGACGGGTTAATGGTTTATGGTCCAGCCTAACCCTGCATATTCTATACAACTCTGCGCACGTTAAATAAACAAACCATAGTTCATACACATACAACCAACAAAAGCAAATTTCTAACGAACTATTTTGTCTACTCACCTAACAGTACTGTCGATGGGGAATATTAAAGTAGAGGTGGCTTCTCAATGACTTCAGTATAAATTCCTTTATTTTTTCTTGTCACTATATAACACAACGCACAAGCAAAACACGACGATGAAACATTCCCGGTACTACTAAGCACCTTCAACAGTGGAGTATTGTATAAAAAGGCTGTCTTGGATGGCGCCAGGCTAATGTGCTATTCAAGGAAGAAGCCAAGAAGCACCTCAAGGCGTTTCAATTAATTAACAAGCACTTTAGAACTATTAGGTCCAGACCTGTGGCAACCACAACTGTCAGATGTCTGCCAGAAGTAAACTTCGGGTCGAGCGTGTTGACAATCACAGCACACCTGTAGTCTGGACAAACAGTCCCTTGAATGTGTGATGACCTCCTAACGGGGTATCAATTTGATATCTTATACAATTGCCATTTTAGAGTTTAGTAACATCCCTACAGACCAAGTCACTGAAATTTCTTTCGTAACTGGAGTCTAATTTCCACTCAAATAAAGAAGGCTGATAACTTAATTTCTGACATCCTTCCATTCAGCTACCTGCCTTAAATCTTTTATATGATTCTAGTTCTTCGGCGCTATTTTGATTCTATGGGTAAAAATGCTGATAATTGTTTAAAAAATGAGTTTAATGATTATGTCCAGATCATTCGCTGCCGGTCAGCGGCGGAGAAAGGTTGTTCCGATCATAACTCCAGATAATATTTTTGAGTTATATGACCACGAAATTTGGGAAGAAAAGGAGCTCCTTAGATCACACCTATGCTACTATTGAATCCTCCCAGGAAGTTAACAACATGGATATGACTCTGCCACAGAGTCGGAATAATGAAAACTGTGAAGGAAGTAGCATGGGAGAGACGTCAACACAGGGAGTAGGAGAAGTGAAGGGCTGGACCGAGATAGCTGAAAACTTGAACGACAGTGTCAACAATGCCGGTTCCCGTGCCAAGAGATTGAAGGTTAGTGGAAAGACTGAAGACCAAGCTAAATCTGCCACCACGAAAGATCCCTTAATGACTGCAATAGAAGCAGCCGGCATGGACCAGGACTTGATAATTGAAGAAAATAACACCGCAGACACTAAAGCAGCTGATGTGAATCAAGATATAGTCGGGGACATCACCACGTCCACTGGTAAGGAAAGACTTATGATAACATTTCCAGAAAAATGTAACCTCTCTCTGGAAAACAAATATACCTGGTATATGGCACTATTAAAACAACACCCTGACTGTAGGCCACTTTTTAAGGAAGGGAGGAATGCACCATATATCACATTAATCAATGGTCAGCAATATAACACCATGATAACAGATGGCTTCCAGGGACAAGTAATGAAACCTATAACTGGCTTACAACGTACTGTGGTCATTTTTGACGTACCTACTTATATAAATGTCAATTTATTACAGTGTCCACCAGGATTCCAGTGGCTAAAACGACGGATGGTTGGGAAAAATCCAAGGCCACAACTCCTAGGAGCAGTATCAGGACCTATTGACTCAGAAACTCACATCATCGGTGTTGGAAGGAAGAGAGTTGCTCCCTATGTTCCAGAGCCAGACCTGTGTCAAAAGTGTAGCAAATGGGGACACAAAAGTTGGCGATGTCGAACTACATATGTGCGATGCAGATACTGTGCTGGGGGACATCTCTCAGAGGAGTGCTGGGAAAAGATACAACAAAAAGTAGCTGTACCACCGAAATGCTGCAACTGTGGAGGTCAACACAATGCAAGTTCTCCAGTATGCCCTAAAAAACCACGCTACAAGACTCTACCACCAAGTATACCAAGTATACCCACTACTGTATACCAAACTGCTCCTCCACCTACAAGAACTGCTTGGAACGTCACAGCAATGCAGGAAGAATTTCCACCTTTGCAACAGGAGAAAGCAACAACTAATTCTACAACTAAGGTGAGGTCACTATCCGTTACTCAGTCAAATGAAGTAAATATAGTGGCTAAAGAGCAGGAACGACTAAGTATAGCAGTGGACAGACTTAATACATTGTTAAATGAAAGTATAGAAGAATTAAAAGCAGATAGAGTAAGGCTTGAGAGAAAGATGAAAGAATACACAGACTCTAAATTTAAAGAAGTGCAGGAATTAGTGCATCAAAACATACAAAAAGTCCAACAGGAAGTACAGGAATTTGTGCAACAAGGCATTCAGAAAGTTCATCAAGAAGTAAAGGAAACTGTGCATCAAGAAATACAGAAGGCTAACTGTCAACAAGTAAAGAATATGGAATCTATCATGGAAAAACTTGAAATTTTGAAAAAGAGAGATAAGGAGAGACACGAAAATTATGAACAGCTATCTAGGAATATAGAACTAATTCTAGAGAAATTTGAAGCCTTCAGAAGAGAAGTCTTAGCTAGCCAGAACAATAAACAGTGGCCCCCACCAAAATGATGCAAAACCCTACAATGAATAACAAAATTTTCCATTTATTGACATGGAATGTTAATGGACTAAGAAATAGGGTAACTGATATACATGCATATATTCTTCAACAGAGCCCTGACTTCATAGCTGTACAGGAAACTGGACCAGAGGTGTATGAACTCAGAGGATATTATCAACATATTCTTAGTTGTGATGATGGAAGCAGTAGAGGTATGGTTACTTATGTTAAGTCTGGACTTCCAGTTACCTTGGTGGAGAAAGGAGTCAATGGGGGAATAGAATATATCACTGTGTGTCTACATTTATCAAATAACTATATATATATCACTAATATGTATGTTCATTCTGGTGCCCTGTACATTGATAATTTACCTCCGCACATATTAGAAGAAAGTACAATTCTCTTGGGTGATCTTAATGCTAGACATGTAGACCTAGGTAGTTTTAAGACTTCTAATACTAATGGCGTAAGGTGGGTAACCTTTCTTAAAGCTAATAATAATGTACAAATTACTGGTGCCAAAGTCCCTACACATGTTCAGGGAGGAAGACTAGATTATGTTGCCTTATTTAATATGCCATTTTGTACGTGTGAAACTAATGTTGTATCATCTCTTCTCAGTGACCACTTTGCCCTTAAGACGTATATTCCCCTCTCCACAACCAACATAGTACACAGAAAAAGGTTAAGCATCCCCTCAAGTAAATTTCCTGGGCTCCTGATCAATGTTAAGAAATGGTACAGTAATAACAATATTAATTTACAAGATGCCAATGATATTGATCAGGGATTACTTAAAGTAATTAATGAATATGTAGACAACAACAAGACTAGGCAGAAGCACACTCGTAATCCAAAGAGATCATATGCACATGACCCTGTTATATTAAATTGTCAGGATACAATAGCAGCCTTACAGAGTAGATGGCAAGCACAGCCAAATGATCATGATGTCAAGAGAGCTATGGGAACAGTTGCTAAACATTTGTCTGAGCTAAAGAGAGACATGAGGAAGAAGTATTGGGATGAGTTTCTAAATAAAATTCGTAACACCAAATCAATACAGGAAGTTTGGTATCACGTTAATAAGATCAAAGGTAAGAAAACTTCAGTAACCAGTGACTCAAATCCTGCAAAAAAAGGTCAAAGATCTCATTAAACAATGGAGTTCTGCTTCTGCTTTGTCTGGTCTGCCTGTTGGACATCAAATTGCTCTGGCAGAGAATAGGTTACAAAGGTTACAATTAGTCAATCATAATGTTAAGTTGGATGATGACACTTGTGTACCTATATCAATAGATGAACTATTATATGCTGTCAAAAGTGGTAAATCAACAGCCCCTGGTGAGGATGGACTTACATATAATATTATAAATGCATTACTGAATATTGACGGGAAAAATCCCATACTAGATATGTTTAATGTGTCTTACAGAAATAGTACGTTACCCCCAGCATGGAAATCAGCCATAATTATACCTGTACCTAAGAGTGATGGGAAATTTCGACCAATCTCACTTACCAGCTGCTTGTGCAAAATGATGGAAAGAATTGTCTTACGTAGGTTAATCTATAAAGTGGGTGATAAAATGTCTGAAAATTTATATGGTTTCATGAAGGGACGTGCTACTAGCGACTGCTTTGTTCATTGCTTAGCTAATACCAATGCTTCTTGTCAAGTATATGTAGATTTGAAAGGTGCCTTTGATAGAGCTAATAAAGAAGTTATACTAGAGGAACTTGTATTGAAGGGAGTCAAAGGAAAGTTATTAGGATGGATACAAGACTATTTGTATAATAGAAAAGGTAAGGTTTGGTTACAGGGAACACTATCAGAAGAAGAAACATTCGAGTTAGGTACCCCCCAAGGTGGAGTTCTAAGTCCTATGCTATACAATATACTAATGGATAAAATTGCTAGATATGAATTTACACAGGGTACCAAAGTCATCATATATGCTGATGACATACTAATACAATGTGATACACCTAAAACACTTAGCAAGGCTGTGAATGAACTTGAACAACTATGTACATACATGGGACTTGTCATAAATGAAAACAAAACTAAATTTCAAGCTAAACAGAAAAAGTGTAGGAAACCTACTGTAAATGGTGAAAAAATTGAGCGTGTCCTTAACTACAAATATTTGGGTGTACAATTAGGTTATAGAAATGCTAATTATTGTATCGAATATGTTAAAAATATGTGTGTATCTAGACTAGCCCCTCTCAAAGTCTTAGCAAATAGAGGGTCAGGTGTTGGTGTACCTATACTTCGCATGTTTTATATATATGTGATACGTTCCCTCATAGATTATGCTTCACTTGTGTTGGTGCAATACAATACACAACAACTTAAATGCTTAGAAGTCGTACAAAATAAGGCAATGAGAATTATTTTAGGGTGTGCTACAACAACTAAGATAGAGGTATTAAGAAGAGAGTTAAGATTACCCAGTATTATTTTAAGAATAGAAGAAATAACGAGTCGAACTGTATGTCGTATAGTGTGTAATGGTACAAACTCTCTCCAAAGAGATATATTAGCATTATATAATGATAATCATGTAACTAACAACCCATATCTTCGCAAATTATGTAAGGTTCTAAGAAAGTTTGACATTATGAACGAATATAATGCCCTAGAAAAAAGTAACTACTATACCACCTGGAATCCATACAATGTAAAAATTGACATTGAAAAGCTAAGTAAACCAAAGGAACAATGGTATAAATACGAATTAAAAGCACATTTTCTTGACAAATTGTCACAATACCCACGGAAACAGGTGGTACATGTGTACTGTGATGGGTCAGTTGAGGGTACCAAGACAGGATGTGGGGTGTTTATAAGGGAATATTCTTCCTCTGCAGAATTTCAAGATTATGAAATTTCAAAAAGACTACCAAATAATTTGTCATCAACCAGAACTGAACTATATGCTATCTTAGAAGGCTTACATATTATTGCGAGTATGGGTAAAAATGTATACTTTTTTGTCGATAGTCAGAGTGCATTATATGAACTTGTATCTTCCTCTCCAGCTGATTGTGATGTTGTTAACAAATGTTTAAATATTATATATAACCTGGAGAGAAACAATACACATATTTATTTTGTATGGGTACCATCCCATATAGGATTGTATTATAATGAAAAAGCAGATAGTCTTGCACGAAATGCAATTAGAGATGTAAACAATATTCCTGGTAATGAATACACATATAAACATATAAGGTCAATAATAAGAACAAATGTTATTGCTAACATGGATATAGACCTAGATAAATGTTGCGAGAAGGGTAGTGTAAGTAGCAGGCATTATAAGGCAGTATTAAATAATACAGAGGAATATCCATATGGTAGACATAGTTCCCAAATGGATTTAGTCACTATGAGACTCAGACTTGGATATAAATATTACTGGGAGGTGTACAGGGAAGCTGAACCTGAGCCCTGCACTTTATGTGCAAGGCCGGGAGGACATTCACTACAACATTATGTACAGTATTGCCCAAAAATCGATGAATTTAGACCACAGGGACAATGGAACCTCAATGAGCTCATATGCTATTACATAAATAATGATATCTTAACTAAAATTGTTAAAAAACATCCAATGTTTGCTTTCAAATGTTAAATACAACTGTGATATTATAATATAAACATTTATTTTTGATAGAACTGTAACAAACAAATTAAACATAAAATGTATAGGGGTTAGTTGGCAAGACCCAACTCTCTCCTTTGTTGTACATCAACAATAAACTTATTGAATTGAATTGAATTGATTATGTCCAGATCTCCAGGATTGCTGCGAATTCCTCAAAACAAATGACGTTACAATATTCCAGAGATGATTCAAGTCTCTGAAGACGGGAAAACTCGCCGATAACTTGTCAGCACGCGGACGAAGGAGCAAACTTAGTCGTCTGTTCCATAGATGTCGCTAATATAAAACTATAGATTACGTATATTTAATTCTAAGCATTGCTTTAGAGGTGGTAGAATAGTATAAGAATCTTTCAATACATAAAGACAATTATGTTTTTTTTTTTTTGGCACGCGTTACGTTGTATTTGTAATGACAGTAATTGAATTGCTATTTGTTTCTTTGAATTAACCGTTTAATAGTATGAATAACTACCAACATAACTATGCATAAAGTTTGTATTTTGTTTTGTAATTCAAGTTACATTGGCAGTTATGTGGAATTACAGATATCACATTCCATCCAATTCTCTACTAAAATGGTATCGAAGCGGCCCTAGAAACCTGGATAGTTTTCTTTTATGGAGAATAACGTTGCAACATTGTTTCTGACAGGAGCATTAGTTATAAAATAAAGTGATACATTTTTTTCAATTCTTTTGCTTACAGCCTCATATCAACATGTAAACGCCAGTTTTGACTTGTTTTTCCTCTTCTTCTTTTTCCGGTCACTAACGAATTTTCTCAATCTCTTACCATCCTACTTCCACAAACACCCTTATATTCATCCGTGGCAGACATAATTTTCCTTACATTATAATGATCTTTCCAAAACAAAATGATAAGAAAATGCATTCTTAACAACAAAATCGGTGCTTCTTGCAGCAATACAAATTCAAGATTGTCT
>NC_134787.1:5369811-5372311 GCF_046742065.1 Oratosquilla oratoria
TTCTGGAGCGGAAAGGATAAGATATTTTCGTCCCTTCCGCCGAGCAGACATGATAAACGGAAAACGGTGATAACCAGACAGCCGCAGAACGGGACTCGCGTCGTCGATGAGGTTACACCGTGTGATGGATTCCTTCCGAAAAAGGGAGTTAAGTGAATTGTCTTTTAGTCCTATTAACTTCTCTCTTTTTGGCTATTTGGTCGGTGACAGCCAGCTCTTCTGCCGTTCAAGACGCTATCGCACTGAAGATGGTGGTGTCACAGAGGTGGTCAAGAAAAGATTTAAGGAAGGTAAAAAGAGAGGAACGGTAGAAGCAGTAAATGAACATATTTTTTTCTTTTAATTAAAGACACTAATCTCCAATTATAAAAGAATACTTCGTAACTCTGGTTCTTAGGAATTTTGCCAAATTTTATGAAATTATAAATACATTAAACTCATGCTGTCATTACCAATTATCTTCTTAACGATTAAATTGGGAGTATGAAATTCGTGGCTGCCATGTTGTATCATCCTTTATCTACTATCAGAACTCCATGGTGGTAGGGCTCAGTTTATGTTGAATTTGGCTTCTACCTCATCATTGTACACACGTTTTATATTCATAACTGGCTTCTATTGATCCATCTACGTGAATTTTGTCATTACCTTTCTTTGAGGGTAAAAAAAAAAAAAAAAAAAATCGAAATCAAGTTTGAAGTATATATATAAAAAATTTAATTCTTTTTGAAATTTGGTATATAGAATACCCAAAAACATAGACACTAATAAATCAATGCTATTATTATTAGTATTTTCTTACAGCACGATCTCAGACACTATGCAACATTTCTATGAAAATATGTTAATTCCGATACTGATAATTACTTAAACTTCAACACTTGTTTCAATTTCCTATAAGGTGTATAAAAACCATGTACATTTTTTGTGTTTATCATGAAAAGTTACTTTACAGGTAGAAAAAAAAATGGTAATGTTCTTGCACTGTGACCCTGATACACGTACAATTAATTTCTTATAATAACTTATTAAGTTAGAACACAGGTGCTATGAATATTAAAACTTATTACATGCAAACAAATATCTAAGCCCTTTTGTTATGTAATATGTAACCATCTTTTACATGTAAAACTCATTTGGTCTGGAAAGATTTATTCGGAATTAATGTTAATCCAAAGCTAATGGGTGACATTACTGAGTGATGGAGAGAGAGAAGTTGTCCTTGGTACAGTGTCAATTTCATATTTTCCTTTAATTATCACAAAGAAATATGACATTGATATGAAATCGGCTTTGTCTCTCAACTGCTCCCAACATTATTTCATTTGACTAGCGCTATATACATAAAGAAAAAAAAAACCCGTCTAGCTCTAAAGTTGGAAGGAAAATGGTCCTAAAGGACCTTTCACTTAAGGATCTGTATTGCCTGATGTCAGGAATGAGTCTGTTCATATGATAACTCCCTCTGTCCAGTTCAATATGTCCAGGTGGCTGACTAACTACATTCTGCGATCATATCTCCCAATACCATCAGCCTTAGAGCTACTGCAACTATAAACATCACTAAAAAAACAAAGGAAAATAGGAAATAAAGCACATGGATGTGTTGTCTATAAGAGTTTATAGGTGTGATCTTGTTCATGAGCACGAGCTAGGCACGAGCTAGAGGCATATATGGTGTTCGTTAAATGAGGTGATTTAGGCTAAATTTCCTATGTCACTGCACCTAATGAAGGTGAATCTTCTCATTAACAGAAGGGACGTACAAATGAGTCCATTACAGCAAAGCTAAGAAGAGAGGTGACACTGCATTTAATTTCCATGTTGGGTATATTGTGTATTTACTTATTTGATTACTTCTTAGTTTAATTTTTCAAATGTATGTTGATTAATTCCCTTATTTATTATTTTACGTGCTGGTTTTCCAATTAATCATATATATATATATATATATATATATATATATATATATATATATATATATATATATATATATATATATATATATATAATTGTGATCGGGCATACCTGAGCCAAACTAGGAGAGACTTGAACAAGAGATTGGTCAAACACAAGAGATCTATCAGATATGCCCATGAAGGTTTAGCTGTACTCCACTATTATAGTCATCAGAACCACCGGATTGACTACCAAAATAGTGTTCAAGCTTAGCTGTGGTTTCAGGAGGAGGGCAGTTGAATACTTCCAAATTCTAACATCTCCAAAGAACAATGGTCTACCGACATCATTTAACGTTTGGCAGTTAGTCTCTTGGTCTGTAATTATTTTCTCTCTGACCTCGCCTCTGACCCCTAATCTAGGTCAAATGGCCTGTCAGATAGCCTGTCTGAATTTCTTATATTTCCCCACCTCCCTGGTGACAGAGGAGTATATATTTCTGTAACCACTTTCCCTATATTGCACTTTCCTGAAGAGGGTTGCAGTTGACTGCCGAAATGTGGATATTTACGTTTTCCTAAGTTTTTCTTTCACTCCGACT
>NC_134787.1:5377311-5392311 GCF_046742065.1 Oratosquilla oratoria
TCCTGAAGCATTTGGGCAGTGAGATCTCTTACCTCATCGTGTCGCATGCAAATAAATCCACCTTGCTTGCATATCATTGCATGGTCTGTAGTAAATTGTACACCACAGGAGCATCTGTTAGGCAGCCCTCCTAATGGCCATCCATACCTCAGGGCAATGGCATCCGTGAATTCTCTTTTGTTTAGGGTGAATCCCTTTGCCCTGATTGGTAGTGCTGTCAGCCAATTAGACGCCCCAACTTCCTGCGCCATTGTTATCTTTCTTTTTATATAATTCGATAGCCGAGCTAGAAGTGCTTGAAGTTCCTCCTTCTACCTCTCCTCCCTTCCCTTTGAAATGTTTCTTCTAATTTCCCTAACCTCCTCCATGATAGACTCCTTCCGTTGATCTTGTGACACGATGTTGTTTGTCAATGAGGACGTGAGTTTCATGGAGATTCGGTGTTCTGTGTCGGCAAGGTTTAGCGGGTTGGAGATACCTAGCCCTCCCAATCTAGGTGGAAGTTCCATAAGTTTTCTTTCCTCTTCGTTTATTGTCCGTCCGTTGGTGATGGCCGGTATTAGCTCGTTTCTGATGGTTTCTTCAAGGGGTCTTAGTAGGTCGGTGATGTTCGGTACCGTCCTTAATATGTAGTTCCACTTATGTTTCACACCATATATGAATGCGGCATATGCCGCCTGCGGTTCGGTCTTTGCAAAGTTGGCTAGAATCCTAACTTCCGCTACCCATTCGTTAACTTTCTTTTCAACATATTGCTTTTTAAAGGATTCTGAGCCGATCACTGCACCGAGATGTCTTTCCCCCTCCTTTGTTACCTTCACTTCACTGTTCTCAAAGAGGATTCTGGCATGGTTAAAGTACTCTGGCTTCACTATGAGGACAGATTTCTTTGCATTCGGAATGTAACCTAAGCCCGGGCCGTGTGCCAACACCAGATCCCACCACTTTTTTAGGTCAGCTACTTTTCCTGCGCCCGTGAGATCATCTGCGTATGCTACCTGTTTGACCCCGGTGTCCTCATATTGTATCTTCTGCTGCAGGTGCATAAGACCGAGCGCATACATTGCCATGGCCACCGGGTCTCCCTGAGTGGTGCCTTCCGCTGATTTGATGATCTCCACTTTCGATTCTTTCTTCTCCGCCCTGCTGGTGACAAATAGGTTTGCAGGTTCTCTGTATGTGTTCTCCACATACTTGGCCAAGACTGGGCATTTAATTTTGATGTTGTGTATGGTAGCCTCTCTATTTAAGTTGTTGAATGCGTTTGATGCATCGACTAATAGGACTGATTCGCAGTCTGGTTCCTCGAATATTTTTCTCATGGCGTGGACTGCAGCCTCAGAACCCGCCTGTTGCCCTGCGCACACCTGCAGGTTGCCAGCCGCTTCTCGCACCTCATCCTTCGCGACTTCCATAATTGCTTTTCCTATTATTCTTCTTAGCACCTCGCCTATACCAATCGGTCGACAGCCAGGTTTCTTATCTAGCGGGATAAGTCTACACGCTGTGTATGCCTCCAGGTGCTGACAGTCTTCAGACGCCAGTTTCTTCGCCAAACCAGCGATGGCCTCCTGCAGTCCCACCGCTGCCGTTCCAAATAGGCTGGTGCTAAGGAGACATTTCCATCCAGACGCATCTAATCCCGATGGTCCCGCCGCTCCTTGGGTGTGTAGAGCAAGGTTCCAGATCCTTTCTCTTGTGATGCTGTCAAAAACTACCTTGTGGGGTGGAAGGTAGTCACCATTGAATTTAGAGTCCAGGTTCGCTGGTCTTGCTATTGGATGTTTTTCTTTCAGGATCTTTATCGTTTCCTCGTTTAGGGGTAGAACTCCAGGATCTTCATTCTCCCCTGCGAGCGTTCTCATGGCAGCTGCCACCTTTCCCTGCCTCATCTTGTCAGCAAAATTCCTGGCTTTGTCTTCTGGACTTTTCTTTCTGTTGATGCCCTTGTTGAGTCTATCTTGGATAGCCTCCGCTTCCATCAACAGTTGCTCTACTTCTCCCTTTTCCCACTTTTCCATCCTCCGTTGCAATGCCTGGACATTCTCTGAGTGCTTAGATTTCCTGTGGGTCCTCTGGCATGTAAGGTGTGGGAGGATAGCTAGCGTTTTGAATACCATCGGGGCGTAGGGAGATGAATTTATATATGCTCTTAATAGATCGGTCATCTCCTCTATTAGGCGTTTGGATGCATTGCATTTAGGTGGGGTGAAGAGGTTTCCTGGAGAAAAGGCAATTATCCTGTTGTAGGTGTCGTCCAGCCACTCTTTAGCCCTGGACTGCTGCCATGTCTGCCAGAATCTGCCTTCCTCTCTCTCACCCTGCCGCTCTAAATGAGGTGGGTTTGCGTCCTCCGGCCTTAAGTTCGTGGAATCTCTTCCCTCTTGTAATTCTCTCTCACTCCCAAGATCACTATCCGTGTCCATCTCCATCGCATCACTCCCATCCTCCTCACTCTCCACATTTCCCAGTTGATCACTCCCCACCTCCGGCGATTGTTGCTTCCCTTGATTTCTGCATTCTCCTCCTCTTCTACAGTTTGTGCATTTCTTTCCACTTTTGGCGCATGTGCATTGCCTGCAGTTTTGCTGTGCAGAGGCACAAACACAACATGTTTTGCCGACCATCTCGGGTGGGACTTCTGGTCCTTGGGTGACTTAGATGGACAGTGCTAGACTCCCCAGTCCTCACCTGTGCCTGCCCTAGATCACGGCCTCTGTGGTAGCTTAAATTTCTCTCAATTAACATTCTGTATTCATCCCCTGGCTTACCAGTGTCCAGCTCCCACATCATAGATCGCAGTTTCCCCTCGTGTTTGTCTGAGAGAATTCATGCAGGTCTGGGAGAGAGAGTGTGGGATACATACATCTATATTTATATATATATACATAGACACACACACACACACACACACACACACACACACACACACACACACACACACACACACACACACACACACACACACACACACACATATATATATATATATATATATACATGCATATATATATATATATATATATATACACAAATTCACACACATATATTTATATATCTATATATCAATCACTTGGAAAGGAGGGATGAGAGAGGTAGGGGTGCCCGCGATTGCAATTGCGCATGTATAATGCAAGGGGCAGCTATGGAAATGAAACCAGGACGTGAGATTCGATGGAAGTTACCTATGATAGATATAGATTCAGGAAGAGCAGGAGGAAAGAAACGCTAAGGGAAGTGAGGCGACATGAAGGAGGGGGAGGATGGGGAGGACAGGAGAGGGAGATGGGGGCGGGGGTCAGGAGGGGAGTAGAAGGAGGTGAGTAATTGGAGGGGATGAGAGATTAAGGGGAGTAGGAGGAGGTGGGTAATGGGAGGGGATGAGAGATTAAGGGGAGTAGGAGGTGGGTAATAGGAGGGGATAAGAAAGTAAGAGACAGCGTGAGGGAAAGAGAGAGGCAGAGATAGATAGATAGATTGATAGATTGAGAGAGAGAGAGAGAGAGAGAGAGAGAGAGAGAGAGAGAGAGAGAGAGAGAGAGAGAGAGAGAGAGAGAGAGAGAGAGAGAGAGAGAGAGTCAGAGAGAGAGAGTCAGAGAGATTGTGAGGATTTTGGGGGAGAAATAGTAACGATGAGAGGAGTAAATGAAGAGAAAGAGGAGGCGAGAGAAGGAGAAATAGAGTGGGAGAGGTAGACAGATGGGTAAAGAAGGAGAGAGAGAGTAAGAGAGAGAGAGAGAGAGAGGAGGAGAGAGATAGGGAGAGAGAGGGAGAGAAAGAGAGAGAGAGAGAGAGAGAGAGAGAGAGAGAGAGAGAGAGAGAGAGAGAGAGAGAGAGAGAGAGAGAGAGAGAGAGAGAGAGAGAGAGAGAGAGAGAGAGAGAGAGAGAGAGAGAGAGAGAGAGAGGGGGAGAGAGAGAGAGAGAGAGAGAGAGAGAGAGGGAGAGAGAGAGAGAGAGAGAGAGAGAGAGAGAGAGAGAGAGAGAGAGAGAGAGAGAGAGAGAGAGAGAGAGAGAGGGAGAGATAGGGAGAGAGAGGGAGAGAAAGAGAGAGAGAGAGAGAGAGGGGGAGAGAGAGAGAGAGAGATAGATAGATAGATAGATAGAGAGAGAGAGAGAGAGAGAGAGAGAGAGAGAGAGAGAGAGAGAGAGAGAGAGATATATAAATACGTGATATAAATACGATCTCCATCCTATTGGAACTGTGTGGTGGAAGCAGCAGGGTCTGTCTTCCACAGACACAGTTCATTGGCCCCTCTCCCGCCAATGACTGTGGTCGACGACCCTTTTATTTGTCTATTTATTTATTTATTTTTAATAATGCCTAGTACAAAAGTTCATTTATCCTACTGTCAACCACCGTCTGCTCAAAATCCAGGTTTTGTATATGTGTTGATTTGGGCGGTGGGGACCTGGTACCTCTCAGGCACAAGAGGGCTGATCTTAGGAGTGAGAATGATAGTCTACATCTCATCCATGAAACAATGCTGCTTTTTGGTTGTTGTTTCTTTTCAGCCATTACCTCAACCAGCCGAGCGTAGAATACCTGAAATCGTAAAGGTTATAGGAGTGAATGAGCCCTGGTCTACATTCTGTATGCGCTCCTCGTACATCCTGATCTTCTCATGCTCGTTCCGAGAGTGGGATGCCTCAATAGTTAGGTTGCTGTAACAGGGGGCCATCGGATCAAATATTCGCATGTCAAAGAAAGCCAATTGTCCCCGTGTCCAGAAACCTCTTGCGCTGACATCCACTCTTGCTTCATCTGATGTGTTGGACGTGCGGTATCTGAAGTTCTCCCCTCCTAGTGGGAGTAATGTTGGTTCGATAGTCACATCCTTGCACACCTCCTGAAGCATTTGGGCAGTGAGATCTCTTACCTCATCGTGTCGCATGCAAATGAATCCACCTTGCTTGCATATCATTGCATGGTCTGGAGTAAATTGTACACCACAGGAGCATCTGTTAGGCAGCCCTCCTAATGGCCATCCATACCTCAGGGCAATGGCATCCGTGAATTCTCTTTTGTTTAGGGTGAATCCCTTTGCCCTGATTGGTAGTGCTGTCAGCCAATTGGACGCCCCAACTTCCTGCGCCATTGTTATCTTTCTTTTTATATAATTCGATAGCCGAGCTAGAAGTGCTTGAAGTTCCTCCTTCTGCCTCTCCTCCCTTCCCTTTGAAATGTTTCTTCTAATTTCCCTAACCTCCTCCATGATAGACTCCTTCCGTTGATCTTGTGACACGATGTTGTTTGTCAATGAGGACGTGAGTTTCATGGAGTTTCGGTGTTCTGTGTCGGCAAGGTTTAGCGGGTTGAAGATACCTAGCCCTCCCAATCTAGGTGGAAGTTCCATAAGTTTTCTTTCCTCTTCGTTTATTGTCCGTCCGTTGGTGATGGCCGGTATTAGCTCGTTTCTGATGGTTTCTTCAAGGGGTCTTAGTAGGTCGGTGATGTTCGGTACCGTCCTTAATATGTAGTTCCACTTATGTTTCACACCATATATGAATGCGGCATATGCCGCCTGCGGTTCGGTCTTTGCAATGTTGGCTAGAATCCTAACTTCCGCCACCCATTCGTTAACTTTCTTTTCAACATATTGCTTTTTAAAGGATTCTGAGCCGATCACTGCACCGAGATGTCTTTCCCACTCCTTTGTTACCTTCACTTCACTACTACTACTACTACTACTACTACTACTACTACTACTACTACTACTACTACTACTACTACTACTACTACTACTACTACTACTACTACTATTACAACTACTGCTGCTACTACAACAACTACTATTACTACTACTACTACTACTAGTACTACTACTAGTACTACTACTACTACTACTACTACTACTACTACTACTACTACTACTACTACTACTACTACTACTACTACTACTTTTTTCAGATAAAATACGACCTCCATCCTATTGGAACTGTGTGGTGGAAGCAGCAGGGTCTGTCTTCCACAGACACAGTTCATTGGCCCCTCTCCCGCCAATGACTGTGGTCGACGACCCTTTTATTTGTTTATTTATTGATTTATTTTTAATAATGCCTAGTACAAAAGTTCATTTATCCTACTGTCAACCACCGTCTGCTCAAAATCCAGGTTTTGTATATGTGTTGATTTGGGCGGTGGGGACCTGGTACCTCTCAGGCACAAGAGGGCTGATCTTAGGAGTGAGAATGATAGTCTACATCTCATCCATGAAACAATGCTGCTTTTTGGTTGTTGTTTCTTTTCAGCCATTACCTCAGCCAGCCGAGCGTAGAATGCCTGAAGTCGTAAAGGTTATAGGAGTGAATGAGCCCTGGTCTACATTCTGTATGCGCTCCTCGTACATCCTGATCTTCTCATGCTCGTTCCGAGAGTGGGATGCCTCAATAGTTAGGTTGCTGTAACAGGGGGCCATCGGATCAAATATTCGCATGTCAAAGAAAGCCAATTGTCCCCGTGTCCAGAAACCTCTTGCGCTGACATCCACTCTTGCTTCATCTGATGTGTTGGACGTGCGGTATCTGAAGTTCTCCCCTCCTAGTGGGAGTAATGTTGGTTCGATAGTCACATCCTTGCACACCTCCTGAAGCATTTGGGCAGTGAGATCTCTTACCTCATCGTGTCGCATGCAAATGAATCCATCTTGCTTGCATATCATTGCATGGTCTGGAGTAAATTGTACACCACAGGAGCATCTGTTAGGCAGCCCTCCTAATGGCCATCCATACCTCAGGGCAATGGCATCCGTGAATTCTCTTTTGTTTAGGGTGAATCCCTTTGCCCTGATTGGTAGTGCTGTCAGCCAATTGGACGCCCCATCTTCCTGCGCCATTGTTATCTTTCTTTTTATATAATTCGATAGCCGAGCCAGAAGTGCTTGAAGTTCCTCCTTCTGCCTCTCCTCCCTTCCCTTTGAAATGTTTCTTCTAATTTCCCTAACCTCCTCCATGATAGTCTCCTTCCGTTGATCTTGTGACACGATGTTGTTTGTCAATGAGGACGTGAGTTTCATGGAGTTTCGGTGTTCTGTGTCGGCAAGGTTTAGCGGGTTGAAGATACCTAGCCCCCCCAATCTAGGTGGAAGTTCCATAAGTTTTCTTTCCTCTTCGTTTATTGTCCGTCCGTTGGTGATGGCCGGTATTAGCTCGTTTCTGATGGTTTCTTCAAGGGGTCTTAGTAGGTCGGTGATGTTCGGTACCGTCCTTAATATGTAGTTCCACTTATGTTTCACACCATATATGAATGCGGCATATGCCGCCTGCGGTTCGGTCTTTGCAAAGTTGGCTAGAATCCTAACTTCCGCCACCCATTCGTTAACTTTCTTTTCAACATATTGCTTTTTAAAGGATTCTGAGCCGATCACTGCACCGAGATGTCTTTCCCACTCCTTTGTTACCTTCACTTCACTGTTCTCAAAGAGGATTCTGGCATTGTTAAAGTACTCTGGCTTCACTATGAGGACAGATTTCTTTGCATTCGGAATGTAACCTAAGCCCGGGCCGTGTGCCAACACCAGATCCCACCACTTTTTTAGGTCAGCTACTTTTCCTGCGCCCGTGAGATCATCTGCATATGCTACCTGTTTGACCCCGGTGTCCTCATATTGTATCTTCTGCTGCAGGTGCATAAGACCGAGCGCATACATTGCCATGGCCACCGGGTCTCCCTGAGTGGTGCCTTCCGCTGATTTGATGATCTCCACTTTCGTTTCTTTCTTCTCCGCCCTGCTGGTGACAAATAGGTTTGCAGGTTCTCTGTATGTGTTCTCCACATACTTGGCCAACACTGGGCATTTAATTTTGATGTTGTGTATGATAGCCTCTCTATTTAAGTTGTTGAATGCGTTTGATGCATCGACTAATAGGACTGCTTCGCAGTCTGGTTCCTCGAATATTTTTCTCATGGCGTGGACTGCAGCCTCGGAACCCGCCTGTTGCCCTGCGCACACCTGCAGGTTGTCAGCCGCTTCTCGCACCTCATCCTTTGCGACTTTCATAATTGCTTTTCCTATTATTCTTCTTAGCACCTCGCCTATACCAATCGGGCGACAGCCAGGCTTCTTATCTAGCAGGATAAGTCTACACGCTGTGTATGCCTCCAGGTGCTGACAGTCTTCAGACGCCAGTTTCTTCGCCAAACCAGCGATGGCCTCCTGCAGTCCCACCGCTGCCGTTCCAAATAGGCTGGTGCTAAGGAGACATTTCCATCCAGACGCATCTAATCCCGATGGTCCCGCCGCTCCTTGGGTGTGTAGAGCAAGGTTCCAGATCCTTTCTCTTGTGATGCTGTCGAAAACTACCTTGTGGGGTGGGAGGTAGTCACCATTGAATTTAGAGTCCAGGTTCGCTGGTCTTGCTATTGGATGTTTTTCTTTCAGGATCTTTATCGTTTCCTCGTTTAGGGGTAGAACTCCAGGATCTTCATTCTCCCCTGCGAGCGTTCTCATGGCAGCCGCAACCTTTCCCTGCCTCATCTTGTCAGCAAAATTCCTGGCTTTGTCTTCTGGACTTTTCTTTCTGTTGATGCCCTTGTTGAGTCTATCTTGAATAGCCTCCGCTTCCATCAACAGTTGCTCTACTTTTCCCTTTTCCCACTTTTCCATCCTCCGTTGCAATGCCTGGACATTCTCTGAGTGCTTAGATTTCCTGTGGGTCCTCTGGCATGTAAGGTGTGGGAGGATAGCTAGCGTTTTGAATACCATCGGGGCGTAGGGAGATGAATTTATATATGCTCTTAATAGATCGGTCATCTCCTCTATTAGGCGTTTGGATGCATTGCATTTAGGTGGGGTGAAGAGGTTTCCTGGAGAAAAGGCAATTATCCTGTTGTAGGTGTCGTCCAGCCACTCTTTAGCCCTGGACTGCTGCCATGTCTGCCAGAATCTGCCCTCCTCTCTCTCACCCTGCCGCTCTAAATGAGGTGGGTTTGCGTCCTCCGGCCTTAAGTTCGTGGAATCTCTTCCCTCTTGTAATTCTCTCTCACTCCCAAGATCACTATCCACGTTCATCTCCATCGCATCACTCCCATCCTCCTCACTCTCCACATTTCCCAGTTGATCACTCCCCACCTCCGGCGATTGTTGCTTCCCTTGATTTCTGCATTCTCCTCCTCTTCTACAGTTTGTGCATTTCTTTCCACTTTTGGCGCATGTGCATTGCCTGCAGTTTTGCTGTGCAGAGGCACAAACACAACATGTTTTGCCGACCATCTCGGGTGGGACTTCTGGTCCTTGGGTGACTTAGATGGACAGTGCTAGACTCCCCAGTCCTCACCTGTGCCTGCCCTAGATCACGGCCTCTGTGGTAGCTTAAATTTCTCTCAATTAACATTCTGTATTCATCCCCTGGCTTACCAGTGTCCAGCTCCCACATCATAGATCGCAGTTTCCCCTCGTGTTTGTCTGAGAGAATTCATGCAGGTCTGGGAGAGAGTGTGGGATACGTACATCTTTATTTGTATATATACATACACACACACACACACACACACACACACACACACACACACACACACACACACACACACACACACACACACACACACACACACACACACATACACACACATACATGCATATACATACATATGCATGCATATATATATATATATATATATATATATATATATATATATATATACACAAATTCACACACATATATTTATATATCTATATATCAATCACTTGGAAAGGAGGGATGAGAGAGGT
The DNA here is from genome assembly GCF_046742065.1 of Oratosquilla oratoria. Classification (NCBI taxonomy): domain Eukaryota; kingdom Metazoa; phylum Arthropoda; class Malacostraca; order Stomatopoda; family Squillidae; genus Oratosquilla; species Oratosquilla oratoria. The sequence goes on from NC_134787.1 coordinate 5,387,019, forward strand.
AGGGGTGCCCGCGATTGCAATTGCGCATGTATATTGCAAGGGGCAGCTATGGAAATGAAACCAGGACGTGAGATTCGATGGAAGTTACCTATGATAGATATAGATTCAGGAAGAGCAGGAGGAAAGAAACACTAAGGGAAGTGAAGCGACATGAAGGAGGGGGAGGAGGGGGAGGACAGGAGAGGGAGATGGGGCGGGGGTCAGGGGGGAGTAGAAGGAGGTGGGTAATTGGAGGGGGTGAGAGATTAAGGGGAGTAGAAGGAGGTGGGTAATGGGAGGGGATGAGAGATTAAGGGGAGTAGGAGGTGGGTAATAGGAGGGGATGAGAAAGTAAGAGACAGCGTGAGGGAGAGAGAGAGGCAGAGATAGATAGATAGATAGATAGATTGATAGAGAGAGAGAGAGAGAGAGAGAGAGAGAGAGAGAGAGAGAGAGAGAGAGAGAGAGAGAGAGAGAGAGTCAGAGAGAGAGAGTCAGAGAGAGAGAGTCAGAGAGATAGAGGGTGAGGATTTTGGGGGAGAAATAGTAACGATGAGAGGAGTAAATGAAGAGAAAGAGGAGGCGAGAGAAGGAGAAATAGAGTGGGAGAGGTAGACAGATGGATAAAGAAGGAGAGAGAGAGAAAGAGAGAGAGAGAGGAAGAGAGAGATAGGGAGAGAGAGGGAGAGAAAGAGAGAGAGAGAGAGAGGGAGAGAGAGAGAGAGAGAGAGAGAGAGAGAGAGAGAGAGAGAGAGAGAGAGAGAGAGAGAGAGAGAGAGAGAGAGAGAGAGAGAGAGAGAGAGAGAGAGAGAGAGAGAGAGAGAGAGAGAGAGAGAGAGAGGGAGAGATAGGGAGAGAGAGGGAGAGAAAGAGAGAGAGAGAGAGAGAGAGAGAGAGAGAGAGAGAGAGAGAGAGAGAGAGAGAGAGAGAGAGAGAGAGAGAGAGAGAGAGAGAGAGAGAGAGAGAGAGAGAGAGAGAGAGAGAGAGAGAGACTACTACTACTACTACTACTACTACTACTACTACTACTACTACTACTACTACTACTACTACTACGACTACTTGAACTTCCACCTAGCAACTTGTCTCCTGATCTCCGCCCCTCTCTCACATTGTGCTCTTTACTTTTATCTGGAGCATTTCTTGCGTATTCAAGACAAACATAATATTTCATGGTTTAATTATTTTTCTATCTAAGGTAACATGAACACCTCAGCCAGTCAGTAACAACTTTAGGGAAGGGGGAGGGGCTAAGGCGATACTGTTTACAAAGCTAGCACGAACTTCAGCCAAATTGTTACTACTAAACATTAAACAGTATTCTCATTACCACTGTCATTCAAACCATTTCATAGACTAAGACCTGTTCATGCTGCGAATCTCCTCGCCAATTAAATTAATCCTATAAAGTACGGCATAATGTTGGTAGAGGTAAGTCTCTCCTGTTCCTCCTTCTCCTCGTCCTCTCATTCTGTTCTTCGCTTTTTTATTTGTCTTACTGAGTTATAGATGCTGCATCTCTTTATGTTCTCTGTTATCCTTGTCACTGTCTCCGTAGGTTTGTTCCATTCCCTCTGTATACCTTTTCTTTTAGATACAATTCCTTGAGCTACAGGAAGTTTCTTAATTTTTCAGCATAATTCTCAACTGCTTCTCTAATTTTACATTCGAATGCCGAAATGTCTTTTATCTTTTTCCCCTTGCAACCTCTTCCCTTTTGCTCCTTCGCGGCTAGCTACAGAGAAGATATATCTTCTTCCAGCACCCCCACCCCCCCACCCCCACTTCCTTGAGCCACTCCACTCGTAACTTCTCGGCTCTCAGCTCTTCCTCGAGGAACACTTCCGTCTGCCTTATCTCATCTTACCCCCCACGCCCGTGCCCCGGCGCATATTCTACCTCCTCCTCTTCCTCCTCTTCTTTTCCTTCCCACTTTCCTTATCCAGCTCCTCTATCCTTTCGGAAGCATTCCAACACTTGGATTCTTTTCTTGGATTTGCTAACTCTTCCACCTTGAACCTCACAGTTCCTCAACTCTTCCACTTTTAACCTCGCGGTTCCTCCACTCTTCCACTTTTAACCTCACGGTTCCTCCACTCTTCCACTTTTAACCTCGCGGTTCCTCCACTCTTCAACTTTTAACCTCGCGGTTCCTCCACTCTTCCACTTTTAACCTCGCGGTTCCTCCCCTCTTCCACTTTTAACCTCGCGGTTCCTCCACTCTTCCACTTTTAACCTCGCGGTTCCTCCACTCTTCCACTTTTAACCTCGCGGTTCCTCAACTCTTCCACTTTTAACCTTGCGGTTCCTCAACTCTTCCACTTTTAACCTCGCGGTTCCTCAATTCTTCCACTTTTAACATCGCGGTTCCTCAACTCTTCCACTTTTAACCTCGCGGTTCCTCCACTCTTCCACTTTTAACCCCGCGGTTCCTCAACTCTTCCACTTTTAACCTCGCGGTTCCTCAACTCTTCCACTTTTGATCTCGCGGTTCCTCAACTCTTCCACTTTTAACCCCGCGGTTCCTCCACTCTTCCACTTTTAACCTCGCGGTTCCTCAACTCTTCCATTTTTAACCTCGCGGTTCCTCCACTCTTCCACTTTTAACCTCGCGGTTCCTCTACTCTTCCATTTACATTATTATAGTTTTTATTTAATATTTTATTATTATTATGAATTTTTTTTCGCATCCGACCTAGATATGGACCAAAATGTCTCCTGTCGGCATGCTCCGCCTTTGTAATCCTTTAACCTCGCGGTTCCTCCACTTTTCCACTTTTAACCTCGCGGTTCCTCCACTCTTCCACATTTAACCTCGCGGTTCCTCCACTCTTCCACTTTTAACCTCACGGTTCCTCCACTCTTCCACTTTTAACCTCGCGGTTCCTCAACTCTTCCACTTTTAACCTCGCGGTTCCTCCACTCTTCCACTTTTAAGCTCGCGGTTCCTCCACTTCTGCTCTTCTCTCTCGACCGTCGATCCTCGCGGGGTCTTCCCAGTATTTCCCATTTATTTTCATTCCATTGCCACATCCTCTTTGTCGGGCGGTGGGCTTTTTATGCCCAACTTGTGTCGTTCGAGGAGGAAAATTGAAAGTTGAATGATAGGAGTAAGGGGGCCAAAGGAAAGAGGGATGGAGGAAGAAGTGGAAAGGAGAAAGTGCGAAGCTCAAAGTCAAGGAAGAAAACTAAAAACTTAAAAAAAAAAAAAAAAAAAAAAAAAAAAAAAAAAAATCTAGCCCCTGTTTACTTAGCTGTCTGTATATCTCTATATACCTATGTCTCTCTATTCATCTATCAGTCTATCTAAATGCGTATATGGATGTGTGTATATACGAATGTGTTTATGTAAATAATTAAATCATGTGTTTATGTAAATCATGGGTTTATGTAAATCATTAAATCACCTAAATGCGTATATGGATGTGTGTATATACGAATGTGTTTATGTAAATCATTAAGAATATAAAAATAAGCTTACTCATATCATAAATAATATAATGCACACAAACATTACACACATACACACACGCGCGCGCAGAAGTGTGAGTAATTGTGAGTAATACAACAAAGGAATAATTACTTTTGTCCGAGATATGTTCAATTAAACTAAATTTCTCTCTTTTTCTATAAAGACACTCTGATGGGAGGGGGTTCGTTAATTTGTCTTGCTCCTGCAAGATTCTTTGGAATATATGTTAAACATAGTCTTGTTATCCATCTGTGTATGGTTGATTAAATTCCACGCTACAAAGTCCTCTGTAAGGGGCACCGTTCTAGCCTCCTGATAGTGGGAGTTCACGACGTTCAACCGAATCAGAATCAGTCATTTTTTTTCAGAATTTTGCAAATTTAGAAACTGTACGTAGAGGTGCGATTTAAAAGTAACAACATGAGTGATGAAAACTCGTCAATAAAAAGTAGTTTTGCAGAGCCAGTTGTCATCCATGCTTTTTTCATGTACAAACCATGATCACAGCTATATTCAGCTATAAAATGAACAATTTTCTAATTTGGATGAAGGTAACATTTGGGTATCTCAGAAAATTTTGATAAAAAAATATTTGGGGAGAAATGTCCTTGAAAATAAAAGAATTTGAATACACAATTCTTGAGGTAGAATGATACCTAGAAAAAAAAAAAAAATCAGCGCTAACTAATACTGGATTTTGGTCTGTGAACAATTTTCTAATTTGGATATCTCAGAAAATAAAAGAATTTGAATTCACAATTCTTGAGCTAGAATGATACCTAGAAAAAAAATTCAGCGCTAACTAATACTGGATCTGTGGGTCCTCTTTGAGACTGTTTGGGACACCTAGAAAATGACAAGAGATTTTCAAAATAAGGTCTGTCTATGTATCTATATAGCAAATGTCTCCTCCCCCTTACAAAGGAAATTATCAGCCAAGGCATACACCCATTCCCATGCGTCCCAGTACTATCTGTCACCCATTTGGTTCCCTTTCGTCTTAGCTCCTCATGGACGAGGTGTCATTCCTGTTTCTCTCCCACTGACCGGGTCATAAGGAGTGCAGCAAAACATGTCACATCCACAGCATGCCAGCCACTTCATTCATACGCCGACTCTCCTTCCTCGTCCCCATATACGAAAATAGAGAAGACAAGGAGAGAATCTCACAACCATTCTCCACTCACACCTATCCTTTACTTTCTCCCTTCCTTGTACAAGAGATATTCTTCTTTTACATAAGGCCCCCTTCACTTATTCCATCCATATCATTCTCGGTCTTCCCCTCCGGTTCACTCTATCCACCTCTGCCTTCCATATTCTCTTTGCTAATCTTTGGGACAAGGTACACAAAGAGAAGTAAATAAAGTTAATAGAATTATAGAGAACAGTTAGATAAAAGTAATAGCGATATAAAGAAAACTTGATGAATATAAAAGAGATAGAGAGAAAAATGGATAAAGATAATACTAACAGAAAAAAGTAGATAAGGACAACAGAAACATGTGGTAAAGTAGATCAAAGGATACAGATATAGAGAAAAGTAGATAAAGATAATAGGGATACAGAGAAAAATAGATAGAGATGATAAGAATATGGAGAGAAGTAGGCAAAGATAATGGGTTTGGGAGGGAAAACAGTGAGAGGTTTGTAGACACAGAGAAAGGGAAAAAACATAGAGTAAACGGAGGAAAATCAAGAGATATAGTGAGTGGGGAAAGCGAATACGGTCGTTTGATCCACTGTACATTAATTCCTTTGATACGATTATGCACTTTAAGCTGAATAAATCTCCTGGTGTTAATGCTATAGCTGTGAATGAATCGTATTAAGAGAGTGGGA
>NC_134787.1:5397311-5407311 GCF_046742065.1 Oratosquilla oratoria
AGGACAGGTAGAGGTTGTGTAGATCAGATCTTTGTGGTAAGACAGATATGTGAGAAAGCTATAGGAAAGGGGAAGGATGTTTTTTGGGCTTTTATGGATCTGGAAAAGGCTTATGATAGGGTAGACAGAAAGGCACTGTGGGAGGTTATGCAGATTTATGGGATAGGAGGAAAGCTTTTGGGAGCTGTCAGGAGTTTTTATGAGAGTAGTAGAGCTTGTGTCAGGATTAGAAATGGAGAGAGTGAGTGGTTTGAAGTAAAGGTGGGACTTCGTCAAGGATGCGTTATGTCGCCCTGGCTGTTCAACTTATACATGGATGGGGTGGTGCGAGAGGTGAATGCTAGGGTAGTGGGTCAGTGATTGGAGATGGTTAAAGAAAATGGAGAAAAGTGGGAGGTGAGCCAGCTGTTGTTTGCGGACGACACTGCGCTTGTGGCAGGGTCGGAGGAGGGATTGAGGAAGCTGGTGGCAGAGTTTGGGAGAGTATGTGATAGAAGAAAGCTAAAGATAAATGTGGGTAAAAGTAAGGTGATGAGATGTACAAGGGGTGAAAGTGGCAGTAGACTGGAAGTGAACATTAAGGGAGAGCGACTGGAGGAAGTGGATAGTTTTAGATACTTGGGTGCAAGTGTAGCAGGAAAAGGTGGAGTGAAGGTGGAGGTAGAATGTAGATTGAGAGAAGCGAGTAAATGCCTTGGTGGATTAAAGAGTGTAATGAGGAATAGACATTTAGGAATGGATGCGAAGAGGAGACTGTATGAAGGAGTGATTGTGCCAACAGCACTGTATGGGGCAGAAACGTGGAACATAAGAGAAGAAGAGAGAAGGAGTTTGAGTGTGTTTGAGATAAGGTGTCTGAGAAGTATGGTGGGGGTTACTAGGCTGGATAGAGTGAGAAATGAGGAGGTGAGGAGGAGAACAGGGGTGAAAAAGGAGCTGGGAGATAGGGTTGATGAAAGAATATTAGGATGGTTTGGACACATGGAAAGAATGAGTGAAGAAAGACTAGTAAAAGAGGTATGGAAGGCAGATGTGGAGGGAGTGAACATGAGGGGACGTCCTAGGATGAGGTGGATGGATGGGGTGAAGGGGGCTTTGGGGAAGAGGGGAATGTCTGTTGAGGAAGGAAGGGAGAGGACGGAAGACAGAGGTGAGTGGAGAATGGTTGTATATGGATGATGTTGTGATTGCATGAGGAGGAATGGGCGGGTGGGTGTGGGGTGAGGTAGTATGTGTGAGTAAATTTTGACGCAGCCCGAAGTTAATTCTCCCCGTCCTCTCCTTATATGCAAGGGGGGACGGAGAGGGGGGGTCGCCGATTAAATGAAGCGGCCTTGCTGTGGATGTGCTGTGTCTTGCGACACTGCTTCTGACCCAGGGCGGTGGGCAAGGTGCAGGGATGACCCTTCATCCAGGAGGTGCTCAGATGAGAGGGAGGGTGGGAGGGGTGTGGAGTGTATTTAGGGATGAAATGGGTGGGAGTGTTTTTATGCCTTTCCCTTTTTGGCTACCTCCCTTGAAAGGGGGAAAAAGCCTTGGTATATGTATGTATGTATAATAGTAATAATAGTAATAATACTGATAATAATGACAATAATAATAATAATAATAATAATAATAATAATAATAATAATAATAATAATAATGATGATGATGATGATGATGATGATGATGATGATGATGATGATGATGATGATGATGATGATGATGATGATGATGATGATGATGATGATGATGATGATAATAATAATAATAATAATAATAATAATAATAATAATAATAATAATAATAATAATAATAATAATAATAATAATAATAATAATAATAATAATAATAATAATAATAATAGTAATAATAACAATAATAGTAATAGTAATAATAATAATAATAATAATAATAATAATAATAATAATTATAAATATAATAATAATAATAATAATAATAATAATAATAATAGTAATAATAATAATAATAATAATAATAATAATAATAATAATAATAATAATAATAATAATAATAATAATAATAATAATAATAATAATAATAACAACAATAATAATCAAAATAATAATAATAATAATAATAATAATAATAATGATAATAATAATAATAATAATAATAATAATAATAATAATGATGATGATGATGATGATGATGATGATGATGATGATGATGATGATGATGATGATGATGATGATGATGATGATGATGATGATGATGATGATGATGATGATGATGATAATAATAATAATAATAATAGTAATAATAATAATGATAATAATAGTAATATCATTAGTAATAATAATAATCATAATAATATCATTAATAATAATAATAATGATAATAATAATGATAATAATAACAATAATAATAATAACAATAATAATAATAATAATAATAATAATAATAATAATAATAATAATAATAATAATAATAATAATAATAGTATCAATAATAAATATAATAATAATAATAATAATAATAATAATAATAATAATAATAATAATAATATTGATAATAATAATAGCAATAATGATAATAGTAAGAATAACAACTTGAAATGCATCAAATGCAGGACCCTCACGACAGTTGACATAGTTCGTACATTACAGTTAATGTTCCGAGTGCAGCCGAATGCTCTCCGATTTTTTAGTCCAACGAAGAACGAAGAGGAGGAACAAAAAGAAGAAAAGTAAGACACCAGACTTCAATCCTCATGGCACTCGCGTCAGTGCTCGTGCGCGCGCACTTGTCGTGGAACCTAAAGAACCCATCCAGAAACCCTCACTGCATTCAGAGGTCTCCATTGAATGTCGGCGTTTCGCTCAGAATGTCTCCGAGTTTTTTTTTTTTTTTTTTTTTGTCCAACGAAGAACGAAGAAAAAGAAAATTAAGACACCAAATTTCAACACGCATATCGCTTCGTGCGAAACCCAAATATCATAATCAGAAACCATCTCTGCGTAATTATAATTCCGAACACAGTTTATCTTCATACCTTCACCGTATCTACAATACGTCTTAATTTCTTTATCACAGCAGGGTACTAGATATTTTTTTTAACAAATGTGAACAGTTTTGTCCAAATTGATGGTGAGGATGGAGACATGGAGGGGGAGGAGGAGTGAAGCACTGCTTTGAATTCGGTCATGTTGACACTATTCAAACTCAACTCCGTCTCCTCTATAGTTGATCGAATTCTTTTGAACAAAAATCTACAAAGTACTCCGTAGTGTTGAGAAGTTTAAAACAACTTTATGCTCTTTGTTTTGAAAAATATCAAAGTTACCCAGTCCGCCAGTTTGATGTGTTGTTTAAGTAAACATTACATTGACAATATTCTTATTAACCGCTTACCAACCCGATGGTCCTTTATCTTATTCTAGATGCCACCAGGGTATTTTATTCAGTTTCCGTAACCTCTCTTCCCTGGTAGCAAAGAATATTAGGATCAAATATTAGTCTAAAACGTCTTATTATCAGTTTGGCGACATGAGGGTCAACTACAAATCGAACTCAGTGAAGATGGCCAATCACAAGCCAAGATTAGAGGAAATGGGTAGTGTCAATCTGACGCAACCAGCTTAAACTGACCTGTAAACACATTTCCAATTCACGCTTCATCCACGCCATCTATCTCCATCAAAGGATCCTTTGGAGTAACGTAATATACCTATACCAAAGGCCCTTTCCTCTTTATCAGAGTGACTTCATGCATTCTCCAACTGCTGCAATTTCATAGCCTCTTATTAATTCAAAACTTATTTCCATTTCGAATAGAAATGCACGAGGATTATGAACACTTTTTCTCACACATGAATACGTCGTAAATTGACTTTAAGAACTAAACAAACAACAAAAAACAAAACAGTTTTCATATCAACAAGTGAGCGCAATATTGTTCACGATATTTCCTAAATAATGAACATTGAAATTATTCATTTATGTTCCAATCACATCTCCATGATAAAATACCATATTGATCATGGAGATTTTTGAACACCATGAAGATTGGTGAAGCTGTTTTTTTTTTAATACTGCATCCATTACAACTCTTGATTTAATCAACACACACATACTTTATTAAGGATGCATTTACACCAAGCAAGTCTGGGCCGATTCTCATCAAATACTGTGAATCTGACTAGCTAGAAGAATACTTTGCTTGCGGCATTCTAGATTTTCCTAAGAACGCTTCGCTGTCGGCCATTGCTGACTGTGAATGTAAATACATCCGCAATTGACCTCCTACTATTTCGAAGAAATTATAGACGATCCAGCGAGCTACTGTCTTGCAGCCTTACTTGAGCACAACAGTAAACACCAGCACCAGCACCAGCACTTGTGATATAAGTAGTTTTGAGGGATAAAGGACTTAGTCAGTATTTGCCATAAGAGAATCCTATCCTTGGCCCAAATCCCTCTGTCCAGTGCCCCGCCCGTGTGCGCATGCGCAGTTCGAAGAGTATGATGTGTCCTAACGTCATGCCCACGTCATTGCAGCCCCATTAGGACCAATTGCCTACATTCTACCATATTGCTGAGGCAACATGGCTTATTCCGGACCGGCCACCCTCACCGATATTGATGACGACCTCGCCCTCAGCGAGGACGAGGACATCACCGAGCATCGTTGGCCTTCTCTACCAATGCAAGAGCAACATGTTGGTACCACACCGTGGCAGCCACTGATCCCAGCTACCCAGCCCATCACCGCCACCACCACAGTCATTGTCGCCACCACTGCCACCGCAGCCGTCGCCGCAGACGCCACCGCAACCGCAGCCGCCACCCCCACCTCCACTCACACCACCGCAACCAAACGATCTGTGGACCAGACTTGGAACACGAGCGAATCCTATTCTCCAACTTTAAGTCGTTCAGGTACGACGAGAACTCCCGACCCTTGTCCTCCAATAACTCCCTCTCTCACCTTCCCCCTCACCATCTCTCCCACAGTTCACCTCCCCTAGTTGCCAATACCTCCCCTGCTTTCGCCCCCAGAACTGCTTATGTTAAGCTTATCTTCCGTGAGAATCTGACCGTGGATACAAACCTTCGCTGGCTTGCTGAAATTACCACGTCATTCAGGCTCGATCTGGAGTTAGCTGAGGTGAAAATGTCTGCTGTCACCTCTCGGTATGTGTATATTTCACGCAGACGTACCAAGATTATTTAGAGTGCCACGAAGGGTAATTTCTCATCTTTAAAGCTCGATGCTCAAGACTCGACCTATAGACCACGTAAATTTCCCACGTACCTCGTCACCCGCTACCCTGTCGGCGTTGACCCGTCCCAAGCAAAAAAAATTCCGGGCGTATACAGCGTGCGCCGCTTCTACCAACACGGGACACCTATCAACCGCCTTGTTATTGTCTGGAGCCACCCCCAACCGCCGCCTACAGAACATCACTTCAGCTTCCTTCCTTGCCTACCACCGTGTGAGTTCCGAAGAATGGAAGGTGAACAGCTTTGGTGCTTCAAATGCTTGGGTGTTGGACATAGATCTCGGTATTGTACTGCTTCCATTGACAAGTGTGGGTGGTGTGCAGGTACTCACCCCTCCCGCACTTGCCCACATCGCACCCCTTCTCAACCCACCAATACTAATAAAGTTTCTACAGCCGACCAACTTCCCACTCCCAATCTATCCATGCGGAAGTGCCCCCGTTGTCACGAACCTGGAGTGAATGTATGGAACGGATGTACGAAATGCGCTCAGGTGGCCACTTCACCGACTTCACACGCACCATCACCACCACCAACCTCTTGGTCACACCCAAAAACCGTCCCACTGCTGACACCCTCAAACTTGTCAGACCCGCCGCAAGTAATTGCCCTCCGCGAGGCCGTTGCCAACCTAAGGGCACGTTGCACAGCAATTACAACGCGCTTTGACGCAATTAAAAATCGTATCGATAGCCTCGCCGAACAACAAGCCTCCACAGAGGGTACCCTAGCCACGCTTATTCAAAAAGTTCAGTAACCAAATGCCTATGAAGCCACAACGACACACGCCTCAGAGCAACACCACCTCCACGTCATCGTCTCTGCCAGTCTCCAGTAAACCCAAAGGCAGACTTTGCTAACGAGGCGAAATTTCACATCATCACTTGGAAAGCTTGTGGCATCACTAGTTACCCGAAAATTATTTATCTCAAGACCTATGTAAGCCGCCACTAACCACAAGTTATATTTATCCAAGAAGCTTTTGTTGGCCATCACGACCCTGGGACAGAGGCACCTCCGCTCTCGGGCTATGTCTCTTATGTCCATCACGTCAGGAATTGCCTTCTAAGTTACATTCACTCTTCCATCCCCCATCAACTCCTGCGCTGCTCGATCCATGATAAAATGACATTTCAACTCGTTGAGATATTAATAGGCAATGGAAAGCTGAGACTCTGCAATGTTTACTCTGCTTCAGAAAAAAATCAATCTCTCTGCCCTCCCCCCACTCACGTCTCACGGTGTGATCTACATGAGTGACTTTAACGCCCGGCACCCTGCCCTAAGATATGTCTCTCTCTCCCCAAACCGCAGTGGGCTACCTCTCCTCGAATATATCCGCCGCCACCGCTACACTCACTGGCCCACTGGGGATGCCACACACTCCAGAGGAGGCACGCTCGACCACATCATCACATCTGGTCTAGCAGTGGCACACGTTAAGTGTTTTCCTATACAGACGCTCTTCTCTGACCACATCGCACTTGGACTACTATACTCCCTGCCAAGTGGGCCTTTTCCTCTTCACACCCGCCTCCGCATCTCCATTCCTCCAAAGTACTGCCCCAACTACGTCTGTTACATCTACACTCTTCTACCAACATTTGATCTCCAGTCACCTGAGAACCTGTACTCTCCCCTCGTTGCTTCAACTCATGATTTTTACACCCGTTACGCCACAAGGCTACACATCAAAAGATGCCGCAAGGTCCACGCCAGGACGCTGGACCGATGCATCATACGGGCGGGAAAGAAGGTTGAGAGAGATGGTCTCATCTTTCAAAGGCAGCCAACACCTTCTACTACGTCTGTTACATCTACACTCTTCTACCAACATTTGATCTCCAGTCACCTGAGACTCATCTTTCAAAGGCAGCCAACACCTTCTACTACGTCTGTTACATCTACACTCTTCTACCAACATTTGATCTCCAGTTGGTCTCATCTTTCAAAGGCAGCCAACACCTTCTAATCTCCTCCAGTATCAGACATCCAGAGATGACCTCGTTACCCTGCAGCAGTGTGCGCATACCGAATCGTGGAAGAAATATATCGACAGCATCAACCACCAGACCAGCGTTGGCTTCATATGGCACCTGATAAACAAAATCATCAAGAAGGAACCATCGACTGCTCTCCACCAGAGCCCAGCCCAATATGCACAGAACTTACTAAATACTTGGTCTAAACGAGCACAGACAAACAATCTTCCCGTCCCCATTCAAGAGGCACTCTCCACTCACAAGAATATCCGCACCCTGCGTCTAATGGCTGCATTATCACGGACGGATAAAGATCACGACGTGCCCATCATTGAGGACGAACTGCGCCGTGCTTTTGTCACAAGCAAAACAACAACTCACGGGGATGATGGTATCACCTATCAAACCCTCCGCCTACTCCTTAAAGTCACTGACAATCCCTTGCTGTAACTCTGGACATCTACTACCATTGTACCCATCCCCAAACCTGCCACTCTCCTCCTATTTCTGTAAAGTCCTTTAACGTACATTTCTTACCCCACTCATATTTCGACTACAGGATAAGCTATCACCGCAACTGTATGGTTTCTTACCACAGAGGAGCACACACCACTGCCTGATGGATCTACATGCCCGCCTCTCCCCTACCAGTGTGGTAGCGTTTCTTGATCTCAAGAGTGCTTTCGACGTAGCCAACAGGGAGATTATTCTCGATCAGCTCGTAGAATTTGGCGTCCAAGGCAACCTCCTGAGGTGGATCCGTGGTTATCTCTCAAACAGGACTTCACGTGTACTATTCCAGGGAACGTGCAGTACCTCCAGGGAATTCGAACTTGGTACTCCACAGAGTGGGGTTTTAAGTCCCTTCCTCTTTAACGTCCTGATGCACCGCCTGTTATACCTTCTCCCCAACATTCTCGATACAACTGTCACCTGGTACGCTGATGATATCTGTGTGCACGCCACCTCTGCTGCCGAACTACATCGCCTCCTTCACTCCTTCTACGAGTCGACATCCGCCTGTGGCCTCATCCTTTTCCCAGAAAACAGTCGTGTATTTCCTCCTAGGGGCCCCGGAACACTGCCAGTGTTCACTGTAGGACACAGTGTCATCCTGCCTTGCGCACTGTGCCTGAACCTGGGAGCGCCAGTACACATCACTCCAGCTATGCCTGCTAGACAGTATATCCATCCCATCATCGAAGATCTCCACCGGCTAGAACAACGCTTTATCCCCATTAAATGGCTCACCAGCAATGCCGCTGGACCATCTATCCCTTTGGCAAGAACCATCTATGTTGCCTTCATTCGGTCAGTCATAGATTATCTCTTCCCAGCCCTTGCTCAGCTCTCCAAGACCTCCTTGGTGCCTTTAGAAAGTTTTCAGAACAGAGTGATGCAGTACATTCTTGGATGCCCCACCTCTACCACAGTAGCAAACATGCAAGCCGAACTTAATCTTCCTTCAGTTATTGAAAGAATACATGCTAACATCTCCTCCTTCGGCGTCAAGTGCTTCCACTTACCCCTATCTGGCTCCGCATTATTCCCATGTTTTAAGAGCTTCACTTGACCCCGCCGCAACCCACCCTCCGCTGCGTCCCGGCGTCCGCACCTTTGTTAACAGTGTGTCATACCCTGCAGCACCTACACATCGAAGTCCCTATGGCCGAGGTTGATCATGGACCGCATCCATGGAGGATTCCACAGCCTCACGTCACGGTCACACCCACTTCACACGCTCCTCAAGAAACAATTAGCCCTGGAACACATCACCACAGTGTCCTCCTACGTCCCTGTCGCTCACCATAGCTACGTAGACGGCTCCTTATAGCCAGACGGTAGAGAGGGTTGTGACGTCTACTCACCGGATGTTGAGCCACCTAATGGAGGCTGGGTTGGTCGCAGTTTACCCAACTCGTCCAACTCGACGTACTGTGAACTACAGGCACTCCTGTTGGCTGTTAACCTACTATGTCAGCGGCGACTAAATGACGTGGTAATATTTGACTTCCAGTCCGCCCTACAGGCCATCTCGTCTTCACAACCCATACACCGCCCCCCATGCATCACATTTTACATCAGCTAGTCATAGCTCAAGAACACTCTCTCACCATAAGCTTTTTGTGGATTCCCTCCCATGTTGGAATTGCTGCCAATGAAAAGGCAGATCTCGCAAAAAATGCCTGTAAGCTGCCACTGACCGTCGATGCCACACCCTTCCCCCCTCTGCTACAAGAAGATCATACACTCTGCCGCTCTTCTAACCACCCTCACCGTATGAATGCAGAGCGCGCACAAAGTGTATTAATACAACACTACTACCACTTCCATCTCTCCCTCCCGAGTTATAGCAAGCACGGACTCCTCGTTCGCAGACACAATATTGTGTCTACACGGCTTTGTTTGGGTTACAGACCGCTGTGGCAAGTCTCTGCGGCGGGGGACGTACCACACTACTCCACCTGCAAACTATGCGGCAGTCCCATCGCCAACAGTCTCTACCACTACTGCCTCGAATGTTCCTCAGTAAGAGACCTATTGCCCCAAACCCAAGACCTAATACATGTGTTTCATTTTCTCTTAACGGACAATAATCTATACATTGTCCTAATTCGACACCCTTAATACATGTATGTCACTTTCTCTTAACGGACAATAATCTAGACATTGTCCTAGTTCGACACCCTTACTTTAGTGGATGCTAAAGCTTGCCTCACCTTGATTATCAGTATATTTCCCCTAACAGGATGTAATGGAACTGCATAGTGTGGGCTTTGTGGTCTTTT
>NC_134787.1:5412311-5424811 GCF_046742065.1 Oratosquilla oratoria
ATAAAATGCCCACCGAAAAAAAAGGACAAAAGAACAAAAAGAACAAAAAAATCACAAACCCGTGTGCAGAGGGATCCTGCCTGATTGTCATCCAATTTCCTCTCGTGCGTGACTTTTCATTTCTTCTTCTCACAATTCGTTCGTTGAGTTCCTTTCATATTCAGGTTCCTCTAAACATACACATCTCATTATCACGTAACCTTTAAGCACAACTTTCACTCTTTTTCTATTAACCAGTATTTATTCTCTCTTCACATCCGTCTTATACCTTTTTTTCTAAATGCCAATGTCCATTTTCCTGCTTCGTTTACACCATACAACTATTTGTTTTATTTTCGATCACGTCCTCTCCGCCGAATAACATTGGCATGATCCAGAACAGAAATCGCAAAGTGTGTGACCATGTCAAAAGTAATTTGCTTAATAGGTCTCCTGTCGTCTTGTTTTAACATTATAATTTATACATCGCAAGCGAATAACTAATAAACCACAAGTTAACACCCGGCCTTCACATCAGACTAACTTGCCTCTCCTTGCAGTTAAACTAAATAACCTTAAAACATATTCATTTTTATAGTTGGACTAATACATAGTGCTTGATCTAGTGTAGCGATGATAATTTACCAAAAAATCAATAACGTTCCACACAAATTAAACAAAAATGGTTAATAAAAGGCCATCAATGTCCCATAGAATTATGCATACATACATACATACATACATACATACATACATACATACATATTCCAAAGGCTTTTTCCTCCTTACACGGGGGGTAGCCAAAAAGAAAAAAGCATAGAAATCCCTCCCACCCATTTCATTTCCCATATATTCCACTCCTCTTCACCCTCCTCCCTCCCTCCTATCTTGGCACCTCCTGGACGACGGGTCATCCCTGCATCCTGTCCACTGCCCTGGGTCAGAAGCAGTGTCGCAAGAGACAGCACATCCACAGCAAGGCCGCTTCATAAATTCGGCGACCCCCCCTCTCCATCCCCTCATGCAGGAAAGGAGAAGACAGGGAGAAATCACTTCGGGATGACACATAACAATAATACATAAATGGCTTGTGGTTTACGGCACAAAGTACATACAATTCAACATGGACACGTGTACTTCATTACCTTCCCCACAAAAACCTGAAACTACGTGACTCTGTGTTCTTATTCCCATAATATAAAAACAAGATCTCCCATAACCCACACCTAATGACCTCCATCCTTGATAAGGGGATATCTAAGGATCTTTATCGATCTTATCCTTCTTCCTGACTTTACTGCTTTATATAGACTTCCTTGCCTCCTTCTTCCTCCGAACCGATGCTCATGTCGGTTTGGATCCTATTTACTGTTAGTATTTTGAGTTGAAAATCTAAAATATTTTTTGAGCTGTGAAAAAATGCATGCATGCATACGTACGTGAATACACGAAGGCATGTGTGCACGGACATACACATATACGTACAAACACATAGATACACACACGCACATGCACGAACGTACACACACATCCACACACGCACACACACACACGCACATACACACACACACACACACACACACACACACACACACACACACACACACACACACACACAGTGTGCTATGGTGTAAACCATACATTGCACCAATGTAGGTTCGAGTCCTGACCACGTACACGTACACACACACACACATACGCACACACACACACACACACACACACACACACACACACACACACACACACACACATATGTACACACGCACTCATGCACACACACAAACTCCAAAGTCACAGTATTATACATAAATCGGGTCATATATGAGCTCTGAGCTTTTATCCGGGAGGGTAACAACTGTCGATCATAAGTCTAACACTTGATCCAAGACCGTGGTGAATCACGCACAAAATGACGCCTGTTTTATTGAATTAATACACAGATACCAAAACACATACCATCATCAAAGCATATATTCTGCAGATTCCCTTTGTCTAACCCAGTATATGTTTGCCTCGATGTTCACCACAATTAGCACCAATTTGTTCTTCATTTGATCAATTTGCAACTTTTTATCAGGGGTTTCCATTTTTTTTCCATCATGTAATGGTTATGGTAAAAGAACAAATGAAAATATGTTTTCACACGTCTTGAACTGATTTATACGTGTGCTCAACTTTCTACGTTATTGCACTGACTAGAGAACTTCTTTCAGCTGAATAAAGTCACATAACGTCAGTCAAAACAGATAATTATGTCGTGAATAACAGTGACAGGTTAATCGAGCTTAGCATAGCTCTTGACTGGATATAATTGGCAGGCAAATATACAAATTATGAACAGCAATAAAAATGTTGATTAATCTAATCAATTTCCAGGAGAAGTATTCAGGAATCATGACATTTTTATACAAAAATATGATATTTCTTTATTGAATGTGTTGATATGTTTCTATTTTGGAAATTTCTTTGTTCACTTTCTTCGTGGTCTTCCAGCGCCTGACCATATAATACCATATTTCATAGGCCCGTCACCCTTTTCCTCACAATCTCAAATTCATTCGCAGTTAGACCTTCACACACACACACACACACATACACACACACACACACACACACACACACACACACACACACACACACACACACACACACACACACACACACACACTTGCTTATATCTACCACAGATTCTCATTCCAAATGCCCACAACTATTTTATCTTACCTCTTCCTGTCCCAACAAACTTACCAAGCATATCGCGTGGTCCCTCAGTTTCTGACGCTTTTTTTTATCTTTTTATCCACTCCCTTACTTTCATAATTCTTTATCTTTTTTCTCCTTCCCATTTTAAGGAAACATCTCTTCCACTCCTCCCCCCAACTTCTTCCTGCTCCCTAAGTATTGTCACATCTCCTTTCTCCCCACTATCTTCCCTTCTCGATGTCTACCCTGTCTTCATCAATCTCTCCTAATCAACCCCTTGTCTTCCTACCCATCCTCTTCTTACTCCTAAAGTCCGACGGCTTAACGACTGCTTCACCTCTTCCCCGTTTCTCCTCCTTACTCTCAAATACCTTTTCATCTTCTTCCTTCCTCTTGTATTCCTCTTTTTCTTCCTATTTCCTTTCGTCTTCCTCTTTATCTTCCTTCCCTTATCTTTCCTCTTGCGTCATCATTCCCTTAATACTTTTGTTCCCTTTATACTTTTCCTGTCTTTTCTTCCTTACTTTAGTATTCCCCCCCCCCCCCCTCTCTCTCTCTCTCTCTCTCTCTCTCTCTCTCTCTCTCTCTCTCTCTCTCTCTCTCTCTCTCTCTCTCTCTCTCTCTCTCTCTCCTTCTTTATTTTCTTTTCTTCCCATTCCTCTTTCTCTCCTACTTTCTCCTTTCTCTCATATTCTTTTTTTTCTCCTCCTTCCTTTGCTTTCTTCCTCTTCATCTCCCTTTTTCTCATATTCCTCTTTCTCCTTTAGCTTACTGTCTTATTTCTCTTCTTTCTCCTTCTCTTTGCGTTCCTTTTCCTCCTTCTCCTTTCCCTTGTGTTTTTCTTTTTCCTCCTTCCTTTCCTCTTTTCCTTTTTCTTCCTCCCTCATTCTCCTCCTTCTTCCTTTAACTTTTCACTATCTCCTCCTTCCTTTCCCTTTCATCATTCTTCTCCTCTTCCTCCTCCTTTCTTTTGCTTCTTCTTTCTCCTCTTCCTTTCTTTCGCCTTCCTCTTTCTCCTCCTTCTTCCTTTTACTTTTCTCTATCTCCTCTTTCCTTTCCCTTTCATCTTTCTCCTCCTCTTCCTCCTCCTTTTTTTCGCTTCTTCTTTCTCCTCCTCCTTTCTTTCGCCTTCCTCTTTCTCCTCCTTCTTCCTTTTATTTTTCTCTATCTCCTCCTTCCTTTCCCTTCCATCTTTCTCCTCCTCTTCCTCCTCCTTTCCTTCGCTTCTTCTTTCTCCTCCTCCTTTCTTTCGCCTTCCTCTTTCTCCTCCTCCTTTCTTTCGCCTTCCTCTTTCTCCTCCTCCTTTCTTTCGCCTTCCCCTTTCTCCTCCTCTTCCTCCTTCCCTTCTATCGTCCCCGCCGCGGCGAGCCGTAACGCATGCTGATGTCGTTTAGATGGGCGAGTTCAGATGGATCCCACTTCTCCGTTTTCTTTCCTCTCGAAGTCTATATCTCTTCTCCATCACCGCCCAGTGGTCTCACAGAACCTCCTTGGCCGAAGCTCTCCCGCCCACTCTCACCCCTCCTCCTCCCTCGTCTCCTCCAAGCAAGCTGCTGACCATATTCATGGCTCTCCAGGCAAAAAGAAAGAAAATCCCGCATCCCTTTTCGTCAAGACGTTTCCTGATGAGGTGTAGAAGTCCCTTTTTCTTTCCGGGTATGTAACGAGCTCTCTAATTCTCTCCTTACCCATTCTTTCTTAGCCCTCGTTCATGAAGAATCTTATTTCTCACTATTTCTTCTCTTGTTTTTGCTTCTTCCACATCTCTTCCTTACGTGGGGGGAGGTGGAGCTGGAGTGAGACAAGGAGCACATCTGCATCAAGAAGTCTCATGGCCAAATGTATATCTTAACTTCGAATTCCTTGGCTGAGGAGGTTCCTCCTCGGTTCAAAATATTCTTCGGGGTTTGGGTGCTGGTGGTCTTACACACCATGGACCACTACCGGAGCCAAAAACTGGGTCTGAAAAGCAGGAGTTATATATTGACACAATGACAGCGATAGAGAAACATTACTTTTGACCTTTTCTTTCTTTCTTTTTCCCCAAAACAGTTACTTGTTGGTGTCTGTTCGCTTGTTTATTTGTGGTTCATACTTTGTTCGTATTCCTTTGCTTGTGAGCTTTCGTTGGAGGGATTTTGTGCGACATATGCTTCTTTAAGTATGTGTGTGTGTACGTGTGTGTGTGTGTGTGTGTGTGTGTGTGTGTGTGTGTGTGTGTGTGTGTGTGTGTGTGTGTGTGTGTGTGTGTGTGTGTGTGTGTGTGTGTGTGTGTGTGTGTGTGTGTGTGTGTGTGTGTGTGTGTGTGTGTGTGTGTGTGTGTGTGTGTGTGTGTGTGTGTGTGTGTGTGTGTGTGTGTGTGTGTGTGTGTGTGTGTGTGTGTGTGCGTGTGTGTATGTATTTACCTAGTTGTATTTTACGGGACGAGAGCTATGCTCGTTGTGACCCGTTTTCGTATCTCTCCACATCCAGTTTGTGTATCGTGTATAGTTCGTGTATAGTCCTGGCATTTACTGTTTCTCTGTTCAGTTTGTTTCAGAAACCGATCACTCTATGTGGGAAGCTATTTATTTTCAGGTCTCTTCTGTAACTGTCTTTCTTTAGTTTCTTTTCGTGTCCTCTTGTTTCTCTTCTGTCCCACTTTAATAAGTCGTCTCTATCGAGAACTTCCACTCCCTTTCATAATTCTGAAAATGGTCAACAAATCGCCTCTTTCCCGTCTCTGTTCTAGTGTTGACAACTGTAATTTCTCCAATATTTGTTCATATGTCAGTTTTGACAGTGTAGGTGCCATTTTTGTCGCTGCTCTTTGGATTCTTTCTAATTTTCTTATGTTCTTCTTTGTGCTAGGTGCCCACATTGATACAGCATATTCTAATTTCGGTCTTATCAGTGTAACAACTATTTTTTAACTACCTCCTCATCTATGTAGTCGAAGGTCACTTTCATTGATCTTAATAAGTTATAAGTCTCTCCAAATAATATATTTACATGTTTGTCGGGTGTCAAGTCACTTGAGATGATTACTCCTAGGTCCCTCTCTGAATATACTTTTTTGACTTCTTTGTTTCCAATTTTATATTGTCCTGAAACTCTATTTTTACTTTTTTCCAAATTCCATTATGTTACATTTTTTAATGTTGAAGTTCATCTCATATCTCCGACTCCATTGCCATATTTCATGTGTGTGTGTGTGTGTGTGTGTGTGTGTGTGTGTGTGTGTGTGTGTGTGTGTGTGTGTGTGTGTGTGTGTGTGTGTGTGTGTGTGTGTGTGTGTGTGTATGTATGTGTGTGTGTGTGTGTATTTGTGTGTGTGTGTGTGTGTGTATTCACCCCGGATCTGCTGCAGTCTCTGTCGAGACAGCCAGACACCACCCTACGGCAGTGAGCTCAGAGCTCCTTATTAGACGATCTCTGGGTAGGTCTGAGACCACTCACACACCACACACCGGGACAGCAAGGTCACAACTCCTTGACTAACGTCCCGTACCTACTCGCTGCTAGGTGAACAGGGGCTACACGTGAAAGGAGACAAACCCAACTTATCTCCGCCCGACCGGGGAATCGAACCCCGGTTCTCTGGCTTGTGAGGCCAGTGCTTTACCAATCCGCCACCGAGCCGTGTGTGTGTGTGTGTGTGTGTGTGTGTGTGTGTGTGTGTGTGTGTGTGTGTGTGTGTGTGTGTGTGTGTGTGTGTGTGTGTGTGTGTGTGTGCGTGTGTGTGTGTGTGTGTGTGTGTGTGTGTGTGTGTGCGTGTGTGTGTGTGTGTGTGTGTGTGTGTGTGTGTGTGTGTGTGTGTGTGTGTGTGTGTGTGTGTGTGTGTGTGTGTGTGTGTGTGTGTGTGTGTGTGTGTGTGTGTGTGTGTGTGTGTGTGTGTGTATGTGTTTTCTGTGTACGTGTATTTGTGCGCATGTATGTGTATATGTTAATATGTTTGTTGCTGTGTATATATATCTGTTAGTGCAGTCGGTAAGATATATGGAAGAATGCTAATTGAGAAGACTAGTAAAACAAAACAAAAAACACTTGGGAAACCGCAGTGTGGACCGTGGAGAAGAACAGTATGCAGCTTTCTTTTTCATAGGGCAAGGATGCCTTTGGACTTTCATGGACTTTGAGATGGCGTGCGACAGGTTTGATAAAAAGGCGTTGTGGAACGTGTTGCGGATATATAGGACATGGGAAATCTGTTGAGAGCTGTTGATTTTTTTTTACATATGTGGTAGAGGATATGCAAGGGGGGAGAATGGAAAGAGTGAATTATTTAAAGTGAAGGTGGGGCTACATCTAGGTTGTGTGATGTCACCATGGTTATTCTATGTGCGTATGGACACGGTGGAAAGGGAGATAAATGAAAGTAAAGGATCGTGAGAATTGAGTCAGTTGTTGTTTGCGGATGATACTGAGGGGAGAGTGAGACAGAGGGTGACTGAAAATGGAGAGGTATGTTAGAGGAAAAGCTGAGAGTAAATGTGGGGGAATTAAGGTAACGAGATGTACATGAAGTGAAAATGGTAGGAGCTGCGTGTAAATTTCAGGAGTGGAAAGTTAGAAAAAATGGTGAGATTTGTATATGGGGTCGCATGTGGTAATGAATGGAGAAGTTAAGGTGAAGATGAATTATAGAATAAGGACAGTAAATATGTTTAGGGGAATTACAATCTTATGAGAAGTACAGTAGGTAGCCGGGAATGGATGTAGAATGAGGATTGTATGAAGGAGTAATTGTATCTACGGCATTGTATGGAGCATAGAATTGTAATTTGAGGAAGTCGGGAAGGAAGAGCCAAAACGTGTTTCTTAAGATTATTTTTTTATTTATTTATTTGTTTATCTATTTATTTATTTATTTATCCTTTTTTTTCTCTCTCTTTTTTTAGGAATATCGTGAGCGTTGCAAAGATGAAGAGAGTAAGAAATGTAGAACTGAAGCAGAAAACTGGTGTGGAAAGAGAGCTGATCAAAAAATACTGAGCTGGTTTTAGGCACATAGAAAGAATAAGTGAGGAAAGACTAGTAAAAAAAAAAAAAAAGAATATGAAAAACAGAAACGAATGAAGTGACTGGCAAAGCTGTTACGAAATTTTGATAGGCTTTCGCCGTTGTAAATACCTGAAGTGAATTGCTAGTAACAGCGAGGTCATACGAATAATATTACCGGCCGTAGCCCCGGGAATCGAACCGAACCTACGAGTAGATTGATGCCAAGCCGTCACCTTATCAATTGCGCCATAGGAACAAATATCAATGTTTTGAGCCAGCTTTACCAATCTCCATAACTTGAGCTCAGGGATGCGGTGAAACTTAGGTAATGACGGCGGTTAGCAGTCAACCTGTATTCTTCGGCAGTTAGGTGAACTCAAAGTTCGAGTACTTTTGTAGCTCCTGTGACGCAATTGGTAAGGCGATGGCTTGGCATCAAACTAGGTCTTGGTTCGATTCCTGGGCCGACGGCCGCTAAGATTATTTGTTTGATCTCGCTGTTACTAGTGATTCCCTTCAGGTATTTACAACGGCGAAAGACTATCAAGGTTTCGTGCTAGATTTACCCATCTCCATGAGTTGACCTCGGGGACTCAGTGAAACTTAGGTGATAATGGTAGTTAGCAGCCAATCTAGATTCTTCGGGTGTTAGGCTAATTCCAATTTCTAGTCATTTTGTAGCTACTATGGCGCAACTGGTAAGGTGACGGTTTGGCATCAAACTAGGTCTCAGTTCGATTCCCAGGGCAGCGGCTGGTAATATTATTCGTATGACCTCGCTGTTACTAGCAATTCACTTAAGGTATATGTATATGTGCATGTATATATATATATTATACATATATATATATATATATATACATATATATATGTATATATATATATATATATATATATGTGTGTGTGTGTGTGTGTGTGTATTTACCTAGTTGTATTTACCTAGTTGTATTTTGCGGGAAGGGGAGCTATGCTCGTGTTGTCCCGCCTTTGTATCTTGCAGTGTCTAGTTTGTTTTTAAACTCATGAATGGTTTTTGCGCATACTATTTCATTGTCCAGTTTGTTCCAAGTGTCCAAAACTCTATGAGGAAAACTGTTTTTCTTCAGTTCTCTTCTATAGCTATGTTTTTTTATTTTCTTTCCATGTCCTCTTGTGTTTCTTTTGTCCCAGTTAAGTAAGTTCTCACTATCGAGTACCTCTGTGCCTTTCATGATTCTGTAGATGGTCAATAGGTCACCTCTCTCTCTTCTTTGCTCCAGTGTCGGTAACTCCAGTTTAGCCAATCTCTCTTCGTATGATAGGTTTGCAAGTGCAGGTGCCATTTTTGTAGCTGCTCTTTGGATTCTTTCTATTTTCTTTATATTCTTTTTGGTACTGGGGGACCACAATGTCGCTGCATACTCTAATCTAGGCCTTATCAATGTAACCAATATTTTTTTCATCATGTCTTCGTCCAAGTATGTAAACGCCACTTTTATTGATCTTAGCAAGTTGTAAGTCTCCCCGACAATTTTGTTAATCTGTATATCATAGGACAAGTCGTTCGTGATAATTACTCCCAAATCTTTTTCGGATCCTACTTTCTTTACTTCTTTGGTTCCAATTGTATATTTTCCTGATATTCTGTTTTTGCTTTTTCCAAACTCCATTATGCTACACTTCTTAGTATTAAAGTCCACTTCCCATTTCTGACTCCAGTTCCATACCCTATTTAGGTCTTCTTGCAGTGCTTCACAGTCCTCATCAGTTTCTATTTTCCTTAGCAGTTTGGCGTCATCGGCAAAGAAGCTCATGTAGCAGTTCACGTCCTCATCCATGTCATTCATATAGATAGCAAACATTATTGGTGCCAGCACAGATCCTTGCGGTACTCCACTGATCACCTCTTTCCAGTCTGAATATTTTTCTCTGAGCACTACTCTCATCTTTCTACCAGTCAGAAAGTCCTCTATCCATTTTAGTAGGTTTCCCTGTATTCCTCCTATGTGTTCCAGTTTTTTTAGTAGTTTTCTGTGTGGTACTTTGTCAAAGGCTTTTTGCAAGTCTAGGAATGCACAATCAGCCCATCCATTTCTTTCTTGCACTATGTCTATTAGTCTTGAGTAAAAGCATATTAAGTTTGTGGAGCATGATCTTCCTTGTCTGAATCCGAATTGTCTTGGGTTTAATATGTCATTGTCTTCCAGATGTTTTACCCATCTATTCTTGATTATTTTCTCACAAATTTTGGCAATGGTGCTTGTTAGTGATACTGGCCTATAGTTGGTGGGTTCTTCTTTGTTTCCTCCTTTGTGTATTGGTACAATGTTAGCGTTTTTCCAGTCCTCGGGTATCTTTCCTTCTTTGAGTGAGCTGTTTATTAAGATGTGTATTTTGTCTGTTAGTTCTTCTTTGCACTCCTTTAGAATCCAATTTGCAATACCGTCCGGGCCATGTGATTTTCTGACATCCAGCCTTGATAAATGTTCTGATATTTCCTTTAGTGATGCTGTAAACTCATTCATGAGGGGAGATTTCTTGTTTTTGTCTATGTCACAATTCGGTATTTTCTCTCTGGTGAAAACAGATTTAAAGTGATTGTTCATGACTTCGGCCATCTCTAAATCTTCTGTGTATTCTATGTTTCCTTGGCATAGTTTCACCAATTCCTGTTTGTTTTTAAGTTTACCATTCACATACCGATAGAATAGTTTGGGTTGCTCTTTGCATTTGTCTATAATATCCTTCTCATGGTTCCTTTTCTCCTCTCTTCTCACATTAACATACTCATTTCTATAGTTTACATAAATTTGCCATTTGCTTTGTTTTTTGTCTTTTCTCCACTTTTTCCAAGCTTTGTCCCTTCTGTCTTTTGCCTCACTGCATCTTTTGTTGAACCAACATTTAATGTACTCTCTCTCTCGCTTTTGTCTTGGTACATGCCTGTTTACCCCTTCATTGTAGTTTTCCATCAATATATTCCATTTCTCTTCCACTGCTGTTTCTTCCCTGTAAAATATTTCCCAGTTTGCATTCCGGAAGAATGTCTTTAGTTTTGTAAAGTCTGTTTTGTTGTACCTCAGTCTTCCTTTCCTATGCTTTTCGTTCCTCTCTATGTCTATTTCTTCCTTTAGTATAGTTTCGATGAGTACATGGTCACTCTTTCCAATTGGTGTCTCATACTGGACTTTATGCACTATTTCAGGCTCTGTTGTAAATATTAGATCTAGTTTCGATGGCTCTTCATTATTTCTGTACCTTGTGTTTTCACGGACCCATTGGGTCATTGTGTACTCCATGGTCATATCTAGCAGTACATTGCCCCACGAGTCATCTCCTCCTTGCACTGTCATGCTGTCCCAACAAATTTCTTTGCAATTGAAGTCCCCCATAACTACCAGATTACCCTTACCCATTAGTATCTCATTGAGTGATTTTCTTGTGTCATCTAGCATTTTTGTATGTTCAATTTCTTTCCAAGCGCTTGTTTTTGGAGGCACATAAGTCACCACAAACTTTCTACTTTTCATATTCTTGCCTTCGACTTTTATCATGATCAATTCAGCATTACCTTTGCCCTCTGCAATTTTTGTCACCTTTAGGTCTTTCTTGGCCAAGAACATGATTCCCCCTCCCTGTTTCTTGTCCCTGTTTTTTATCCAGTAGTTGTATAAACCTTGTCCGATAACAGTGGATGGTATTTCACCTCTTAGTTTAGTCTCTACAATTCCCATTATGTCTGGTTTTGCTTCTAACAGATAATCATTGAGTTCGTTCAGTCCCGAAATTAGTCCGTCAATGTTGGTATAGGCCACTTTTAATTTTCTTCCTTCTCCCTGGTTTCTTCTTCCCTTGTTTTGTTCGTTTTGAAGCGCCATTGTCTTAATCTCAAGTCTATTACTCTCCACTGGAATTCTTTGCATTCTGTCTCCGATCTTTTCAAGTTTTTTTTCCTTTGCTTCTTCTCTTAGCGCCCTTTCTTTTTCTAATTCCTCAGTACTCATTTCTCTTTTTATCCATATCTTATTGTATTTTTCACTCTTTGCCAAGTTACCTACTTTTTCAAATATGTCTTCTACTACCACTTGTGACCTTAGTTTTATCTTTAGAGGTCGATTTCTATCCTTAGTATAGCGACCAATTCTGTAAGTCTCTTCTAAGTCTGTGCCTGAATCACTATCTCCCCCCTGAATTTCATTAAGGATTTCTACTGCTGTCTCTTTTTCTTCTTTTTCTCTCATGTACCTCGCCAATCCTTGTTTTTCTTTAAGCCCATAAACCACAATACATTTCTTCCTATCTACTGTGTCCCTGACCCAATTTGCTTTTTCGTTAATCACTTGAATGATTGTGTCTTTTGCATTATCTTGCATTTGCTGCTTGACTATTTCTTTGAAAGCAATTTCT
The DNA here is from genome assembly GCF_046742065.1 of Oratosquilla oratoria. Lineage (NCBI taxonomy): Eukaryota > Metazoa > Arthropoda > Malacostraca > Stomatopoda > Squillidae > Oratosquilla > Oratosquilla oratoria. The sequence continues at coordinate 5,424,366 of NC_134787.1, forward strand.
TTATTTTCAATATTTTCTTTCCACTTCTTAATTTCCTGGATACTGTCCCCACCTAAGTTTTCTTCGATCTTTTGTGTCAATTCTTGTAATTTGTTGTTCACTTCCTGCTTTAGATTTTCGCTATTATTATCATTAGTTTTCTTCTTTTCATTATCATTCTTCAGTTCATTTATGTCTCTTTTCATTTCTTTAATTTCGTTTGTAAGATCCAAGTTAGCTTTTTTCAGGTCAGAAATTTCATGGTTAGTCTTAGATAAACAATCAATTAAACCAATGACCTCTTTTCTTAAGTCCATGATTTCATTTTCCCACCGAGTCCTATTTTTGCTCATCTCTCTCTCTATCTCTAATAATCTACTTAAGTTCTTTCTTTCGTACTTACCAAACCCTAAGAAATCATTGTCATAACACATGTTTTGTTGATTGTTTACATCGCGGTTCAGTGG
>NC_134787.1:5432311-5444811 GCF_046742065.1 Oratosquilla oratoria
TGGCTATATTATATATGTATACAGTGCCTCTTGAGTTTCATTAGCCACCCAGAACATTTGGTGGCAGCGGTATTAACGATTGTATGTTTAATTAAGTATCAAGACTAGAACTATATGTCTTGAATAACCGGCCGGTTTTGTTTTGTGTGTTGTGTTTTTCTCCCCAATTTTTCGTTCCAGCCAGGTATTTTCAGTGAATATGAACTATTAAAAGACATTATAGTACTCTGGACACTGTGTCTTCAGTTGTATTTCGGCGCAGGCCGGTTGCCGTCAGGTGATTTTTTTCCTGCTATTCCTGGACGCCATCGTCGCCTGTCCTGATTATTGCTCCGTGGGTACCCTCAGCGGAAATTGCGCCTGGATGGTGAATTAGACAGTTTATTTGCTCCAGGAGAAGCCAAAGTTAAATCTGTGAAGACCGGTTAAGTGACGCTTCCCTGCTCGAAACCGTGACGTCATATTTTGAATGTTGGAACTGTCGTCGCTGGGCGACGCGTGCTTAATTACGTATACGTATTCCAATGCTTATGTTATATGCATTATATTTTTCATGCTTGTATGATTTATGTAAGTTTTTGGCGACGTCATTTGTGTACTTTGAATTGTTACCCCGGAATGTTAGATTCTCGTCGCCTGTACCGTATGTCTATACTTACGTATTGTGCTCTATTGTAGTATTGAATTTTTGCTATTTACGGTCCTCCTATAATTTTTGTCCCATTATTGATGTATGTATGGCATTAATGTCAATGCTTGTGTTTCTGTAACTTATGTCATTGTCCGTGTGATTCACTATATTATTTTTTTTTTACATTTCATATTGGTGTTAGTGTTTTCTTATGCTTCTAAGAAGTGGAACAAAGTTATCATCTCCCACCATGTCTAAATCGAGGCCTTCGTTTCTCAGCCCGACATTCTCATCTGAGCCAATGGGAAATAGGGTAACATTACTGCATCAGAATCCAACGGTGGTCGCTTTTTCTGGGATAGACCCTAATTATAGGGCTGCTGTATTTATCCGTCAATGTGAGGACGCAATCGTACAGTCGAATGTTTCGACGGGGCCTGAGAAGATCTCCTTTGTGAGGTCCCAGATTGTGCCACATTCTTTTGCTGCAGAGCTCCTCTCGGCTTCATGTTTAGATCCTAAACTTCTAAACTATGATTATGATATATTTAGGGCTAATTTTCTTAAACTTTTCGCAGATACTCTTGGTGGAGGTGCGTTCCATTGGTGCTTCAAACTGGCTGATACTCTCGTATCCCGACTGGGTACTCTGGATTATCGCCGTGCGCAAGCTCAGGCCAGTATCCTTGCTGTTGAAGCTTACGAGTCATTGTCCCAGTCGGACTGGGTAGAGAAAGGTAACATTTCCATAGATAGATTTCGCCTTATCGTAGAGTTTCTTCTATATATTCTTTTTTTGGTGCCTTCTGAGAGACGAGCAGCATCTTCTCTCAAGTATAAGCCTGATGACACTCTATTGTCCTTTGCATCACAACTTTCACGTAAACTGGGAGAAGTTCCATCTAGCTCTTTGTGTATCAGCAATGCTCTTCAACATACCGAGGTTCCTTGTTCTCCTCAGCCCTCTCGGTCTACATATCATAGTCATAGCTCTCCTCAATCTACAGTTACCCCCTCTCCCTTGTTATGTACCTTCTGTAACAAGTCTGGTCACTTGAGTAATTTTTGTTATCGCCGTCGGCGCCAGGTACATAGATCAAGACAGTCCCCTGTTCGCAGGAGTGTATCAAATGTTTCTTCTCATGTTCCACATGACCCTTCTAGAGTAGAACCCCAGGTTAACCTCAGTTATTGCCATATTCATGGTCAGTGTAAACATTCGACTGATCAATGTTTCAAGGTTTTGAAACTTAGGGAGGAGACGTCTCACCAGCCTCGTCAATCCCATTTTCCCCAGCGCATGTTTCCTAACCCCAAGAGTTGACCAGCAATGTTCAGTCTCAAATAATTCCTTTTGTGGTTGTTGAATCTTCTCAATTACTTACCTTTCAATTTTTCACTAGGGAAACGCCTATTTCAGTCACTGTAGATACTGGTGCAGAATGTAGTCTGTTAAGTAGAAAGGCTTACTTTGCCTTGCGAGAATTGTATAATCTCCTTTTATCTCCCTTTTGTAATAATTTGCATTCTGTGCAAGGCTCTCCCTTGCTTGTTATAGGATCAGTTTGTCTTCCTTTACATATTTCCTCACATGCTACAGTATTCAATGTCACTTTTGCTGTTGTCTCTGGCATTGCCCTTAAGTGTGATTGCCTCCTGGGTATTGATGCTCTTACAGCTCATAGCATAGATATTTCTCCTAGTCGCCGTGTAGTGACTTTCTGCAAAGTTGATATCTCTGCTTCGGATAGGCCAGTTTCCGTTTGTGATTCTTTTGTGCCTGTCCCAATTTCTCAGACCTCTGCCCCTGTTGCTCATTGTGCTGCTGTTGTTGTAGGAGAGCATCTTATTGAACCTTCAAATTCTGTTCGAGTTCCAGTGCGCGTCTCAGGTGCCCCAATTGGGTCTGACGTTCTCTCTTTGCCTGATTCTATTCGTATTCGTCGGCTTGCCCTAGAAGGAACTCTCTCCACTATTCGTGAGGATCACGTTACCACAGCGATGGTAACCAATGTTACGGGTGCTCCTATTTCTCTCTCTCTCCTGGCAGTCACTTAGGCTCCTTTGAGGTGGTACGCGTTGCTGCTTTCCAAGATTCTCCTATTATAGCAGCTTCTGTTCTACAGTCTCCTCCAACACGTGACCCTGCTCGCGTAGCTTCTGAACTTGCCACATTTGTAAGCGAAACTGATTTTCCTAAAGAGACACCTCGTCTCCTTGACCTGCTAGTTACCCACCGTCAGGCTTTGGCTTTACCAGGTGATCCGTTAGGGGTTACGGATCGTATGGTTCATCGAATTGACCTTCAGCCAGGCACTCGTCCTGTTTACGTCCCCTCTTACAGGTTGCCTCACTCTCGTCGGCTTATAGCCCAGTCCTTGGTTGACGATTTGTTGAGTGAAGGTGTTGTACAGGAGTCCCACTCCGAGTGGAATTCGCCTCTTCTCCTGGTGCCTAAGAAGGATGGATCTTTTCGTCCTGTGGTTGATTATAGGAAAGTCAATGAGGTCACTCTTCCTGATCATTATCCTCTGCCTATCTTAAGCGAGCTTCTTCAGTCCATTGGCAATGGTAATACAGTGTTCACCACTTTAGATTTAAAAGCAGGTTTTTGGCAGATACCCCTGGAGGAGAAGTCTCGTAAGATCACGGCCTTCTCGACTCCCAATGGGCACTATGAATGGCTTCGTTGCCCCATGGGTTTGCGGAATGCTCCTTTGACTTGCCAGCGTTTAGTTAACTCTATATTTCATGGCTTAATTGGGAATGGACTTTTTGTTTACCTGGATGATTTGATTCTTGTTTCCAAAGATGTGGAGAGCCACTTTTCTAAGTTATCCATGGTTTTGCAACGGTTTGCTGAAGCTGGGTTAAAACTCATCTTACCCAAGAGTTCCTTTTTCAAGGCTAGTATCCAGTTTCTAGGTCATGTTGTAGACAAACATGGTATCCATACCACTGGTGAAAAGATAAAGACAGTCAGTCCCTGTACCGAAGTCGGTTGAAAATGTACGGTCCTTCCTTGGACTTGCAGGATACTATCGTGCATTCATTAAAGGCTTTGCTTCAATCGCTTCCCCTCTCACTCGCCTTCTTAAGAAGGACTCTTCCTTCCAGTGGCGTGATGTCCATCAGACAAGTTTTGATTCTTTGAAGCTTGCTCTTACTGAAGCACCTGTATTGGCTTTCCCTGATTATAGTATCCCCTTTACTATTTGTACAGATGCTTCTGGTACAGGTATTGGATCTGTACTTATGCAACAAGTAGAAGGAAGTAGACCTCATGTTATTGCATATGCTAGTCGCATTCTAAACAAACCTGAGTCCCGTTACTCTGTTACTCATTTAGAGGCCCTGGCTGTGGTGTGGGCTTTAAAGCACTTCCGTGATATTATTTTTGGATATCCTATTACAGTCTACACGGACCACACTGCTGTCACTCAGCTTTTTCAAGGAAAGAATCTGTCAGGTCGCCTAGCCAGATGGTTCCTCACGATTGAGTAATTCAATCCAACCCTAAAGCATTTGCCCGGGCGAGCTAATCATGTTGCTGATGCACTTTCACGGAATATCCCTGTTGCTGCTGTTACCGTGATTGATAACTTTTCCCTGCAGGATCTGGTAAAAGCTCAGCGTGAAGACCCTGTCTGGTCTGCTGTCATCTATGCTTTGGAGTCTGGTAATGATTCCACCTTACCAGCTTTACCAGTACCTCTGTACCAATTTTCCCTGCAGGACGAAGTTCTCATTCGCAATGTGGAAGTGTTTGAGCAGGATGTGGCGCAGCTAGTGATCCCTGAATCTCTAGTTCCCATTGTTTTGTCCCTTGCTCATGATGCCTCTCAGGCTGGTCACCCAGGTCGTGACAAAACTCTGGCTATGGCACGGAAAAAGTACTATTGGCCTAAAATGCGACTAGACATTGCCTCTCATGTGGCCCGGTGTAGATCTTGTGCCCAGAACAAAGGTTCTACGAGCACTGCTCCCATTTTAGAGTACCCTATTCCTTCTCGCCCTTTTCAGACTGTAGCTATAGACCTTTTGCAACTGCCTCGTAGCACACAGGGCTCTGTGTATGTCCTTGTATGTGTGGATCATTTTAGTCGTTTTGTGGTCCTAGCTCCCTTACGTAACAAATCTGCACCAGTTGTAGCACATGCTTTAGTTTCCCGTGTGTTGTGTCCATACACCACTCCTTCGGTGCTCCTTAGTGATAATGGGGCTGAATTTAAGAACGAGGTTTTGGCAGGCATTTGTGCACGTTACGGCATTAAACAAACTTTTGTTACTGCTTATCATCCGGCGTCCAATGGTCTTGTAGAGAGGACAAACAGGAAAATTTTGGAGATCTTACGTCACCTTGCTAGTCATTTTCATGAGTCTTGGGAGGATTGGCTTCCCCATGTTAGTGTTTGTATCAACAGCACCATAAACGCTTCCACGGGGAAAACGCCACACTATGTTGTCTTTGGATCAGAGAAACGACTCCCTTATGACATGCTTGACAGTCCTGCTCGTCCCCTCTACAATGTGGATGACTACAGTAAACTTCAGGGTCATGTGCTGCATGATATTTATGCGTCTGTTAAGGACAAACTTGTTATTTCCAAGGCTGACATGTTAAAACACCAACATGGTCGTGCTAAGCCTGTGAACATCATTGTTGGGGATCATGTCTTTAGGAGCATGCCGGACCGCCAATCCAAACTAAATTGTAAATTCACAGGTCCACTTTTAGTAACAGAACAGCTCCATCCCAACAAATTCAGGGTTTTTGACCCATCTACGGGTCTTAGTGAGATTTGCCATTCTGACAGGCTTCAAAAGACGCAGGTGCCCATACCTGCATTCACCCAACCTCCCCCAACACTCAATGTTCCCATTGTATCACCCATTGGGGGCCACTCGTATCATCTACGTTCACGAAGTGCTAGGCCTTGATGGTCGAGTGAGCCTCTTGTATGTATTTTTGTGTATTTGTATGTAATTGGATTGTGAAGTTTTGTACCCCTAGCCCTTACTATTGTAAATTGTGTATTTTCTTGGGCGCAGACTCATTTGGGTTTAGCGTACCTGTGGTAGGGGATGTAATCTGTTATATTTGCAAACTTATTTTTCTGCCAATGGTGTTTTGTTCTTCCCATTGTCCTATGTTTATTGTCTAATTCATGTGTATTTTGTATATTGTGTATTTTGTATTGTTTCATGTTTCATGTCCCGGACGTCCGGCAATTGTCCTATGTATTTTTTTTACTGGCGCCAGTACATTTCTTTATCATTGTGTATGTGTATTTGTGTATAAACTTCTTGTATTTCTTGTGTTTTATCCAATTTCCATGTCCTTTTTCTTGTGTTTGTATATGTTGGTTATTTATTCAATTATGTATATGTAATTGTGTAATGTTTTGGGTGTGCTTAAGTTCCATGTGTGCCACACTTCTGTCTGCCACTTGTGCGTGTGGTTTGTGTGTGGCTTGCCTGTATTTGTACTCTGCCTCGGTCAGTATTTCTTGGTTGCTCGGTGTGGGCAACGAGGGCGCGGGCCGAGCGATGTGTTGGCACGATGTGTATATATTTATATTGTAATGTTGTATATTTTATTTATATTAGTGTGATATTGTATGTATTATTTTCAGTAGTGTTTTGTATATATATTCTAATTGACGTATTTATTATTTTTATCAAATGCCGCAAGGCTTGGCGTGAGAAATCTGGCAACCCTGCATGGGTGGCGTCGGAACCCAGTTGACACCTGACGTTCACGTCTCCCGCACGCTTGTCTATTGTGTTCGTGTCATTTTGTGATTTGGCTATATTATATATGTATACAGTGCCTCTTGAGTTTCATTAGCCACCCAGAACATACAATTAAATAGATAATAATAAATAAGTAGATAAACGTAAATATATAAACAAATGAATAAATGAATAAATATATACACGAATGAATAAACAAATAGATAATAAATAAATAAATAAATAAATAAAAGAATAAACAAACTAATAGATATAATAATAAGAAAAGAAACAATCAGTGGGGTTAAAGGGAGAACAGTTATAAAGCAAAATGGGAAAGGAAAGGAATTCGAATCTTAAGTTAAAATCTAAGAATATAAAGAAAAAAGAAAAGGAACAGTAAATGGAGAGTAAAAGGAGAACTGTAATATATGAAAATGAGAAACAGGGAATAAAAAGGAAATGTAAATAATGAGGGCATTAAGATATAATGGGTGTGGATAACGCAGGAAAGCATACAACTGACTGATAATGAGAAGGGGACGGAATATGCCCGAAATGCTGAAAAGGGGTCAGTTAGGGAGAATTGACCAATTAGAGAAAAGATAAAAAGAAAGAAAGAAAAAAAAATAGAGAAAGGATATGGGGGACCGTGGAAAAAGGACGAAATATGTGGAAGTGTGAGAAAAAAATATGATTTTTAGGGACGGAGGGTGCATGATTGGAGGGGAGGAGGAGGCAGAAAGAGTAAGAAGGAATATGGAACGAGGAACAGGGAAGGAATTTGAGATAATGAGATAAATTCGAGAACGAAAGAGGACACAAAGAAGTTGCATATACAAATAAATAAATAGATAAATGATAAGTGAATACATTGATAAATAAATAGATAAATAAATAAATAAATAAATAAATAAATAACAAGTAGATGACTTAAAACGTAAATGAATTGTTATATAGATAGATAAATAGATGTATAGATACATAGATAATTGTGTAATGCATAGGTAAATAAATTAGTAAATTATACATACACAATTAAGATAAATATATACATAAATAGATAAAACAAATACAAATGGTAAGCCTAGATAAGGACACAGCAGGAAGGAGAATAAAGCTCCCAAAAAAACGACAAAAGATGAAAAGACAAAAAAGAAAACCATAAAAAAAAGAAAAAAAAACTTTACCTCCAACAGCTCAGTGACCTTATATCTACTGACTAAAACAGTCTGATTGTGCTGTGCTGGTTAACGCCAGATGCTTTTATTCACTTCTTTGACGTTTATTCCTATAAATGATATCACCTTTATTCAACTAAAACAAAGTAAATACAGATATTGTCATTCAAGAAGATTTAGATAAATTACAGCAATGGTCTGAAAAGTGGCTAATGAAATTTAACACAAGTAAATACAAGGTAATGCACATAGGTAAAAATAACAGTAAGTACGATTACAAGTTATTTGGAAATTTGTTAACAAAAGTGGATAGTGAAAAAGATCTTGGCGTAATTATCAGTAACGACCTCAAATCATCCAAGCAGTGTATTTCAGCCTCTGAGAAAGCAAATAAGATTCTAGGACTCATTGCGCGATCTTTTGATTTCAAAAGTCCATCACTCATTAACAAGCTATATAAATCGTTAGTTCGTCCACATTTGGAATATGCTGTTTCCGTATGGTCACCGAATCTCATTAAAGACATTGACAGATTGGAAAAAGTACAACGGCGAGCCACAAAACTGATTCCAAATATCAAAAATAAATCATACGAAAATCGACTAAAACACATGAATCTGTTTTCCCTAAAAAAGCGTAGACTCAGAGGTGACTTGATACAGGTCTTTAAGATTCTAAAGGGAATTGACAACATCAAAAGTGACAAAATTTTTACATTGAATGAGAATCAGACAAGAAACAATGGTCTCAAACTGTCCGGAAATAGATTCAATTTGGAAGTAGGTAGAAACAACTTTGCCAACCGTGTAGTTAATGAATGGAATAAACTTCCTGCACAGGTAGTGCAATGTAGTTCAGTTCGAGGCTTTAAGAATCATTTAGATAAATACCTAAGTAAGATGCTGTAATGATTATAATTTATCTTATATTATTTGTTTTTGTTTTGTTATCATTTGTCTGTTTGATTTTCATTTATCATTAGTTATATGTCAATTTATTATTATTTACTATTTACCTGTTTGTTTAATATTTAACTATACCTATGCATTTATTTATGTATTTTATTTGTTATTTATATTATCATTGTTTTTATTTATCATTTTATTATTAATATGATTTTTTTTCGCATCCGACCTAGATATGGATCAAAAGGTCTCCTGTCGGCATGCTCCGCCTTTGTAATCCTTTGTAAGAGGAACATGAATGAAGAATAAACAGGAGGAACAGGTAAAAGGAAAATAAAGTAAAAGAAATGTTTTAGGGTAAAGAAAAGAATGAAGAAGAGAAAGGGAGTTTATAAAAAAAGAAATGAAGGAGAAGGAGAATTAGTAGTAATAGTAATAGTAGCAGCATAAACAGAAGAGGAAAACTAGAAAAAAGATGATGATGACGATAAAGAAAAAAGTGGAAAACACGAGGAAAAAAAATATAAATGAAGAAGATGAAAAAAAAAGAGGTAGAACAAGAAAACGTTAAAAAGGGAGAAAATTGTAAAAAATAAAGAGAAAATAAAAACCTAAAGATGAAAAGAGAGAAAAAAGAGAGAAAACAAGAGGTACAACAAAGAAAAATAAGAACAAAAATTAAAGTTAAAAAATAACAAATAAAAAACGAAAAGGAAACAGTGGAAGTATTGAAATGTCAAACGCAAGAGTCTCGAGAGAACATAATATAAAAAAAAGAGTGTAAAACAGAGATATAAAAAGAGAGAGAGAGAGAGAGAGAGAGAGAGAGAGAGAGAGACAGAGAGAGAGAAGAGAGAGACAGAAAGAGAGAGAAAAAGAGAGAGAGAGAGATAGAAAGAGAGACAGAAAAAGAGAGAAAGGGAGATCGAGAAAGACAGTGACAGAAAGAATAAATTGAGGGCGAGGGCAAATGAACTGGAAGAGCAGAAAATAATCTGATACGGAAAGGGTAAAAGATGACCACGGCTATTGTGGATCCTCTACGGGCCTATGGCGTCCCTGACATTATCAACTTCGTTGACACAATACATCGAGTCAATACCATTGTCTCCCCCACCCACTCTAAATGGCATCATCAACACTAATCTTACACTGTCAATTATGTACAATGATGAGATGCAATGACGATTCATGTCGAGAGGAGAATTTCATTCCATAACAGGGTTGGGCAAAAAGTAAAAGAATGGGTACATAAAAATAGAATAAGATAAAATAGAATAACATAAAATAAAATGAATAGATAAATATTGCCTAGTCCTAGTTATTGTATAAATACTTCATTCGTATATATATATATATATATATATATATATATATATATATACATATATATATATATATATATGTATATGTATATGTATGAAAAATCACATGAACTCGTGATTCTAATTTTGCAGAAAAGCCGCCAATGAAAATAATAGAATAATGACCGAGCGCTTTCGTCTATTTAGACATCCTCAGGGTACACACAATGATGATGTAAACATAAGTATATAGACAAAGTGGGAAGCCATGGACGGGAACAGGAAAAGATTGTGAGGAAGTCTTTCGTGATTAACCTGTACTGTTTGTGGTAGCGGACGTTTGGGCCACCGTTTTTTTTTTTTCTTTCTTAGCAATCAAATGATCAAGTTTGTAAATTCCTTGACTTAAATTTAAGTTGTTGACAATTGTATCTTTAATCAGACTGGATTATATTATATTTCTAGTCAAATATGACTTATTTCTAACAATTTCTTTGGCACCCTCCCAATTAATGTAATGATTAAAATCCTTTAAATGAACAAATAATGCGTTAGACGTTTGATCACTCCTGACGCTATACTGATGTTGTTTTAACCTTACTTTTAATTATTTTCCAGTCTGACCTATATAGCATTTGTCATAAATTTCATTTGGAATTGAACAGATACATCCTTCTTCCTTATCAGGAGAGTTTTTAATTAAAAGGCTTCTAACTGTATTGGAGTTCTTAAATGCTATCTGAATGTTGAAAGTCTTAAAAATATGAGTTAGTTTGACGAAATTCTCGTGAAAAGGAAAAACAAGTAGGTTTTTTTAATTAAATGTTTTACTGACATTTTCCTCATAGAAAGACTTTTTTGCCATTTTACAAAGATTAATTATCTATGAGGTGCTTAGGACATTTCAATTTTGAAGCTATGTCATATATTCTTAAGGATTCCTCATCTAAAAACTCCGGATTACAAATTTTATACGCTCTAAGGAACATTGATGATAGCACTTATTGTTTGTTTAATATTCATTTTACAATTTGTACAATCAAATATTTCTCCCAATTTCTGAAACTTTGAAATATGTTCTTTTTCATAATTACTGTTGGACACAAGGCTTCACTAAAAGAGAAAGTAAAATACGTTCTTTGGTTGGCTGAACTGAAGTGTATTGTCGCTGTCCAAAGGAAGTTTAGAACCCAGTATGATCAAGAAGCACGACACAAGAATTGCATAGGAAGGTGTATGAAGAAGTTTAAGGAAATAGACTATGTTGTTGATTAACGTCGTCCTGGCAGACCCAGTGATGATTAGGGAACTGTAGCATCTGTAAAAAAAAAAAAAAAAAAAAAAAAAAAGTTGTAAGATGGAGATTTCAAAATCTACTGTGCATAACATTCTGCCAAAAAATAATATAATATGAAAGTGTACAATATCCAAATGTATCAATTTTTGTTAGAAGAGTATAATCCTTCACGGCTTTCTTTCTGTAATCAGTTCAATGAAGGGATCAATGCTAATTATGCATATTTGACTAATTTAATATTCTTTGATGAAGCAAAATTCCACATTAGTGGAAAGGTCAATAGGCATAACTGTTGTATTTGGGGGAAATGAAAACCCACGTGAATACGCATAACATGAGCGAGATTCTCCCAAAGTTAATAACTGTTGTGCTTTGGGAATGAATCATATTATTGGGTCATTATTTTTTGAAGGACGTGTTGTTAATAGCGATAACTATTTAGATGGGAGGGAGGGTGGAGGGGTGTGGAGTGTTTTCGGGGATGGAATGGGTGGGAATGATTTTATGCCTTGTCCTTTTTGGCTACCTCCCTGGTAAGGGGGAAAAACCTTGGTGTATGTATGTATGTATGTATGTATTTAGAAATGTTACAAAATTATTCTATTCCTGAGCTTAAGGATCTAGAACTGGTAGACAATACATTTTTCGAACAAGATGGTGCCCCTTGTCACTTTGCTGTGGAAGTCAGGCAGTTTCTTAAAAAAAAAAAAAAAAAAAAAAAAAAAAAAAAAAAAAGTGGACCATTATCTTGGTCACCGCGTTCACCAAATTTAACCTTTTTATTATTGTTTTGTTTTTTTACAGGCACAATAGAAAAGCATTGTTTATTCAGCTAAGCTTTAATATTTAAAGGAACTGAAAGCAAGGATAATTGGTGTGATAAAAGCTAGTACTGATTTTTTCCCCCTAGAGCTACAAGATCGTATCGTGTTAGTACGAGTAATGATGGTGGACATGATGAAAATAAAAAGACAAACACAAATTTTAAATAATTATTTTTTCCTATTATCTTTTTTTAGAATAATTTCATCTTATACATTTTGAACTGCACCATGACCTTATGAACACCTTGTATAAGTATGTGTATATATCACTGTAGTAACACTTTTGTAAATCACAACTAACACCACAGCCGGACGAACAAAAGAGTTGAGTAAGCGAAAATGTGTATTTTGATTGCTAAATGCAACCCTCTTCAGAAGAGGCCTTTTTCATAGCATCCCACGACTCGCACGACTGCGCCAACCTCTACCTCGTCACTCCTGCAAACTTCTCTATCTCATCTCTCCACCTTTGTCTGGTCTCCTTCTCGCACGCTTCCCATCTCGCGGCGTCCACTCCGCAACACACAAGTTCTATCGCTCATCAGTCATTCGTGCTGACTTACCTGCCCAGTTAAAGTTCTTCTCTTTTTCCACCACCACAATACATACATACACACACACA
>NC_134787.1:5457311-5459811 GCF_046742065.1 Oratosquilla oratoria
TTGGCCAAACTATTCATTCATAGTTATTTTTTCATGAAATTGATTTTTTTTTTTTTTTTTTTTTGCAGTTTCAAGTAGTCTTTTTTTTTAAATGGTGCTAATAATTAAGATACACGGAGGGGAAATTTTGGTCGTCTCCACAATTAAGTTCATAATTCTTCTCTTGTTTGACAATCGCAGTAAGATGCATTCTAAAAGCGACTGGGGCGTTGAATGTCAGCTACCCCAATCACCAATAAGCAAGTGGTAATAAAAGAGAGAGAGAGAGAGAGAGAGAGAGAGAGAGAGAGAGAGAGAGAGAGAGAGAGAGATAGAGAGAGAGAGAGAGAGAGAGAGAGAGAGAGAGGGATATATATATATATATATATATATATGTATGTATATATGTATGTATATATATATATATATATATATATATATATATATGTATGTATATATATGTATGTATATATATATATATATATATATATATATAGAGAGAGAGAGAGAGAGAGAGAGAGGGGGGGGGGAAGAGATCTCAGGCCTCTCCACCTCACCTAGCAGGTCACAGTGTATAGGTTAAAAATAACATGGATAAAATACACTCTTTATGATTTACATATATTTTCACCCCTTTGTGTGATTTATGAACAAATACGATTTTTTTTCCTTCTTTTAGATTTTATATCATGAATGACCTTGTTTCATGGACAGAACATACAGTATAACAACTACAACTAGAAATTGAAGTCCATTCTGTTCAGTATTATGTAAAGGACAATCATGTTCAATCACTCAGCCTTGATCACTTTCAACTATTTCAGATCAATGGCACTTTGTGATGTAGGGATAATTAATCGAGAAATTTGTTCATATCCTGTTGTGTCAAAAAACTATAAAAGTATTGACCCTGAGGGCCAAGCTGGTCAAGGATTTTTTGTTTTGTATATATACATACATATATACATACACACACACACACATACACACACAAACATACACACACACACACACACACACACACTCACACACAACACACGCACTTTAGAAAGAAAAACATAAGGAAAATGTTCATTTTCCTCTAATTACCAAATGCTTTCATACAGAGCCATTTCTAAATAACAGAAAACAAAATTAATAAATTGTTAATGAGATCTTTAGACTTATAACATATATTCTCATGTCTTAATCATTAACGACTATAGTTGATATAATGAAGGTGAAAGAAAAATCACCCATTCTAAAAACGAAGGCGACAAGGATTACAAGTTGTACGACAGGTATCATTTGTTTTGTTTAAACCCATTTCCTTAAATTGAAGAGAAGAGTCATATGATCAACCTTCTTATTTCAAATCCATAGAGAAGAGTCCAATCATGGGACCCCGGAGAGAAGCATCTTCCTGTCACTCGTCCTCAAATTCTGTCACCATCCTCACCTCTACTTAGAGGTGTGATTCCGATGGTCTGGCATTTTATCCTTAAATCGGAACCAATTTATTTTTCTATCACAAAAAAAAAACCAGGAAACTCTACACAAAAATGACTAGATATCTCTTTATTAAAAAAAAAAAAAATCTGTTTCGTAAACCTAAAACTCAGAGAGCAATTATCAACGTAGTTTCATAATCGTGACGTCATAGTCGTCACACACAAGTGCGCAGGAACATGAGAGCGAGTAACTCTTAGTTTGAAGATAATAGGCGACATTGCCCAAAACTCGAGATACTCAGCTTCCAACGACGTTGGAGCCCGTTCTAAATGAACTAATGAGTGTTTCTAACGACTTCTCGTAAAGGTGAAGATGAAATAGAAAAAAAAAAAAACTCGAGTGAAATACGAAATGTGGTCTCTTAAAGATTTTTCGTCTGGGTAATACTAGGCTGTTTTATTCAAATTAGAGATACCCTTGTCAGATACTGGGTTAAACCAAAGTTACAATAGAAACGAACAAGATTACTCAATGACGACCAGTATAAAAAAAAAGTTTAACAATACATTAAGGCGTTAGTCAAAACCGAGCAATCTTACAGGGACGAATAAAATCACTTAGCGACAGCCAGAATAGGAATAATAAAAACACGGGGTACGGAAAGTGTTGATTGACATTCTTTGAGGCCCTTCCAACTCCTCTTCCTCATTAGTATGCTCAGCCACCCTTCTTTGCTCCGAGCATTCTGTGCTTCATTTCCCTCACCTCTCCTCCGTTCGCTCCCACAGTCATCCGCAAGTATCCTAGCAACGCGACCTCTTCTAAGCAATTTCATCTCAAATTGATTTTCAGGGGAATTCCTTTTTTCTATCTCCCATTTCCATCAAATGACGATACTGTTGTTCATTTTCATCTTGTACCTTTCGTGTAGTTTGAAAACCTTTGGCAAGTCATTATGATGATGATGATGATAATGATGGTGGTAGTGGTGAGGGAAATGATGATGATGATGATGATGATGATGATGATGATGATGATGATGATGATGATGATGATGATGATGATGATGATGATGATGATGATGATGATG
>NC_134787.1:5464811-5479811 GCF_046742065.1 Oratosquilla oratoria
TATAAGGAGAGAAAGATAAATCTATTGAGAGAAAGGAAGTGGAAATTGGAGAGAGACAGAAAGAGAACTGAAATAATTGCCAGATGAGTCAAAAACCTGAACAGTGGGTAAGAAGATTTAGAGAAAAAAAGGAAAATAGGAAATGAAAGAAAAGAAATGACAGAAAAAAACACTGGAAAAACAATAAACAAGGAAAGAATGAAGAAGAAAAATAGAAGTAGAAATTGAACAAGGAATGACAGAAAGTAGAGAAGACAAACGAGAGGAAGAAATGGCGAACAGGAATACTAAGTAGGATGGAGAAAGGCGCAAAAAAAAAAATACAGAACAAAAAGAGGAAGAGAAGAAGTAGAGGAGGAAAAGTTGATGAAGGAAAGGGATTACATCAGGATGAGGAAATAGGGACATAAGGATTATGGAGATGGAATTAGAGACCGCTGGAAAGGTGGAGGAAAAGAAAAAAATTAAGACAAAAGAAAATAAGAAAAGAAAGAAAGAAAGAAAATCATCAACTGCTTCTGAAGAGGTAGAGAATCACGAAGTTGGTGTGAGAGTGGAGGGAGGAGTATAGCTGAACGGAATAAAAGTAGAAAGTAAAAGTGATTAGCTTTCTTTTCTGAGTGGATATTAGTCTCCAATCATAAAGTGATTAGCATTCTTTCTTGATCGGAGGCTAATCCACAATGATAAATGACTGCTGTGACCTTGGTCCGTAGGGGCATTACTAAGTTCCTAAAATATCGACGACAAAAAAGTGATGGAATCTATACTTCATGCGGTGGTGAAAACAGATTAAAAATAAATAATTAAATAAATAAATAAATAAAAAGCAATTAATCAATCGACAAACGGATAAATAAATGAATAGGCATATAGATAAATGTGTAAATAGATAAAATTATTATATTGAAAATGAAAGGAAAGGAGGAGAGAATTAAGAAGAGAGAAATGAGGCGGGAGACGATAGAGAAGAAAATTTGGAAATGTAAGAAACAGATTAAAAAGACGAGTAAAAAAAAAACAAGAACAATAACGTAGAAACAATGATATTCCACCTTTACAAAGAATGACCAAACAAGCTGGCAGGATAATTCTATTGACAATAGTTAGCGCTTCTATCCGTGGGGACATTATCGCGCCTACAAGAATGGTTCAGATAGATGATAAAGTAGAGATTTCAAGAGAGCAACAAAAAGGAGGTATAGTAGAAATTAAAATTATAATAAATCCTTTTTTTAAAGTAGTTGGTGGCATGCCATCTATCAAGCTACGTAGATACCACACCGTTGCTATACTCGACATATTGTGCTTCGTGAGTTCTTAAGTTGTCTTGATCTCTCCAATGTACTTACGGCGCTCGTCTGCAAGTTCCCGCTATCTATCCCCTTGAAAATTCCTGGCTTAGGTCTGTAGGAAACGATGCTTTTGTTTGTTCAGAAGAACCCATTGTTTATTTCTAATTTCTGTCTCATTCGTATGTTTGTTTATTTGTTTGTTTCTCTTTTGTTTGTTTATTTTCTATTGTGTTTTAAATATTTGTTTATTTTATTGATATTTTTCTAACTTACTTATATATTAGCTAATTATTTTTTTTTATTTGATTATTTATCTATTTACTTATTTAATCCATTTTCTACATACTTATTATCCATTTACTCATACATTAGCTAGTTAGTTACTTAACCTGTTTATTATCTTATATTCACTAAGCCACATAGCATCTGTCTTTTATTTGATTCATTATTTAAATGTTTTGGTGGGTTTCTTAAACACCAAATTAAGTCATATTAAAACACATCACTAATACTTAAATCTTATCAGCTTGTTATGTATAAGGACACCACATATCTCTTATTTCTACATATTTCCTTACAGAAGCTTTTGGTATTATTTATTTTTATGTTTTCCTTGCTCTATTTCAATGTTTTGGGTGGGTTTCTTAAACACCAAATTAGGCCATATTAAAACACATCACGAATACTTAAATCTTATTGGCCTGTTATGTATAAGGAAACCACAAATCTCTTATTTAAACATAGTTCCTTACAGAAGCTTTTGGTATTATTTCTTTTTATGTTTTCCCTGCTCTATTCAAATGTTTTGGGTGGGTTTCTTAAATACCAAATTAGGCCATATTAAAACACATCACGAATACTTAAATCTTATTGGCCTGTTATGTGTAAGGAACCCACAAACCTCTTATTTCTACACATTTCCTCACAGAAGCTTCTGGTATTATTTCTTTTTATGTTTTTCCCTGCTCTATGTTTGCTTTACATTTTTTCTGGTTTCTTTCCTGCTTTGCTACAACTGGTTCGCGAGCCAACTCTCAAATTTGTACCCTCCAACTTTCGTAAATTTTCATCTTTCGGGCTGCAATTTGAATTTCAATAAGCAGTTCTTTATTTATTTCTGTATGTATTTATTCTATATTTTTACCTATTATCTATCTATTTACATTCGTTTATATATTTGTGTATCATATACATTTGCTTATTAATCTATCTATTTATTCATATTGATTGATTGGCCGATTTATCTCTCTTTAATTATTTATTTATTCATATAAATACCTCTCAACTCATTTTTTCTACCTATTTATTTACTTAACTATCTATCTGTAAGTCATGTATTTGCACTCGTTTATTCATCTATCTACGAGTATATTAATTTACTTATTAGTTAATAAAATCATTTATCTATTTATGCATACTGATTAATCGGCTGATTTATCTATCTCTTTATTTATTTATCTATCTATCTATCTATCCACTAATTTCTGCCTACTTATTCATCTATCGAATCATTTATTCATATTTATTTATATAACTATTTTCGCAGTTATTCGATTACTAAATTTTCACTGATTTATGCTATTATTTATCGATTTATTTGTTTATATAACTACCAAGGATTTAAAGGTGTGTGCGATAAGATAGATTCCAAAGAAAGAGCTCAAATACATCTAGCAATCCAACAAAAAACCACAAACCCCACCTCCATTAATCCCAAAGACTGTAGAGCGGAGTACCACAGGGTACAGAATTACCACCAATGCTTTTAAACAGCTTCACCCATGACTTTACCTCCCAAAAATCAGAACACAACATCAAAGCCCTCACCTATGTATGCGGCCTACTTATATTTGAACAACACCACAAGTACAACACGACTGTCAAAAGGTACAAACTTACCTCAAAAGAGGTGAGGAAATGACTAACCATGGTAAAAGAGTGAATGCTCTTTGGTACGGAAAGGGTTAATCAAGAAATAGTCTGGAAGTAGCCAAAGGGGAGGAGACGAGTTCCACCTCACCCATTTTGGTCTTTGGTGATTTTGTTCTTACTGTTTTTTAATATATTATTCATATATTATTCTTTCCCATCCTTTCTTCCCTTTCCCTTTTTCCCTTCCTTTCGCTGGTCTGCACCGACAACGTCAAATATCCTTTCTGTCCCTCTTCCTCCATCTCCCCTTTTCCACCATCTCCTCTCTTCCACAGAGAAACTCTATGGAATCCACCCCAAAGGTGGAATGCCCTGAGGTTATGTACAGGGGAAAAGGGGAGGACGAAGTGCATTTTCATTCTTCTCTTCTCCTCCTTCATCCCTTGTCTTTCTCTTTTTCCCTTTTGGTGATCTTCCTGTCCATCCTTTCTTCTCACATACTTTTTGCTTTCTGTTGAATCTTTCTACTTATCGTTCCTCTTATCATCTTTTATGTCTTTCTCTGTTTATTTCTCTTCTGATCTTCTTTCTTTTCTTCTTCTACTCTCCTTTTTGTTCTATTCCTTTCTCTATTATTCCAACTCCACTTGGGCCTTACCCTTCTCTTCCTCCCCTCCTCCTTCCCTCCTTCTTTCTCTTTTCCATTTTTCTTTTGCCTCGCTTCTTTCTATTCTACTTTACACTCACACTTCCTTCTTCCTTCCCCGTTCTTCCCTCTCTCTCCTTCTTCTTTACATATTCTAATTCGCATACCTTTCTGGCTGCCATTTTCACTTTCCTTTTCCATGCTCGTTAAGCTGCAATTGATTCTTTTCTCACGTCTTTATCATTTTCTTTCCATCGACCTCCAATTATCGTTCGTCTTTGAACTCTTCTTCTGTTTTTCTCTTATAATGTCTTCTACCGTTTCTTTTTTTTTTTTTTGCTTCCTCCTTTTCTGATTTTTTCTTGTTGTTCTTCGTCTTCTTCTTTTTCTCCTTTCTCTTCTTCA
The DNA here is from genome assembly GCF_046742065.1 of Oratosquilla oratoria. NCBI lineage: Eukaryota > Metazoa > Arthropoda > Malacostraca > Stomatopoda > Squillidae > Oratosquilla > Oratosquilla oratoria. The sequence goes on from NC_134787.1 coordinate 5,469,030, forward strand.
TTCTTTTTATTTGTTGCTGTTGTTGTTGTTCTTCTTCTTCTTCTTCTTCTTTTTCTTCTTCTTCTTCTTCTTCTTCTTCTTCTTCTTCTTCTTCTTCTTCTTCTTCTTCTTCTTCTTCTTCTTCTTCTTCTTCTTCGTCTTCTTCTTCTTCTTCAATACTTTTCAATTCCTACTTTTTTTTTTTTTTTTTTACCTTCTTCCCACTTCTCCATTTTCTCTTCCTCCTCCTTCTCTTCCTCTCCCTTCTCCTCCACGTCCTTGTTACAAATGCAGCAAGTGATTTTAAGGTGACTGACCTCATTCGCTCTCCACTTGCCAACCACAGCCCCGGAACTCGGACTCCAGACCCGGACCTTCGCTCTGGACTACAACCCCGTCCCTATCCTCGTCCCGGTCCCTTCCATCTACCAGCGGCCGCCCATACATACCACAGTCTCTAACGCACCGTCAAAACCCCTTTAAGGCCCATTGGCTTGAAATCGTCACCTTTGAAGAGTGTTTTGGCTGATGTCAAACGATTTCATTCGTCTTAAAAGAACCGATCGTTTGAATCCTCTGCTCATCTTTTCCTTTCCTCCTCCCTATTGATATTGTTGTTGTTAGTTACCTCGTCTCTTTCTAATTCGAGCCGTTGTTAGTTGTAGCCCGTAGGTGTTATTATGATTATAAGAATATCAAGAGCGTATGTACTGAACTTATAAAAAAAAAATCTTTATATTTCTGGGCTGTTTCCCGTGTTGGGTTCTACACCGTAGCCTTTTTTTTTTTTTTTTTTTTTACCAGCCCATTCCCACCTGTCTCGTATATTTTGATCTCATTCTTCCTTTTCTCTCTACCTTTCTCTATCCATTCCTCTCTCAATTTTCCTTTGCCTCACCTTGTTTCAGTATCTTTGTTTTCTCTTGTCTTTCTTATTCCTATTTTTCTATAAATACGAGTAAATACATAGATAAACAAATATACAAATATATGCCCGACGAGTATCGATTCCTCCGCTTCTACATTTCATCTTCCTGTCTTCCCCTTTCTCCCCCTCTCAATCCTCCTCCCCTCCCTCGCCTCACTGTCTTCCCCTCTCTGATTTCTCTGCCTTCCCCTTTCTCCCCTTGCAGTTCTCTGTACTGCCCTCCCTTCGCCTGCCATAGATTTCTTCTTGTCGTATCTCAATTCTATCTTTTTTGACTCGTCACCCTCGCATCCCACTCTTCCCCTCACTCTTTCTCTTATCTTCACTCTCCCTCTCCTATTCTCTTCATCTCCCTTTCCATCCTCCCCCTCTATCCCACTCCCTCCTCTCTCTTTTCTTACACTGTTACTATGACAACGTCTTCTTGCATGCTTAGCAAAGTCATCTGACGTTATCTAGAATAAAATTAATAAAGTGCAACACTTTTACTCTCCCTCTCCTATTCTCTTCATCTCCCTTTCCATCCTCCCCCTCTCTCCCACTCCCTCCTCTCTCTTTTCGTACACTGTTACTATGACAACGTTTTCTTGCTTGCTTAGCGAAATCATCTGACGTTATCTAGAATAAAATAGATAAAGTGCAACACTTTAGCAAAGTCATCAAGACAAATTCAAAATTTCATTCAGACTGCCGCCAGATGATTTTATTCATCTGAAAACAGACCTACCATGGACAAAAGGTTAACACTTTACTACAATGGTGGTTATTTCGCTGAATAGAATTGTCTAGCGCTAAATAGAATATGTCATGTAAACTATACCATCCCTCCAATGGAGTTGACACTATTTCCACCCCGTTATTCTCTTTCTCTACTCTTCTCTCTTTTCCAGTTCCTCTCTTTTTTCTTTGATCCACTCTGTTTCCCCCATTTCCTCCTCTCTTCCATCTTCTCCTCTCCCCCTTTTTCTGTTATATTATTTTGTTTTTGTCTGCCTTCACATCCATCTTCCTCTAAAAACTACTACATGACATTTAATTTCCTTGCTTCCTTTTTCGTTCTTTGTGTTTTAGTTCCACCTTTGCATCTTAATCATCTTTCTTTATTTACCTTTTCCCATTTATGGTAATTGCCTCTTCTTGCTGTTTAGTTTTGCCCCTTCTACTATCATATTAGTCTTTGTTCTGATTCTTCATCTTTTACAACCTTTACTCTCTTTCTCCTTCATGTTTTGTTTGTCTTGAACTTTGAATCCTTATTCTTATTACTTTACTTTTCTTCTGATTTTCTTCTTCTTTCCTTCTTGGGATGTTTTTAATTCTGCGTCTTAATCCTTTTTTTTTCATTTATCTTCCTGCGCATTTCCTAGTCATCATCTGCTCAGTAGGTTATCAATGTTTGTTTCTCTCCTTCCTCCTTCTCTTTACTCTCTTTCCTCACTTCTTTCTTTTGCAAGACGTCAATCATGTCCGCTTTCTTTCCTCTCTTTTCATTTCCCTTCCTTACTTTTCTTTATTTTATCTTTCTTATGTTTTATTTAGTTTTTCTTCACCCCATCCTTTCTTTCTTTTTTATACAATCATTTCTTTCTTCCCTTCCTTTTCCCTATTCATTTTCCAGTCTTTTCGACTTCCTTCAACATTTATATTTTTCTCTTTCTTTTGTTTTTCTTCCTTCTTTCTTTCTTTCTGTCTTTATCTGTTTCTTTTCAATTATTCTTTCCGTTTCCTTTCAGTTCATTCTGCCATTCATTCATTCTTTTGCATCAGGCCTTGTTACGAACCAAAAAGCTTCCTGTCCGGATGCTGTCCTCATTGTAAAACCATTGAAATTTGTGAGTAGGTAGATGCTCCGGAAATTTCATGGTCAGGGTAGACCCAGCTTCTTTAGACAGATAAGATATAAAATGTATAGAACGCTAAATGGAGGGTTGCAAATTGTCCTCCTTTTTTAAAGAAGAGTGAATGTTGGCGCAGTTCCAATATGAAGAGTAAAAACAGCTGGGAAGACAGACAAAGTGATATGCCTATACCTGGAGTCAGCACGGAAGCAGAGATTTGAAGGAAATCGAATGATTTCTATCAGTATCGTTAGCTGTTTTAGTGGGTAGACAGGCATAAGAAATATATGAAATAGAATATATTCAGAGCAAAACACACACACACACACACACACACACACACACACACACACACACACACACACACACACACACACACACACAATTTTCCACATAGAGTGGTAGACACTTGGAATAAACTGGACAAGGAAATAGTGTGCGCAATAACCATTCATGAGTTTAAAAGCAAACTAGACACTGCAAGATACAAAGGCGGGACACCACGAGCGTAGCTCCCCTTCCCGCAAAATACAACTAGTTAAACGCACACACACACACACACACACACACACACACACACACACACACACACACACACACACACACACACCACTATGCTTTTGTCTCGTAAAAAATGAAAAAAAAAAAACCGTTGATTATGCTGGAAAATAGATCACAGAGATTATGCTCAATTTAACCATAGTTTCTGCTCCAACTCTGAGCAAATGGGTTTCTGCTACCACTCCACCGAGGGGAAGGGAGAAGACGTTGGGGGGGGGGGAGTTATTTGCATCTCAAGAGCTTGCGATCTCACACCTTTATCATTACATCCGCCAAGGAGGTTATGTTTTCGGTATTGTATGTTTATTCATTTGTTTACTAGCAACTTTACGCAAAACGTTGCAAAGAAGATTATCTTCATTTCAATTCCATTTTTGTATTTATTCTTATTTCAATGTATTTTATTTAATTCTATTTTATTTTTTCTTATTTCAATGTATCTTATTTCATTCTATTTTATTTTTCATTCTAATATATTTTGTTTTATTTTATCTATATTTTGAGTGGTTCAGTAGGGCCCAAAATTATACTATTAAATTTCGTTGGACATCAGGACCACGATCCAGATCTGGAAATTTTTAAAGTTTGATACAGTGAGGTATTCTTACGCTAACTTTAGTAAGTTATAATCTCAAATCTGATCCTATTGTTAAACAGTAGGTGTTCTAAAGTTCCTAGGTGGAGGTTTTCCTCTCTGAGTGGTTACAACTCTCATAAGTTTCAACTGTTAATAACTAGCGACCATCAATCCCTCTTCCTAGTCTCCACTTTCCATTGGGCACTACTACTACTACTACTACTACTACTACTACTACTACTACTACTACTACTACTACTACTACTACTACTACTACTACTACTACTACTACTACTACTACTACTACTACTTCTACTACTACTACTACTACTACTACTACTACTACTACTACTACTACTACTACTACTACTACTACTGCTGCTACTACTACTACTACAACTACTACTACTACTACTACTACTACTACTACTACTACTACTACTACTACTACTACTACTACTACTGCTGCTGCTGCTACTACTACTACTACTACTACATCTACTACTACTATCACTACTATTATCACTACTACTACCACTACTACTACTACTACTACTACTACTACTACTACTACTACTACTACTACTACTACTACTTCTACTACTACTACTACCACTACTACTACTACTACTACTACTACTACTACTACTACTACTACTACTACTACTACTACTACTACTACTACTACTACTGCTACTACTACTACGACTACTATTATTACTACCATTGATATACAGAAATAGAATTCAAAAAGTTCGTCTTGTACTGGAGAATAGTGGTTCATTTTTTTTGTTATATCCCCTGATTGATAGTCAGTCATCAGTTATCCTGGGAGGACTAACTTAAATAAGTAAACAAACAAACGACTGACGATTGAAAAATAACGCCAGACAATTTATCGCCAAGTGTTTGTGTTTTATAGTACCATTCCCAAACAAAATCTTCTTTAAGTTGACATTCCTTACCCTATGTACATCTTCCCTGGTAACAGGTAAAACTAGCGAGGACCTCATGCGTTTGTATTATCATTTATAAACTCTACTCTAATTCTCCTGCCATTCTGTTATCTGATTTTCAAAACTTTTATCGTCATCTCGAGTTGAGAGTTATGAAAAATGAAAAACTATCATGCGAAAAAAATTCTCATTAGCATGATTTATCAATACCGCTTTTGCTTATTTATTAAATTTATATATCCATCAACCTACAATTTTTTCTATCAATGAATAATTCTGTTTTTATTTTTTAGTTTATTTTGGTAAATCATATATGAAACATGCGCTGATAACAGGTTTCAAGACCTTATCTTGATTTATTACTGTATTTTCTTATATAGAAAGATCTCGTCAAACTGCTCTGGTGCATAACACCAACAGTATGGACTGCGTAAACTTTATAGTCTATATTTCATGGACTTAAGTGAAACCCTTATGGACCAGAGTTATATACTTTTTTATGATTAGAGACTAATTTCTACTAAAAAACATTGATTTAATATTTAACTTCTGCTGCTCTCCTTAAATCTCTCTTTTATCATCTCTTGGGTAAGAAATTATCTTGAAGGATAGAAGAGGTGATATCAGCAACGATGTAGTAAATATCATATGCAGAGTTTTATACATTTTTATTTCGTACTACCTTATCATTTCACTTGTTCAACTCTCCACAGTGTTTGACAAGAGTCGTCGGAAGATTCACCCCTGCGCTTTGATATTTCTTTAAACTTGCTTATGATGCCAATCCTTACTGGTCAATTATGCTAATCTTTCCCGTAAACCAATCCTATATGCTAATCTTCCCCTCAGACTACTCCCAATATCCAATGCAAATGTCTTCACCCTTAACCTCATCAACCAAGACCTTCATATATCAAACCTATGACTTTGCCTCCTCCGCCCGCCTTTCCCAAGCATTCAAATATCGCCAGCCTCGTAAAGAGTGTGCCTAAGTCATTTGTCCAACTTTCCAGGAAATCGAAAAAAATAGTTTTTTTTTTTATAAATGTACGTAATGTTCCTCCTAACGTAGTTTGAACCTACTCAGACACTGAATAAAACATTGGGAATTGTACCACAAGAAGCAATTAAAAATTGATTTAGACAAAAAAAAAAAAAATCCAGAAATTGAGGAAAAATGGCTTAGGCAATTTCTTTACGAGGGTGACGATATTTACTCTCTAAGCCAAATTTATCCTATCCCCGTTTTCTTCCTATGGTCGACAGCCGAGAATTTATTTGTTAATAAACCTAATACATGATTCGTCACACACATTTAGCCTCACAGACCATCACTATCCTTCCCTTCATCCTCCCCCACCTAAACCTTCCTGCAATTTCTCTCCCCCCATCCTCAACCTAACCACCACTCTCCTATGCTAATCCTTATGCCAACTGCTCATGCCACCGCTCACACGATCGACCTTTGGTCATATGGAAATGTGGGGCGCCTATCGGTGAGGCAGTACCTTGCTCCACTGCGTCTTGTTAGGCTGCATTGCCTTCCACTGCCTGAGGTTTGACTTGCATTACAATGAACAGATGTGTGTCAGACTTGGTCTATTTATTCTTTCTGTCCCCCTTTCTCTTTTACTTTATCTTCTTTTTTCATTCCTCTCTCTCTCTCTCTCTCTCTCTCTCTCTCTCTCTCTCTCTCTCTCTCTCTACTTCTCCTATATATTTCCTACTCGGGTTTGACTTGCATTATAATGAACAGATGTGTGTCAGACTTGATCTATTTATTCTTTCTATCCTACTTTCTCTTTTACTTTATCTTCTTTTTTCATTCCTCTCTCTCTCTCTCTTTCTCTCTCTCTCTCTCTCTCTCTCTCTCTCTCTCTCTCTCTCTCTCTCTCTCTCTCTCTCTCTCTCTCCTTCTCTTATATATTTCCTACTCGGGTTTGGCTTGCATTACAATGGACAGATGTGTGTTAGACTTGATCTATTCATTCTTTCTATCTCCCATTCTCTTTTACTTTATCTTCTTTTTTCATTTCTCTCTCTATCTCTCTCTTTCTCTCGCTCTCCCTCTCTGTCTCTCTCTTTCTCTCCTTCTCTTATATATTTCATAATCTGCTTACTACACAATATTGAATTGTTACTCGTAGATTATATTTGATCATACTAGTGTCTGAGATATTATTCCTTTATTGTGTAGATGAAGCTCCTTCCCCCATGTTAGGTTCTAGTGTTACTCGTACTAGGTCTATTCTGGAATGTAATTTGCAGTATTATTTTCAAATTAGAGGTATTAATATTTTTACTTGGGGTTGGACTGTGCTCCTCTAATGAAAGACTTGGGACCACGTAAAGAAGTTAAAGGCTTCATTATCATAGTACTTTTGTAGTAAACTCAAAGAATCTCTGGTAGGCGCGAGATTGTCTACAATGACAAACGCTGGTGAACTAAAATTCACAAGTTTCTAATTATCTTAAGATAATGTTTTCACCAGACTTCTATCACCACATATTCGTAAGATGAAACATATAAGGGCATAAGATTGGTCACATAATTAGTTACTTATATCAAACAGTTTGGAAATGTTCTCTGCCAGCTTGAACATTGTATGGCCATTTTTCATCGTTGGTATTGAAAACAGTACTTATACTCACCACACTTTAATAATTTTTTAATTTTTCATTATTTTCTATTTATTTTCTTGTTATCTTTTTCATCTTAAACACATAGTCCCCAAAGGTACTGCACCAGTAACTAATATAAATTTATTCCTGACAAGTTTCTAATAACATCAAAGTAAAATTTATAATAAAAATAAAAACAAACAAAAGATATGAGTGACTGTAAAAGTAAATTTCGGGCTTTCGCTTCGAGATCCATTGCCCCTGAGTTCGGTAATAACTAATGTCAGGGGCATCCTGTACAGAATAATTTACACCCCTCAACCTACTCTCAATGGCAGGCCTTAACCTTGTTTACAGACTTGTGCTACGTAACTAAACACGACCCCATCTTCATTTTGGGTCGTCCTTTGAATCGTATAAACAGAACAGTTGGATCATATATGGACGAATTAGGTTAGAAATGATAAAAACTTAATTCAAGGAGAAAATAATATTAGATGATATAAGAGAAAATAAATCAAATATTAACCTAATCATAGACACATTTATTATAATATGAACAGTTGGATCATATATGGACGAATTAGGTTAAAAATGATAAAAATTTAATTCAAGGAGAAAATAATATTAAATGACATAAGAGAAAATAAATTAAACATTAACCTTATCATAGACACATCTATGATAATATGATGCAGGTACGTATCGATCATTTTTTTGTTTAGGAATATATTCTTGAAAGATAAATCTCGATTTATGAACACCTGTTTTCTACATTTAACAAAGAAAAAAATGAAATCAGAATAGAAGCAATTAGATAAAATGGTCTTCAACATATATTGCAGAAAAATATCACCAAAACTACAAAGAGAAAGACAATTATAGAATGAGTAAATCAAAGCACGGGAAAAAAAATGCGTCAATATTTGTAATGCATTAGAACATAAAAATAGAAAAAGTTAAGTCGCAAATAGGAACAAACATAAACTATCACACAAAAACATGAACTCTTTCTCTTTCTATCTCTCGGAAGCACACACAAACACACACACACACACACACACACACACACACACACACACGCACACACACACGCACGCACGCACACACACACACACACACACACACACACACATACACTTGCACATACAAACACAAACACAGAAGTCCTTAGTGTACATTCACTTACTGTTACCGATAAGCTTCAGAATATGTTGTGTTATGACAACGTTGAAATAGATATTCACATATCTAGTTTTTGTTCAATTATGAAACCATCACAAACAGAAGTTAAAATATTTGCAATATATATATATATATATATATATATATATATATATATATATATATATATATATATATGCATGTATGTATGTATGCGTGTATATACATATATACAGTATGTATGTATATACGGGTGATTAGAAATTAATCTGAATTCTGTTGGTCGAGAATCATTGCTCGAATGCACACACACACACACACACACACACACACACACACACACACACACACACACACACACACACACACACGTACACACACACACATACACACACGTACACACACACACATACACACACGCACACAGACACACAAGTACATACATACACAGATACACACACATACACACACACACACACACACAAACACACACACATACACACACACATACACACACACACACACACACACATTAACACACATACACACACACACACACACACACATTGGAAGGCCTACTCTTTTTCTGTGTCCTCTCTCTCCCTCTCTCTTTGTCTCTTATCCCCTAAATTTATCTTCTGCCCAACCTCGCTCTCTGTCTTCCTCTTTCTGTTCGTCCATCTATTTTGTATGTTTCTTTGTCTATCTCTCTGTCTGTCAGTCTATCCGCCTCTCTCTCTCTCTCAATCTATTTCCTTATTTCTTTCTCCTTTTTTTTCTCTCCGACTATCTGCCTCTCTCTTTATCGTTACCTCCCTTCCCCTACTTCACTTGTTTTCTATGTAATTTTCTCATTTTGTCTCTATTTTCTCTCTTGTTTTTCAATATTTTTCTTTTTTCCAATTCGTCCTCATGCCGGTGCCTGCCGACTGTCAGCTCACCTGCCTGACTGCCTTTCATTCTGTCTGTAATCTGTCTGTCTATTTGACTCTTTGTCTGTCTCACTTTCTTTGTTTCTCTTTCCTGCCCGCTCCCCATTTTTCCTCTTTCTTTGTTTATTATTCTTTCTATTTTTTTTCTATCTTTTTGTTCAAGCTAAATCTAATATATATTTCTAATTTGCACATCTTGTGTTATTTAAAGGAGCAATATACAGAACTACATTCTTTATTACTAAAAAAAAAATACTTGCTTCAACTGTTCAATTTTGACGATAGCAAATTAAAAACGTATTCAATTATGAAAGACACTGGCTGCAGCAGATGTGGTATTATTTACTTGGGTCCTTACTTCGACGGACGGACTCTTGATGTGGACCATCATCTTGAATTTATTCAGGAGGGTACCCGCCTCAGGGGCGAAGGAGTGCTTAACCGTCCGTGTTAGTTCGAGAACTCAGAGCCCTCAGGAGGAGAAAGTTATTCGGTATTACTCTTCTCGCATTACGTTCAGGTCCTCTGGGAGCCTCCGAGTCTCTTTAAGTGTGGCCCGTGTTGTACTTCCTCCATTTCCAGAACACTCAAGGAAGAGGAACTCTTCCTTCGATGCTCCTGAGTGTGTAGCTCGGGGGACCTCAAAGTTGCAGGTCTTTTGTTTTTGTTGTCAAAGGCACTGTTGTTGCTTTACTCGATGTTGCTCCTTGTCAGCCTCGTTCAAACTAACTTGATCTTTGAGGTCGCATGTCCTTCATGTCGGGGTGACATAGAGTGATTGGTATCTAAGGTATATATAATGCATATTTCATCACTAGTTTGTTCTAGAACTTGGGTATTATCTAATTATCACCTTTACGGAGACATCTTATTTGGCTGCAGAGTGATCTCTTTTAGTGAAGGCTCCCGCGACAAATTGTTAAGAGGGTAGAGGAAATACGAAATTTCGAGTCCACTTCCAGTACTTGGGTGCTGATCTATTCCAAGGATTTAGTTAGTTAGACTATGGTGATGAGGCTTTCAATCTGGCGGCAGAGTCATTTGTTGTGATTAATATGCGAACTAATGTCATCGGGGCGAGTTGCCTTCATGTGATAGCTTTTGGATGTCTTTATTTCGGTACCGTAGTTAATTGCCCAGTCCTCTAGACTTGTGTCTTGAGTCAAAGTCGGGCTCAAGCTAGTTAGTGTAGGGCCACGTCTTGTAGAGAGACGTTCACCCTACA
>NC_134787.1:5487311-5502311 GCF_046742065.1 Oratosquilla oratoria
CTTTACTTATTTTCTTTAAAATGTGTGATTTCCATGTAATTTGATCGAAGAGAAATTACGTTTTTATCCTCTGCAAAATTACTAACCGCAGCTACGAATGCCGTCCGACTCACTCATAGCCGACCAAATCTCAAACAAGGACGGTTTTTGCTCAAATGCATAATTTCATATAAAACACTAGCATATGGTTGCATTATTTTACCTATTTTCTCTAAAATGTGTGATTTCCATGTAATTTGATCAAAGAAGTTACGTTTTTATCCTATGCAAAATTATTTTATGTATGATTGCAAATCTTGTTTGTTTGATTTTGTGACTTATTTCTTGCATGTTCATCCTTTTATTTTTGTCTATGTTTTTTACAATACAGTACCTGTCTTGCTACATATGTGTATATTTTTGTTTGCTTGCTTTTGGGATTTTCCTTTCTGTTAACATTTTTTGCTTTATTTTTGCTTAATATGCATGTTATGTCTGCTTCTTTGTTTATTTTTGTTTCATATTATTGTTTCTGATTACTGATTTTCCAATGTTTTGTTTGGTATTTAATATCTGATTGCATGTTTTGGTTGCCTGATGTATGGTTCATTTTTGAAGTTGAATAATGTTATTTCTTTTAGTTTGTTTGGTATATGTTCTTACAAGACAGTATTGCTTTGTTGCAAATAAAAGAATCTCATGTATACCAAACTTTTACTATCCTTGTTTGTATAATTTGTGTACAGACACTTGAATAAGTATATTAAGTTCAAACATAAGCACAAGCACAAACAAGAAAAACATGATATTACAGAAATAATAAAATGAATATAACTAAAATAACATTTCAATTTTAACTGTTTACTCAATCTCAAATATTTAGTAATGAATGATGCATTGTGCAGAAGTATTTTACCAACTTTTGATTTTATAAATATGATCATGTGTGTAAAGCATATATTAAATAGTCTTGTTTGTATGCAAAAGTCATAAAATTACTACTTATTATTTTATAAAGAGAAAGTAAAACTTTTTCGAGATGTTGATTATTTTAGCGAAAGGATCAGTTTTAAAATGTCCATAAACACTATATATAATACAAGTTAAGTATGATTTGAAAGCCGCGCTACGCCACTTCCGATTTATAGTTTGCGGCTCTGTCGATAGATGGCGCGCATTCAGGCTGGATGGATGACGTTTTCTTATTAGTAAAAAAAATAGAATCTTTCCCATCTTTCCTATATAGTCTTTGGTCACGCACCGGTCAACGAGTCTATAAGATTGTCCAGACCCTGCTTAGACCTACTACACGGGTTAGATTCAAAATGCCAGCCTTGAGGTTAGTACCCTTTTCCCTTGATATAGCAGCAAGCCAGATCTACTAGGACTTAGATTTGTAGAGCCCTATAATAAGTGAACGCGGAGTGAGTAGTATTGGGGCTTAGGATTAGCTTATATTTCATGACTGTGGTGATCTGTAACCCGGTCTTACGTCTATTCAATCCCGTTAAAACCTTCGAACTTGATTCTTTTGTGTAATGTCAAATGTATGATCAGAAGTCAGATGTATTATGTAAAATCATGTTTGTTTAATTGTAATAGTGTGTCTTTGTTATATAATTTTCGTGTCATTTTACTTGTATTAACTTTCATACTTATAATTTATTTAATTATATTTCTTTAAGTTAAGTTAGTTTGATTTTCTTTTCCCGGTGTCCGACCGGGTGGCGACCTTATTCAGTTCTTTTGACCGTTTGAACCCGTAATAGACATAGGGTCTAAGGGTTCCCTTGATGTTACAAACTTCTGACATTCACAAGGCCGGTGAACCTTTGGTACTTTAGAGAGGTTTGTAACATAAATTGGCGCCTCATTGCCAGGATTTAACGGTAAATTGGAAAGACGTTCGACGTGGATCAGTGATAATAGGTTTATTAAGGTAGGAAGATGCGGTTAACCAACGAAACCGAGGTAGATGAATTTGTACAAGGAAAACCCACAGATAAGGAAATTCAAGGTCTCACCATACCGGAATTGAAATTGATAGCACATTATTTTGGAGCTAGTTCGACCCACGGGTTAAATAAAGGAGTTAGTACACTTGGTAGTGGCAATGTTGCATGATCGAGACGAAAGTGTGCCGGCGAGAGATGAAGAGAGCGACAGAACAAGCTTCTGCCGGCTCAGCGAATTTAGATGATCGGGAAGGTAGTGACGCTGATGGTGAATCCCGGCACACCGAATCTCGATTAAGCGAGTTACAATTAAAATTAGAAATAGCAAGGGAAGAAACTGAGAGGGCTAGATTAGAAATGCAGTGTCTTAAACTTAAATCTGAATTGCAAGAGAATGAACAAGTGCTACCAATTCCTCAAACCGTGAATGGGAGACCTGAGTTTGATGTAGTGCAGAATGCGAGGTTGCTTCCTGAGTTCGATGAATCCAATGTGGACCAGTACTTTAGAATTTTTGAAAGGATGGCTAAAGATTATTCATGGCCAAAGAAGTTTTGGCCTGCGCTGTTGCGGACTAACTTAAGAGGGAAGCCCTTGAGAGTATATGGCGCCCTAGAGGACGCACAGGCGAAGGACTATGACATGGTCAAGACGGCCATCCTTAGGGCATGTGAACTCGTTCCCGAGTTATATAGGATAAAGTTTAGGAACCTAAGGAAACAACCTAACATCTCGCACGTGGAGTTTAGTAGAGAAAAGCGTTTATTGTGGGACCAGTGGTTAAGATCTAACAAGGTTAATAAAGATTTCGATAGACTGGCTGAACTGCTACTGGTAGAGGAGTATCTGAGATCCATCCCTAAAGAGGTATCATTGTATCTTCAGGAAAAAGAAGTCTCCAAATTGGAGGAGCCCGCAGTGTTAGCCGATAAGTATGAATTGATAAGACCTGCAGGGAAGTTCTCGGTTACTCACAAGGGAAAAGGAGACCTGGCAATAAATAGGCAGAGAATCTCGCTCTCATCAGGTGGGTCACCTACCAAATCCATAGAAGTCAAGAAAGATGACTGTAGTAAGTCATCAATGATTAAGTCATGTTTCTATTGCGGAAGGGTAGGCCACCAAATGAGAGATTGTTGGAAGAGACGAAGAGAGATGGAAGGTGTCAAGCCCGTATCTTTAACAAATAAGGTTGAGAGCACCTCCACAAAGGGCAAGGCCCAGGGAGAGAGTGAAGCCAAAACAGTGGCATTGATGAGTTATATAGGTAACAGCCCATCAGAGATGGATGGGGGTAAAGTAGATGAATTGGAGGGTAAACTTAAACCTCACTTAAAGGGATATCAGCCATTTTTATTCCAAGGCTGGATATCCATAGGAGGAGACCGGAAACGAGTCACCATCCTACGGGACTCGGGAGCCCTCCAGTCCCTAATACTGAGTAGTCTGGTGAGAACTCCAGTGGTTGGAGGGAGTGTAACGGTAAGTTCCCTAGGGGGCCTAGCCAAGGTACCTCTAGTATCCATAGACCTACAGTCGCCTCTCTACGAGGGACAGGCTATGGTAGGGATGGTAGATGAATTACCAGTTGTAGGTGTGGATGTTATATTAGGAAATGATTTGGTTGGTGGGAAGATGTGTCCCACACCCATAGTTTCGGAGGTACCGGTTGTTTCGGAAGAGACCGAGCAACTAGAGAGACGGCACCCGGGGTTATTTCCGGTTTGCGCTGTTACGAGGGCGATGGCAGCACAGAGGGAGTGGTCTAAGGACCAGGTGAGACCAGTAAGGGTCTCGAGTGGGGAAAACTGTGGAAAACCTAAATGTGAGGACAGTATGAACCCCGAGGAAGAACTCCCAAGTGAGGAAGCCCAGGTCGAAGCAGAGTTTGACCTGAAGCCTCTGTTCCAGGAGGAACAAGTAAGTGAAACCGATGTGTATGACTTGAGTCGCTTGTATATGGAAAAGAAACAGGTGGACACAAGATGTCTCAGTGACTTGCAGAGTGTCGATCCCGACTTACGGGAACTATATGAAAGGGTAGAGAGTGGCAGTGAACTATCAGAGGAGTATTACTTGGACAAGGGAGTACTATTCCGCCGATGGGTGGAAAGTACTTGCCCCACTGATGATGCAGTGTGGTCCGAGAGACGGCAAGTTATGTTGCCGAAGGTCTACCGGAAAGAAGTTCTACGGCTAGGGCATGATAGTCCCCTTTCTGGACATTTGGGTGTACGCAAAACTTTAGACCGTATCTGGCAACATTTCTATTGGCCAGGAATTAGAAGGGATGTGGCACAGCACTGTCGTACTTGCCACACTTGCCAGTTGGTAGGAAAACCAAACCAACCTGTACCTGTAGCCCCTTTGAAACCAATCCCTGTAGGAGAGGAACCCTTTGCTAAGGTTATCGTGGATATAGCAGGACCGTTGCCTAAGACTGCTAGGGGACATGAGTATATTCTCACTTTGATGGATACCTTTTCTAGGTATCCCGAGGCGATACCACTACGTAAAGTGCGCGCCAAAGTGGTGTTGCATGAGCTGATTAGCTTCTTTACGAAGTGGGGACTACCTCGCGAGTTAGACAGACCAGGGGTCTGTGTTTTTATCTAGAGAGGTTATGCAGAGTGCCCTTAAACGGTACCATCAAACGTTAAAAACAATGTTGAGGAAATGGTGCTTAGAAAATGATACGGGGTGGGACCAAGCCTTACCATACCTGTTGTTTGCAGTGCGTGAAGTATCCAACGAATCGTTGGGCCTCTCGCCTTTTGCATTAGTTTTCGGGCACAAGGTTCGAGGACCTCTTAAAGTCCTGAAAGAATGTTTATTGAAAGAGCATAGCTCTGCCCCTAAGGACATGTCGAAGTCGGTGACTGACATGAAAGGTAAGTTGGCCGCGTGTTGGGAAATGGCCAGAGAAAATTTAATGAGTGCTCAGGAAAGAATGAAGCGACATTATGACAGAAATGCCAAAATACGGGAATTTAATCCCGGTGATAGTGTGTTGGCCCTGCTGCCTTTTCAAGGTAACCCCTTAAGGGCAAAGTTCAGTGGACCCTATGAGGTAGTGAAACGAGTAGGGGAACTAAACTATATTGTTGCCACTCCAGATCGGAGACGGAGTCAACAATTATGCCATATAAATATGTTAAAGTTGTATCGAGAAAGGGAGCAGAACCCGGTGGGTGAAACTGTCGCGAGTGTTTGTACGGTTTCTCTCATGCATGAAGTAGACGAGGACACTATTTCCCCCACCTTAGAGATGCCGTGGAAGGAGAATGCAGGAGGGTGGCCCCAGGTAGTGGATAAGCTGGACCACCTCACGGCTACACAACGGGAGGACTTAACTGCCTTATTAAGTAAGTATCAGGAGGTCTTTCGAGATACTCCTGGAAAGACTGACCTAATTCTGCATGTTGATGTAGGAGACGCGAAGCCTATTAAGCAGGCACCGTATCGTGTCAACCCGCAACGAGCAGCTATAATCAGGAAGGAAATAGACTATATGCTGGCCCACGGTTTAGTTCCGAAAGCAGATGGTACTCAGCGGTTTTGTGTCGATTTCCGACGCGTGAATGCAGTGACCAAAAGGGACTCGTACCCCTTACCTAGGTTAGAAGAGTGTATAGATAGAGTAGGAGGGGCACATTTCATAACTAAATTAGATCTGCTCCGTGGGTATTGGCAAGTGCCCATGACACCCCGTGCCCAGTCTATCTCCTGTTTCGCCGCATTGGGAAAGACTTACCAATGTAAGGTTATGCCCTTTGGTATGACCAACGCCCCTGCCACGTTCCAACGGTTAATGAATAAAATTACCGAGGACATACCTGGCTGTGTAACCTACCTCGATGATGTCGTAGTGTATAGTGACACTTGGTAGGATCATTTGGATCGTCTAACCTTACTCTTTGACAAGTTAGTGTCTGCCAATTTGGTGCTCAATCTAACAAAGTGTGAATTTGTTCAGGCCAAGGTGCATTATCTTGGTTATGTGATCGGACAAGGAGAATTGGCTCCTCCCCAGGCCAAAGTGGAAGCCATTCTCAGAATTCCAGTACCACAGACCAAAAAGGAGATTCGTAGTTTTGTAGGAACTATTGCCTTTTATAGAATGTTCATCTATAATTTCTCTTCCTTAATAGCTCCTTTAACCGACCTGCTAAAGAAAGGAGCCAAGTTCCAGTGGACTGAGTCTTGCAACACCGCTTTTGTTCAATCGAAGAGCCTTTTGTGTACAGCTCCAGTGTTGCAGGCCCCAGACTTCTCAAAACCATTTTCTCTGTATTGTGACGCCAGCAACATTGGTGTTGGTGCCGTACTATTACAAGCTAAAGACACTGTGGATCATCCTGTGAGTTACTTCAGCAGAAAACTGAATGTGGCTCAGAAAAAGTATTCCACAATTGAAAAGGAATTATTATCCATTATTTTGGCTTTGAAACATTTTGATATATATATCCCTGTTTGCGCAAATGTAACTGTGTTCACTGACCACCATCCCTTAAAATATATTCAGAAGTTCAAGGAGAAGAACCTCCGCTTAACTAGATGGAGTCTATTTTTACAAGAATATAATCTAGATGTAAAACATATTTCTGGGAGGAATAATGTGATAGCAGACTGTCTGTCTAGATCGTAGCACATATCTGCCGAAAGTAAAGAAAAAAAAAATTCTTTTCAAGAATTTTTTTCTCTTTTGGTGGGGAGGTGTTACATCTGCGATGTATAATTGCCAAATATGTAATTGTAATTGTTGTTTTGAGGAGATGTCATGTTACGTGTGTTCGTATTGTGCTGCTTTGGTTATGACCAAATGTGTCACCGTAAGGTATTTTCTTTACTATGTATTGTATGTATCTATTAATGTAACTATGGTATTAGTTTATAATAATATTGATTGTTTTTTGGTAATATGTTGATTATTCAAGTGTCCATTGAGCATGCGTCTCTGGTACGTCACAGGCCGTGACGTAAAAATATTTCGTATGTATTTCCCGCTTAAACAATGTAGGCTCGTCAGGCTAGGTAAATCCCGCCCCCCCTTGTAGTATCCAATGAGCTACGAGCGTATTGCCTCGTCACGCACCGGCCAACGAGTCTATAAGATTGTCCAGACCCTGCTTAGACCTACTACACGGGTTAGATTCAAAATGCCAGCCTTGAGGTTAGTACCCTTTTCCCTTGATATAGCAGCAAGCCAGATCTACTAGGACTTAGATTTGTAGAGCCCTATAATAAGTGAACGCGGAGTGAGTAGTATTGGGGCTTAGAATTAGCTTATATTTCATGACTGTTTGGTGATCTGTAACCCAGTCTTACGTCTATTCAATCCCGTTAAAACCTTCGAACTTGATTCTTTTGTGTAATGTCAAATGTATGATCAGAAGTCAGATGTATTATGTAAAATCATGTTTGTTTAATTGTAATAGTGTGTCTTTGTTATATTATTTTCGTGTCATTTTACTTGTATTAACTTTCATACTTATAATTTATTTAATTATATTTCTTTAAGTTAAGTTAGTTTGATTTTCTTTTCCCGGTGTCCGACCGGGTGGCGACCTTATTCAGTTCTTTTGACCGTTTGAACCCGTAATAGACATAGGGTCTAAGGGTTCCCTTGATGTTACAAACTTCTGACATTCACAAGGCCGGTGAACCTTTGGTACTTTAGAGAGGTTGTGTGTGTGTGTGTGTGTGTGTGTGTGTGTGTGTGTGTGTGTGTGTGTGTGTGTGTGTGTGTGTGTGTGTGTGTATTCACCTTGGTCTTTGGATCACGTGTTGGACCCGTGATCGATAGCTATTTCCCTCCCGGAAGAGAGCTCAGAGCTCGTATGACCGATCTATGGGTAATGCTATGACCTTTCACACACACACACCCCCGACTCCCCGCCCACGAGAGTCAGAGTAACAACCCGAGGCACAGCGATACCGAAATAATTTCGGCCCTGGGCAGGATTCGAACTGGGTACTACGAGCACTTCTACTTCCCAGTCCCCAGCGCTCTACCAACTGTGCCACCGTGTGTGTGTGTGTGTGCCATTATTTCTACTTTAATTCTGAGTTTATGGTTCATCACCCATAGAATTGTCACCAACTACCGTCTGCGTGTGTGTGTGTGTGTGTGTGTGTGTGTGTGTGTGTGTGTGTGTGTGAAGTAGCAGGATTACCATTATATTTGGTAATATGATCATTGAATTCTCATCCGGGAGGGAAATACGTGTCGATGACGAGTGTGACACGTTATCCAAGAGGATAGTATATGTCACACACACACAAACACACACACGCAGACGGTAGTTGGTGACAATTCTATGGGTGATGAACCATAAACTCAGAATTAAAGTAGAAATAATGGCAAGTTGAAAATATCCTTGATATTCACTTTCTTAAACATGACGCCAAGGGCATTAAGAGGATGATCCAAATTCTGAGGATGTAAAGTTGTTAAGAGATAACTGTTTGAGCTTGCATTAAGAAAAGAAAAGAGGAAATCTTAAAAGTTTAACTCGCTGTTTCAAAATTCTGAATATCCACTATAGTTATATACACTTACATGCACGCATGAAAATACACACACGCACACACACACACACACACACACACACACACACACACACACACACACACACACACACACACACACACACACACACACACACATACACACTTACACACACTCGGTTTGCTGGCGTAGTGTTACCACGCTCGACTGCTAAATCAGTGGATTGAACACGAGTCTCCGCCCAGAGTTGAACAACGTCACAACATTGCAAGCCGGCACTCTATCTCTGGTGGGCAAGGAGTTGTGTGTGTGTGTGTGTGTGTGTGTGTGTGTGTGTGTGTGTGTGTGTGTGTGTGTGTGTGTGTGTGTGTGTGTGTGTGTGTGTGTTGTTACATATATGAGTATCCTATACATGTAATGTATGAATATATTATTTTGTGAAGTGACGTCAGTTGTCTAACGGACGAGAATTAAGCGTTACGTTCTGGACGTTACTTGTAGAGAGATATCCAAACGTTTTGGGTCAACGTCTTAATGTTCTATTGAATCATGTTCAGTTCTGTAAGATGCATTATTATTTTTGTATACTATTGTGTAAACATGTCAAGCCGAATTATTATTGTTTTCTGTTGATGTAATGTAAATTATGTATTAGTTCATGATATTATGTAATACGTTTTCGTCGTTTTTGCACGAGTAGCTTCGCCAGCGAGTGTGCAAATACGTTTAGTCTGTCTTCGCCAATCAGGTTCAAACTCCATAGACGCTTATTCTATGGGCCAACCTGGAGTGAGTTTGTGAGAGGGGCGCTCTGCGCGCGGGGAAGTGAAAAAGAATGCAGATAGCCCATTAGGAGGACGTGTCAGCCTTGGGCGGAGATTCCTCGGTTGTGTTAATGTAAGTCTTTTCCTCCTGTTTATATGTTTTAACTCAGCTATTAATTAGGATTTCATGTGTGAAGTCTATGGTAGTGACGCGGGAAGTCTAGACAGTGAATCTCTGGGTAACTATTTTTCTTTCACCCCCCTTAAGACTGTGTTTAAGAACTTGAAATCATGTTTACAATTTGTATGTAAATCCTTAATTCAATTATATGCCCTTTGTTATAATTATCTTGCTATTTCTGTTAACTTTAATGAATAATGAAAGAAGTAAACTTTCCATTTGTTTAATTGTTTTCAATGTTCATGATGATGCAAAATTGAATGGCGACCTTTTACAATTTTATTCTGTGGACAGATATCCCGAAGACAGAGTCTTTGGAGTCATTCATATCATAGAATAATTTGTTACAATTCAAAGTACTCGTAAAGATTTGTAACTGTGTGTGTGTGTGTGTGTGTGTGTGTGTGTGTGTGTGTGTGTGTGTGTGTGTGTGTGTCTATATGTATGTGCGTGTGGTTGTGTGTGTATGTATGTGCGTGTTTTTGTGTTCCTGTCTGTGTGTATGTTTATGTGTGTGTGGGTGGGTGTCTGTGTGTGTGTGTGGGGGGGGGTGTCTGTGTGTGTGTGTGTGTGTGTGTGTGTGTGTGTGTGTGTGTGTGTGTGTGTGTGTGTGTGTTGTGTGTGACAAAATTATATATACGGTAAATTTATAGAAAATATATTCTACAGAAATCTAGTAGACAATATTGGAATAAAAAAGAAGCACTTTACCAAATCCGCTTACTAACAATGCAAGACTGTCTGTTATTCGGTAGAGGTCATGAATGTGTGTGTGTGTGTGTGTGTGTGTGTGTGTGTGTGTGTGTGTGTGTGTGTGTGTGTGTGTGTGTGTGTGTGTGTGTGTGTGTGTGTGTGTGTGTGTGTGTGTGTGTGTGTGTGTGTGTGTGTGTGTGTGTGTGTGTGTGTGTGTGTGTGTGTGTGTGTGTGTGTGTGTGTGTGTGTGTGTGTGTGTGTGTGTGTGTGTGTGTGTGTGTGTGTGTGTGTGTGTGTGTGTGTGTGTGTGTGTGTGTGTGTGTGTGTGTGTGTGGATTTTATCTAAAAGAATCACCTGTGTTCTACTATTAGAAAAAGACTTAACCTGTATAAATAAAGGATAACCTTTGTCCAGCAATATCTCCCAATTCCCAGTCCCACAGAGAAATCTTTGATTGACGGTCTTGAAACAAAACACATTTGATACTACAATTAAGAACTGCAAGTATCAGTACAGGGGAGAATGACCACAATAATACAATTGCTTAGAAATTCACTATACGAAGACAAGCTTAGACATCTTAACATACACCCTCTTGAAAGACGAAGAATGCGGGGAGATCTAATAGAGGTATTCAAATGGGTCAAGGTCTTTAACAAGGGTTATGCAGGCAAGGTCATCATATTAAGACAACAGGGTAGGATTTGTGGTAATGGGTTTAAATTGGACTAATCAAGGTTTAAGGAGGAAATAGGGAAGAACTGGTTTAAACAACAGAGTGGTTAATGTAAGGAAGATTTAGTAACCATGTAGTGAGCGCTATTTTTTTTAAGAGAAGATTAGATAACTTTACGGATGGGGGGGAAACATGGCAGGGGACATGGAACTGCCTAGTGTAGGCCTTATGGTCCCTTGCAGTCTCCTCCCTAACCTCCCCTTATCAGGTTAGGGAGGTTAGGGAGGAGAAGGACAACGGCTGGAAAGGTAACGTTGATAATGATAATGATGTTACTTAGTGTTTACTTAATTAACTAATGGCACTGCAGGTAATTAAGTGAATACATACAACATTCTATTATGATTAGGGACTAAAATAGGAACGTTGAGTTGTATTCGATTTCTACAATTTTTCTTTAAATTTTCTTATGAAATCTTTTTTCTTATTTGGGATAACTGTATTAAGTGCAGTAACGCAAAAACATCTACTGAGTACCATAAATATGAATCTCCACAAATCTTATGCTTGAGTGTTGTAATCTTTTAATGATAATTCTACTCTTCTTATTTCCATAATTTTCCTTAATTTAAAATAAAATTGCGTACCAACATTGTCTTTTTTTTCTTGGAATTTTGTCATAATTATTTCAACTTCAAGCGTCGTATGAAAGATGAGCAAGCGGTCCTTGCGAGCAATTTTGATTAAATATTCAAACGTTTTTTCTTAGAATTACTCAAAATTAATTTTGAAAGTG
Source organism: Oratosquilla oratoria (assembly GCF_046742065.1). Lineage (NCBI taxonomy): Eukaryota > Metazoa > Arthropoda > Malacostraca > Stomatopoda > Squillidae > Oratosquilla > Oratosquilla oratoria. The sequence continues at coordinate 5,498,868 of NC_134787.1, forward strand.
AAAATGTGGTTGAAAAAGCAGGGGAGGGTCTTTTGTACGTGTTTACGTGTGACAATTTTATGGTAAATTACCATTAGTGTATGGAAACTCTTATACTGTATCATACAACAAAATTGTATTGTTTACAATCAGAGGTAAATTATCAACTCTGTATTCGTAACTGAGCTATTATTTTATAACATTATTCTGTACAACATTATCTTCCAATTAGATAATATGTAAAAGTTTAGCATCTCTTATTAAATTGACAATCCGTTTCTCCCTGCTTCTTGATTAATGTTCCATCGTCAACAACTCAATCAAACTCTACCCTGTCTCAATTGTCATTCGGCAGCTTCACTCAGCTTTCGATTTTCTTCACTATGTCAAATGAAAATTCTGGTATGCTTCCATCCTGTGGTGGTGCTTTGTGGTGATGCGTGTGTGTGTGTGTGTGTGTGTGTGTGTGTGTGTGTGTGTGTGTGTGTGTGTGTGTGTGTGTGTGTGTGTGTGTGTGTGTGTGTGTGTGTGTGTGTGTGTGTGTGTGTGTGTGTGTTGTGTGTGTGTGTGTGTGTGTGTGTGTGTGTGTGTGTGTGTGTGTGTGTGTGTGAGAGAGAGAGAGAGAGAGAGAGAGAGAGAGAGAGAGAGAGAGAGAGAGAGAGAGAGAGAGAGAGAGAGAGAGAGAGAGAGAGAGAGAGAGAGAGAGAGGAGAGAGAGAGAGAGAGAGAGAGAGAGAGAGAGAGAGAGAGAGAGAGAGAGAGAGAGAGAGAGAGAGAGAGAGAGAGGTAGGTAGGTAGGTAGGTAGGTAGGTAGGTGTAGGAAAGAGAATATAGATACAATTGGTTGTTATTTGTGACCTTTGGGATATTTTGCCAATTGATTGAGACGATGAAGATGTTCTCCTCAAATGCAAACAAAAACATATCCTTGTTACTTTCCATACCAAATTCAGTCTTGTATTTACACAAATGTTTACATGACTACCCTCTTCCATGGTTTATATACTTACATAATTATTAATTTCATTATATGGGTTTTTGCTTATATATCAGTGAATGAATGAATTAATGAATGAGGAAAGAAGTAAATAGTCTGATTCAATTATCTACTTTTTTGTTCATTAATCTTTTTTTTATTTACTATGTTTTTTATTCACTTGCCAGCATATTGATGTGATGTTTATCAAATTATTCTTTTATCAATTATTGATTCTATCTAGTTATTTGCCCAATTTAATCATTTATATATATTCATTTGTCTTTTCACTTGTTTTTTTCCATTTGTTTAGTTATTCATTTAGTCATTTATTAATTTACTTAATCATTTACTTATATATTTATCTATTTATTTATTCATCTAATTATTAATTTTTTGCTTATTTAATATATGTATATTAAATAAGCATTTGTTTGGTTATTTATCTAGTCATTTATTTATTCACTTAATCAAATACTTATTTATTTATCTATTTATTAATTTAATTATTTATTTTTTGCTTATTTTATTTATATATATAATACATATATATATATATACATGTATATATATATGTATATATATATATATATACATATATGTATATATATATTTACTTATTTATTTATTTGTTTATTTATTTATGTATTTATTTATTTATCTATTTATTTGTTTGTTTATCTATTTATTTATCTATTTATTCATTCTTTTATTCATTCATTCATTCCTATGTTAATTTATTCATTCACCCACTTTCCCTCCTTCTTAAAGCACCTACTTCCCCGGCCGCCGATCTCTCGCTCTTCCGGCTCCGACATCATACCGGTTCCCTCCACTTAGTCCAATCCCGCTTTGGCTTCGGTCCCTCAATCCCGCTAATCTTCCCTTCCCGCGCTCCCGCCATCCGATCCCCCATCCAGCCTGGCCACATTATCATAATTTCAAGCTAATTGAGGCCACTATAAATTTGGTGTGCATTACTTTGTCAATATCAAGCCAGAGACCGACCAACGGGCCCTCAGGTGATTTCGTTATTCTTCTTCTTTTCTTTTTTTTTTTTTTTTTTTTTTTTTTTACATTTATTTCGGAAGCTTCTTGAAAACGCCACGGAAACCGACGAAGCCTTTGATGCGAAATTGATTATCTTTGCAAAGAATTGGCTGCGAAGAGTGTCATATTTCATCTTCAACGGTAAAGTCACATTTCATCGTTTATTAAGAATTCTGTTTACTTTTTTAGATCAAGATAGACTAGGTCTTTGAAAGTAAATGACATCACCAGACCTCCCTCTCTCTCTCTCTCTCTCTCTCTCTCTCTCTCTGTCTCTCTCTATTTATATGATACGGTGCCTTTTAATTTTTTTATATTAGTCTCATAATAAGCCCCTTTGTTACGTTGAATCCTTTACATATTTTATTCTAACACTAAATTATTTCACTGAGATCATGGCAGACCCTCATTGGTAAAAGAGGTTAGAAAAGCTCTTGCTTATCAACATAAATGGGTCAATGTTCTTCTAACCTCCCCAGCGAACTCCTTTTATTCGTCCCATTCCCCTGTCCTGTCATCTTGTTTTGTAAATTGATCTTATCCCCTTCCATTTCTATTTCACTTCTTTTTTAGTCTATCCTTCCTTTCTTTGTTTGCACACACTCATGGAAGGCTGCTAAGCTCTCGTCAAATATCATCTCATCTAAGTTTGGCTAATTTGATAATTAAACGCAATTAAGTATCTGGTCATTTTCTCTTCCCAGCGCAAGATGCTGTGTCCATTTATTTCCCTCCTTACTTTTTATCATTCACACTTTCTACCTTACCAACCAATGCCTCTCTTCCCCTCCCTACCTTCCTTCACTCCTTGTCTCTCTTTATCCATCTCTCTCTCTCTCCTTCTTTCTCTCTCTCTCTCCTTATTTCTCTCTCTCCTTTCTCTCTCCCTCTCTCTCTCTCTCTCTCTCTCTCTCTCTCTCTCTCTCTCTCTCTCTCTCTCTCTCTCTCTCTCTCTCTCTCTCTCTCTCTCTCTCTCTCTCTCTCTCTCTCTCTCTCTCTCTCTCTTTCTCTCTCTCTCTCTTTCTTTCTCTCTCTCTGTTTTTCCTCTCTCTCTCTCTTTCTTTCTCTCTCTCTGTTTTTCCTCTCTCTCTCTCTCTCTCTTTCTTTCTCTCTCTGTTTTTCCTCTCTCTCTCTCTCTCTCTCTCTCTCTCTCTCTCTCTCTCTCTCTCTCTCTCTCTCTCTCTCTCTCTCTCTGAGGAGCAGAGAGAGGGGCATCGAACAGTGGGATGAAAAGGTTATAGTAGAAAAGAATCGAGTATATAAGGAATGGATATAAAAATAGGGAAGCACATAAGAGGAACAGAATAAAGAAGATGGAAGCAAAACGCAAGGTGAGTGCGGCCAAGAAGAGAGAAAATATAATAGAAGGAAGACGTTTGACCGGCTATTTGAAAAAAAAGTATACATATTTTTTTTTTAATGAAATGAAAAAGAGTAAGG
>NC_134787.1:5507311-5527311 GCF_046742065.1 Oratosquilla oratoria
AGAATAAAGAAGAAAAGCAGAGAAAAGGAAAAAGACTAAAAACTGTAAAAAGTGGAATAAAAGCCTAGGAAGAGGAAGTTGAAAAACTACACCGGAAGACCACCCTGTAGAAAGGAAGTGGGACAAATACCACCTGGTGATCAAATGAATGGTCGCAAAGAAGCCAACTGAAACTGGAAAATCAGATCAAATCCTGCCGAAATTCACAGAAAAGGGGAGCACCTAAAAAAAAAAAAAAAAAAAAAAATTATATATATATATATATATATATATATATGTATATATAAGTGAAACATGAAAATGAAAGTACATCTAGAGATTGTAGGAGACGGAATGACTGCGGGAAACTGTCGAGAAATGTACATAATGACAAAACGGGGGGAGGAATAAGAAAAGGCAAAAGAAAACGGCAGCCCGATAACAAGGAGCGTACCCTGACAAGAAAGAAAGCAACAGTTAGTGAAAGCACATTCCAGTAAAATCCCCAGATGAAATGACCTTGCAAAGAAGGAATATAAGAACATAAGAATGAAGGAGAGTGCAAGAGACTATGAGGCCTACACTAGGCCTGTCATCCCCATCCATAAAGTTGTCTAACCGTTTCTTAAAATAAGTGATAGTTTCAGCGCTCAATACATGGTTACTAAGTCTTTTCCATTCGTTGACCACCATATTAGTAAACCAATTCCTGCCTAGTTCCTTCTAATCATAAATCTGTCCAGTTTAAATCCATTACTGCGAGTCCTCTCTTCACTTTCTTTCCTCTGTCTGATTTGCGCTGCATTCAGGAACCTAAGGTACCCCGAGGGCATGTTAGGGACATCACTGCTGAAAACCATTAAAATCAGACAGAGAAAAGAAAGTGAAGAGAGGACAGATTTACGATGCCTTGTGGTTCCTAACTCTGGCCTCTCTCACATGCTTTCCAAAACGTTGAGACAGACAGGATTTATCATAGTAAATGACACAGGGAAGAAAATAGGATACTTGATCATAAACAAAACCAAAACGAACCATGACAATAGCATCGTATACAAAATTCCTTGCGATGGATGCGACAGTGCATACTACGGAGAGACATACAGAGGACTTAACAACAGACTCAGGGAACACAAAGCGGACATTAGACACCACCGAGAAACAAACGCTCTAGTCAACCACATAGACACAGAGGGACACCTACCAAACTGGGAGAGATCCATCATTCTAGCCAAAGGGTTACACAAGAAACAACGGAAAATAATTGAATCACTTTACATTGCCAACCACAAAAACACAAACAAGAGAACTGGTGACTGAAAATGGACAAAATCTACCGCGACACTTGCCCTCCAAGAATGGCTTCCCAGACCCTCGTAAGTAGATATATTTTTCCCACTTCTGCCTACCCTTTCCAGCTTCCTTCCTTTTACTTTGACGTTTCTTCTTACACCATGCTACCATACTATATTTCACATGCTACCAATTCACGTATCCTCCATTATTTCTACTTTGTTCCTTCACCACTTAATATTTTCATCATTATCCTTACTATTCTTTTCTTTTTATCATGATTATTTCGTTATATTCAAAATATTATTAATCATTATTGATTTTCAACATTTATTATTATTATTATTATTATTATTATTATTTTATTATTTTATTATTTTATTTATTTATTTATTTATTTATTTATTTATTATTTATTATTTATTATTTATTATTTATTATTTATTATTTATTAATTGTTAATTGTTAATTGCTAATTGCTAATTGTTTTTGTGTTTTTGTGTTTTTGTGTTTTTGTGTTTTTGTGTTTGTGTTTGTGTTTTTGTGTGTTTGTGTGTTTGTGTGTGTGTGTTTTTGTGTTTGTGTTTTTGTGTTTGTGTTTTTGTGTTTTTGTGTTTGTGTTTTTGTGTTTGTGTTTTTGTGTTTTTGTGTGTTGTGTGTTTTTGTGTGTTTTTGTGTTTTTGTGTTTTTGTGTTTTTGTGTTTTTGTGTTTTTGTGTTTTTGTGTTTTTGTGTTTTTGTGTTTTTGTGTTTTTGTGTTATTTTGTTTTTGTGTTATTTTGTTATTGTTATTGTTATTATTATATTTTGTTATTGTTATCACTGTTACAATTACTATTAATATTTTCATTGTTACTATTAGTGTTGTCATCATATTTGTCACTTGTTAAGCATTATCATCATTATCACATTTGCCACAATGAATATGTAATATTTACACTTGTCACCAACTATGGTAACACGGGGAGGTAGTGAGGTCCACCCCATTTACAAAATGCCCACAGCCTGTTTGTACACCATTCCTTTGAAAAAGCATACCTGCGAAACTAGTCAGGAATAAACTCAAGACTCAGACTCCTATCTTTCCCACTCCGCACACACACACACACACACACACACACACACACACACACACACACACACACACACACACACACACACATATATATATATATATATATATATATATATATATATATATATATATAGAGAGAGAGAGAGAGAGAGAGAGAGAGAGAGAGAGAGAGACAGACAGAGTGTGGAGGTCAGAGGCTTGTACCAGATTATATATAAAAAAATCTGTGTTATATTTACTCAACAATAAACCTCTTCGTATCTACCTAGAAAAGTCTATCTAGACTTAGATAGGATTATCAGATCACGTTCTGGAAGCCGTGCTGAGGATTAGAGAACACATCATTAGTAGATAGATGCTGCGGGATCTTCACTATAAACTTAAAAATCACTATATATATAGAAACAGTGATGGTACTTGGAGGATTAACATTGATCGTACTTCCTTTGAGTTGATTGAATGTCGAGATATTTCCAGAATCGGTGATAACAAGTTGAAAGGTAATTATTTTAATGATCTTGACAAAAAGTAAGAGTAGGAGTATGATCCTTACAAAAATAGCAAGCAGATCAAAGACCCTCGTAAGTTTCTGGGAATAAAAACAAAAAATAATCAAATAGGTGATTACCACAGAGGAAGAAGAGTGGTTTTTACGTATAGATAAAAGGCTTGGAGATATTTTTCGTTAGATATCAAATGATACAAGAAAATTTTGATGAAACAAGGTACCTAGATTTTTGGCTGATGTTTCATATATTTTGCATAACTCTAGACAAAAGTAAACATTCATAATTCCAAGAAATAAAATGAGAAGATGTGACGGAGGCAAAGAGGAGATGAGGAAGAAGACGAATATTATAAAGATCAAAAGAAGAACAAAATAAACATCACTTTTTTACTTTTTGCGAGTAACAGAGGGCATGAAATCAAATAAGAAAAAAGAGTAAGTGGTCTGGACTTAAGATACTACAAGAAAAGCTCTGAGTAGTTACTAAACATTATGAACTTAGGAGTACATCTATGAATATACATTGAGTTCACACGACAATTGGTTGAGGGAAATGGTTATAGTCTCACACTCTCCGTATCTTGTTTTTATTTATATCACAAGGAGAATAGGTGACTTATTGGTGGAGATGACTTTGAATACATATAAACACACACACGCACACATACACATACGAACATACACACACACACACACACACACACACACGCACACACACACACACACACAAACACACACCAACCCTGGAACAAAGAAGAGAAAGAGGAGATCTATTGGTCATTTACAGAATCATGAAAGGCATACATACATACATATACCAAGGCTTTCTTCCCCCTTACCAGGGGGGTAGCAAAAAAGGACAAGACACAAAAACATTCCCACCCATTTCATCCCCGAAAACACTCCACACCCCTCCACCCTCCCTCCCATCTTAGCACCTCCTAGATGACGGGTCATCCCTGCACCCTGTCCACTGCCCTGGGTCAGAAGCAGTGTCGCAGGACACAGCACATCCACAGCAAGGCCACTTCATTAAATCGGCGACCCCCCTCTCCGTCCCCCCATATAAAGGAGAGGACGGGGAGAAATCCCTTCGGGCTGCGTCAAAAAATTTTGCTCACACACACTACCTCACCCCCATTCCCCCGTCCAATCCACCTCATGCATCACAACATTTTCCATATACAACCATTCTCCATTCAGAAAGGCACTGTGAATATACACAGGAAAGAAAAAATAAATTATGAAAAAGATATAGACAAATGTAAGGATCAACCTAATTTTTTTTTCCAGATATATGAATGAAAAACTAAAGGATAAACATGATATAGTGAAATTGCGTGAAGGAGATAAAGCATATATAGACGACACAGAGATGGCAGAAGTTATGATCAGACATTTCAGGTCTATTTTACATTTGAGAGCTCATAATCTTGGGAAGATGAACAACAAGAAAGATCACCCACGATGAAAGAAATAAAGGCGACACAAAAAGAAATAAGAGATCAGATAGAAAACCTAGATGCCAGGAAATCGCATGGACCAGATGGAATCGCAAATTGGATACTGAAAGAGTGTATAGATGAACTGACAGATAAACTATAAAAGACAATTGACTTCTTACTCAAAGAAGGAAAGGTGCAGCAAGATTGGAAAGATGCAAACATAGTACCAATATACTGTATAAAGGAGGAAATAGGGAAGATCCTACAAACTTCAGACCGGTATCCCTTACAAGCACAATAGCAAAAATATGCGAAAAGGCCATCAGAAACAAATGGACCAACCACTTGGAAGAAAATAAAATAATAAACCCCAAACAATTTGGCTTTAGAAGTGGCAGAGCGTGCACCACAAATCTAATCTACTTTTACTCGAGATTAATTGAGATGATACAAGAAAGAGATGGCTGGGCAGACTGCGCCTTCTTGGATTTGCAAAAGGCATTCGACAAAGTGCCACATAAAAAATTAATAAGAAAAATTGAAATAGTAGGAGTAATACAAGGTAAACTGCTGGAATTGATGAAGGATTTCTTAACTGGGAGAAAAATGAGAGAGGTACTAAGAGACAAAAATTCGAACTGGGAAGAAGTGAAAAGTGGCGTCCCGCAAGTCTCTGTATTTGGCTCTTTTAATGTTTGCTATATATAAATGATATGGATAAGGGAGTAAATTATTACATGAACTTCTTTGCTGACGATGCCAAATTACTCAAAAAAGTAAGAACAGAAGAAGATTGCAGATCGCTGCAAGATGACCTCCACAGAATATGGGAATGGAGTCGGAGATGTGAGATGAACTTCAACATCATCTTCCACCGTCTTCAGTAATTTCAAACAGGTGGAAGACAGCCATGTCTTACGAATGGTGATTTTTTTTTTTTTTTTTTTTAAGAACCCCCGCACTTGCTCCTTAGTGCTGAAAAAATTATTTGTCTGGCAAGTCTGGGACTCTGTCAAAAACCAATATGGTGTACAGATTCAACTGTAATTATGGAGACTGCGCGCTCTACAAATGTGCATACATTGAGTTTACGACCTGTATTCTCAGCCGTCGCCTAACGCTCCATCTCCAACAGGGAGCGATTAAAAATAATTTTCAGTACGAGCATCAATCTTCCCTTGATAGAGCAACCATTGTTAACAACACTGAAATAGTTACATAATGTAATGATGTTAGAGAATTAAGGATGCTCCTAGCATTAATGTACAATCTAATATTGTAACGGCTATTCCCTTATTCAATAGCACATCAAGAATTGAGAACTAATCCCACCAATAGTGGGATTATGTCCACCTCTCTCACATTGCCTACTGCCCCGAACCCCTTTCCCCTCCCCCTCCCTCTCCCCCTCCTCCTCCTATTGTAAGCCTTTCCATGTATATGGAAAGACGTCGCCTTGTTCAGTCCGTGAAAATGTAGTTGTTCTGTGCCTGTTTAATTGTGTTGTGTTGAATTGTAATTATTTTGAGAATGACTCCTTGAAGTCGAAACGTCAAATTGTGTTATCAAAATGGATAACTTTGGACAGTTGGTTTTTGATCACCCTTCCAAAGTCAGAACTACAGTGAGGAGAATTGAATATATATATATATATATATATATATATATATACATCAGATATTAGTCATTTGTTGTCCGCTGCAAAAAATAGGCCTCTCCAGAACACTTCTTTGAGTGGCATGAGTACGCCAACCTCTGCCACGTCACCTTCTATCTTCTATATGGCCTTCCTCCGGCGTCTAATTTCACTTCCACTCCATTATCGCCTCCACAGTATCTTTTACTCCAGTCTGGTATTTCATCCACCTTGACCTCTTCAGTGTTATTCCAAACATTAGGTTATTTATTCTCTTGGGTACACTTCGTCTCCATCGCCTTTGTCAATTTCAAACTCTTACACACTTAGATCGCTGCTGGTTCTATACCTAACTTGGCCTCTCTCCATGTTCTTATGTTTACCAAACATTTTCAGATCAATTGTGGTACGCATTTTTGTTTCATTTTCGTGATCTGTATTTGTGTCGACGAGTTCTGCGAAACCTTTGTGATGTTTATTTGCGCCCCGTTTGCGCACACTGTATTGCCAATTGTCCTTTTAACTCAAAGAACTTTTCCTTATGCACAAGAGCTAACACAAAGGTTTATCGTATAGTGTCGTTTTGTTTTCTTGGTCAGTTGATCCATTGTTGCGGATGGTATATAATAAATTACCTACTTTCAAAGTCTACCTGTTCTTTTAGCTGGTTTTTATTTAGATTTTTAGTATGTCTACTCGTAAAAATATTAGAAAACAGTTTATATGCATTTCATAACAAACTAAATGATTAGTGGCTATACAATTTTTCTGTTCTTCTTTGTTGTGAAGTAGTTTTTATTTATTGTTTTATCATTGTTGTGATTTTTTTCGCATCCGACCTAGATATGGACCAAAAGGTCTCCTGTCGGCATTCTCCGCCTTTGTAATCCTTTAGTTATTACAGCATTACACCATGGTTCTGGAACGCTTTACTGGTGTATGCAATGGGCATGCAGTTGAGTATCTAAAATGAATTTCTTTCACTATGTTTTTCGAAAGATCTATTGATATGCCATCTTCCGAAAGTGCTTTCCCTTGTTTCATATTTTTTCGTACACTAGTATCGGCTACAAATTAATTCATAGATTTAACTGTGGTATTTGACAAGTAAAAATAAATGAAGACTTCTTCTATTCCTTTTATCATTCTACCTCTGTACTTAACATACCCATTCAAATATACTAAAGAAATAATATGCTGCCTCCCCTAAAATGTTGACCTTACTGAATAGTTTTCTGCGCATAATTCATATTTTTCTTCTTTTCCTTTGATCTCTGCTGTCTATTGACAAGTCTGTTTGGTTCAGTTTTCACTATTTCATTCCTCCTGTTGTTAATCTGTATCTTTTTATTTTCATTAGGTCACTTGTTACTTTTGAATATTTGCTTTCCCTCGCGTTTATACTCGTATACTACTTTCTCCACAGACTCCCTAATGGTACTCGACAAATTACAATTCTTAACCTCGATGGTGTCCTTAGTGTTTCAAATATGTTTCAATTTCCAATCTAAATTCTTTATTGTTATCCTTTATTCTTGTAATGATTATATCCTTCTTGAAGACTAATTTATTTCTTTTAGATCTGAAACTGAATTTAAGTGTGCATCCTAACATTTCGTGGTCACTACATATATCTGTTTCGTTCATAACAGTAATATTGATTACGCTGTTCCTCTTATAAGGTCTATTTCGTTCTTTGATTCTTCATTTGAACCTCTCAAATTTCATTTACGACCTACACAAGCTTGCCAAAGCAAAAATCACCTGCCATGTTTTCATCCATACTCAGAATGAAGTCAGAATACCAACGTGCATTTATTCTTTTCTTGATCCATTACCTGAATTACATCCTCAAGATAAAAGGGAGTGGAGTAAATGGGAGTGGAGTATGTGGAGAAGGGATGTGTGGGAGTGATTCTATGCCTTTGTTTTTGGCTACCTCTCTTGTAAGGGGAAAAAAGCCGTTGGTATATGTATGTATGTATGTATGCAGGTTTTCATAGAGATACATGATGTCATTTTCTCAACTCTAAACTTGTGTACTTTTAAAAATACTGTATTCCAGGTATACCTGAATTAAAGTATTTTTTTTAGTGTATCTTTTGGTAGCCTAATCAAAATTCTGGCTACCCTATCTGACAAGCTATTGATTTTCATTGCGTTATCAACAAGCCCTCAATTCAAGAATCTTACACCATTGAATCTTTCCTTTTCGTTGCCTCTGTAACACAACAAGCAGTGACTGTCTTCCAGCTACACGAGCTTCAAACTTCACTCAGTACTACGATATCCCAGCCTAAGTTCTACAGTTCCTCCATCAAACTCTTCAGTTTGTAATTTTCTGCGAATGTTTTTACTATGTAAGTGTATATATTCATCTTCTTCAGGTGGTTTAACGCCTAAAACTTACATGTTCTTAAATATATATATACATATATATATGTATATATATATATATATATATATGTATATAAATATGTATATATTTATGTGTATATATATTATATATATATGTATATATATATAAATATGTATATATATGTATATATATATGTATATATGTATATATATATACTCACCATCGCTGTTATACTGCCCGTACAAACAAAAGGCAATACATTAGAACCTTTAGGTGGCGATGATCAAAACAAACGCCTCTTTTCATATTGATTGTGCTGTTTACATTTTTTTTAGAAGGTTATGGTAATAATCTTACCGTCATGACACCTTGTTTCTGGTGGCAAACGTCTTTGGTGTCAACTTATTCAGTGCATATGGTAGAATGTAGTGTGTGTATGGGTGTGTGCATTTACATAATTATATTTATTTAATTAACTGTAGTATACAAGAAAGGAGCAATTCTCATACCCAACCTAAAATTAATGTACACTTCCAACTTCATCCAAATCCTTAATTTCCAATTATCATGTTTAGATTTTTGTATGTGTACTCGTATGTTTGTTTGTTTGTATGTGTGTGTGTGCGTGCGTGCGTGTGTGTGTGTGTGTGTGTGTGTGTGTGTGTGTGTGTGTGTGTGTGTGTGTGTGTGTGTGTGTGTGTGTGTGTGTGTGTGTGTGTGTGTGTGTGTGGGTGTGTACGCGTGTGGGTGTGCGTGCGTGTGGTTGGGTGTTTCTCCTCTTTGTCTCCTTCCTTCTCTCCTTTCTGTCCTCGATCCTGAGTTGCCACTTGTCATAATTTTCTACTATATGGGGTATGATGTCTCCTTATGATATATTTCAACAGAAACCTGGAGAAAAGTGATTTATCATAGAGTACAAGTAATTACTGTAATTTTATACAGGATCTTAAAACTACGAATATTTCAGGGTGGGGTGAATTGAATTTTTTTATACATTTATGGGTCTCAATAGTGACAAGTTTGTCCTATACACGAACAAAACAATAACAATAGCATATATATTCAAACAATGTACTAAATAACATCACAATGTTTACCTACATCGTGTGTCAATACCTGCTACAAGGTAACGAAATCACATTAGGTCCTAACAGTTTGTGCAAGCGGACAAACACAATCACTCTTGAGCAACGGAAAGTTCTGTTCGTAAGGCCAAGCATATCCACATCCTTTCCTGTACAATTGAGATTCTGTGATTTCCAAATTGGTTGATACGTGACCGCTAGGCATAACACGAAACCCTCAGGAAATATGGACTTTATTAACTCCTTCCGCATCTTGTTGCCCTTTCCATCTTATTTCAGGCTGTCGTCAAGGTATTTCGTTTATTTTCGTGAAACACTCTCTTGATGAACATTGTCTATATCGGGTGACAATATCTCTTTTAATCAAGCGACTGTCAATTTATTCCCTTAAAATCCATGGTACTTCCATAGTGAAGACTTGAATAAGAGGTAACAAGTATGTGTACTGGAGACCAGAGGGAGGCAGTCTTTGTTCCACAGATGGGTAGTTCTAATAATGTAGATGTCTAAAAGGACGGGACACAGACCTACGCACATAGTTTACGAACTGTTGTATAACGGTCCTTAAACAGATGCAGGTTCATTTGGCATATATTTGATAGCCATTATAGATATCAATGTAATTCTTTTTTAAATGGATATCAAATAGTGTGCTGATATAAATGTAAATACCGCCTTTGATCAAGATTCCAATGACATTAAGATAATCCAAATAGAATAAACCAGAGCAAATCAGTAAAACAGATCAACTCTCTACGACGCACACCAACATAAATGCAGAACGATGCGAATTGCTGTTTCACAAGCAACACAAAAATGAAAACTTTTTCAGCCGAATATCCAAATTTCGTTGCTTTGACGAAATTAAAACTTTTCTAAAGCCACTCGCGACAAATCAGTGTCTTCTCAGCCAAGGAACCTTCACAGTTTCAGTGCAGTATTTCTTCATGCTCGTCAGCTTCTTAGGCTTATCAGTGCTTTGACAGCGAGCTGCAGAGCCACCAGGACCATCTTTCTTCCTCCACGCGTGAACTTCGATATTCTCTTTCCTGACGTAGTTTGAGGCGAAGACATTGAAGGGAATTCCTGCCTCAATATATATATATTTTTTCGTGGACCAGTACTCTGAGAGGTAGTTGAAAACAGCACACTTCACCATTCTTTTTCTATGTAAAATCCATTCAACTTTGCTTTTTGCAATGTAAAACCAGTCAAGTTTGAAATGTAAATAAATCCTGAAACAATTTTTGTTAAGTTATGGAAACCGGTTCCAGAAATCATCATACCTTGTTTCATAGACAGGAATTCATGTCAATGTGGCCTATATTAGCGATTGGAAAATGTAATAAATCTTATTCTTACTTATTCATACCCATGTAGTTTATGATTTCATACATATAATGGTGATTGTCAAGTTTAGTGTCATGGGTATTGGTAATTATGAATGTTTCCAGAGCAGATTTTGTAATGTTAGTAATGTTTATATGACAATCCAAGATTGATAATATCCTATCCTTAAGGTATGACGCATATACATATGGACAGAATATACATCAACCTTTTCTATCCAAAGTATACTACATAATCAACGATGAAATGAACAAAATATATATATAAAAATTCTTCCCCCATATTTAGGTACATTCTTTACTTTCGGTGTGTATATCAGGGGACAAGGTACGTCTTCCACTATAGAATACCTCAAGGGGTACAGAAGTTTCCAAAGTTTTGGACCCAGTGTTCCATAGGAAGGAGCCTGGAGCATTGTCTCTTTACTTGTCTGTCTATCCAGACATGCTGGAATTTTTCACAGAAAACAGCTGGAGCACTCATAACAATGAATAGTCACGGTTCAGATAATTTTTATCTTCTCTCTCTTTCTCATATAGTGACGTTCCTGGGAGTTGAAGTGATTAAAGTGGTGTTAGGTGCATTAAGGTTTGTAAAGTACGTCACCCTAGTAAAGTATTATCAGCCATCTTGATACTTTTCTCTATGAAGAATGAAATCGTCTGGCGTTTCCAGGTTAGTCTTTAGGGTCTATAATCATATGACAGAGGTTAATAAATTGCATTTTGATATGTTGTGACCTTAGTCCCTTCAGAATAAGTTCCTGAAGTGTATAAGGTGAATATATCATCCGGCCTTAGAAAATTTTACCTTTGAGGCGAAGTAATTAGATCGTTCCTTGCAATATCGTACCATCAATATAATTTGTAAAAATATCTAATTTTCCTCCTGGGTATTCATAGTGGAATATCATGATTACTAAGGACTAAAATCGTCCATTTCCAGTCCATCTCGAACACAGGAAATATGTGTTTACATACTAATTGTACAATTAGGCAACATAGGTTCTTTGATACTTGCTAGCGTACAGCCACGTTGTCAGGCGACAAGATATAAAAAAGCGCAGTAATTTTTCATCAGCATACAGATTCTTCTCCTGTATCAGGAAAGCTATCAATGGGGAGCGTATTTTCAACTACATATGACAGAAAAACAATTTCAACACAACTACATACCCGGTAACCGTCGAAGAATTTATCTTAAATGTATCCTCTGAATGATTCATGAAGTTACCTTGTCAATGTCCTACATCTGTTTCGTGTGATCGAACACGAGAACATGGCCACGACTTTAGTTGTCCTCATCATATTATCATCAGACACGATTGAGCACACTGGTGCTGACAGGGAGCTGGTTTGATCAAGAATAGAATTCCAGTTAATATGTCGTCCATCAATAGGTGGAAATAACCTGGAAAAACAAAACACATACATATTATTGATTATTAACCTCTTGCTATAAGTGTCCTACTATATATATATATATATATATATATATATATATTGGTAGGAGGCCATGTTGTATACATGATTTCAAGAAATCTACAGCGACAATGGCGTTGTTGAGTTTATATTGGAGCTTTAATTTCTCTCGTGCAACACGTTTCTGTGGTGGTTCCAAATAGTTGAGAAGGTGTCCAAAAGACATTGGGTGCGGTTTTCTCTTTTTTAATTCTCCTATACGTATTTCGACCTTACTCGGTCATCCTCAGGGAGGGAGTAACAATAGTGGTGATTACAGGGGTTTAAATACAGGCCGTATATTGGCCGAACACTGGGAGAGGTCATTTCAAGTAGCCGTGATCCGTAGCGCTGCGTACGTGGAAGTAGCAACTTCCTTGTGGATTGTGGAAAGGGGTGTTATTGTTTGTGTTATGTGCGTCTACTGCTTGGGAGTGTGGTTGTGGGCATGAGTTGTATGTTAATGGAAGGTTTCTCGATGTATATGTTCACTGCTTTGGGCATCTTAAGGCGAAGGGGGTCGTGGGCTTTGTAGATTATTTTAGTGTTTTCGTTTAGTGTTTGTCTGGTGATGGTGGTTTTGTGTTCTTTTGTCATATGTGTTTTGATGGCGCCATTCTGGAGGTGGTATGAGAGTCTTTTGGAGAGGGTCATAGAAGTTAAAGCTCCAATATAAACTCAACAACGCCATTGTCGCTGTAGATTTCTTGAAATCATATATATATATATTCTGACAAGTTCACGTGAATGGGAACAGGAAATAAGATTCGTAAGCGGAGCTTATCCCTGCCTAGTCACGCAGATATGTATATGTATATGTATATATATATATGTATATGTATATGTATATTAAAACTTAAACTCACTCTCAGAGAAAGATAAGCTGAGATACAGAGTAAACCGTATATTTCGACCACTAACTGTGGTCCTCTTCAGCAATTACAATTATAGGGTACATAGACAAGGGGTTATATACAGAGGAGGAAGTTACAGTGGGGAACTCAGTAAGCCTCAGGTCACTTGCCCTGAGTGAGGTCGGACGTTTCGTCCTGTGGAGATGAATTTATTAACTGCCATACTAGTAATGGCATCTGGTGACCATTGACCTTTAGAAGTATTATAATTTGGAAACTGTTTTATTAATGAGGACTCAATGATATTTCTTTTGAAACTGCAATGTGATTTGTATACTGTAGCTGCATTCTTCCAATCTATTCTGTGATCTAAAAGACTAGAATGGAGGAATACATCTGAGTTTTCTTGGCCGTATTTTAAAGAATTTTTATGTTCTTTGATCCTAGTGGGTAGATCACGTCCCGTTTGTCCCCAGTACACTTTATCACAATCGAGACATGGTATCTTATATAATCCGGGGTTGTCCTTATTGGATGTTCTGTGATGGACATTTACTACTTTTTTCAAAATATTATTTGGGTAACTAAAAGTGATCCTAATTTGGTCACTAGGTAATAATTTAGATGCGGCATGTATAGATTCATTATAAGGGAGTTTAATATTTGATTTTTCCCAGACAAATTTTGTGTTGGTATTGGTTGTTCTAAAATTTGTCTGGGAAAAATCAAATATTAAATTCTAATTCTAAAATTCCTAAACATTCAGGGTTGCCACGTCAAAGTGTCTAAAGAAACGATGACGAAAAATTTCGTGGAAGTTTGTCTTATCAAGTGTTTATCCCTATTACGAACAAGAAAACATATGAATATATGAGTATATACATCAATATATAAAACATTTAATATATCTTATTCCAGAAGTATGCAGAAGTAGTAGAGGACATTTTTAGGTTTCCATAACCAAGGATACCTGAGGAGCGCCTCGATATTTTTCCCCTTATTCATACACGTATATATACCGGTATGTATATAATCGGTCACCATCCCCACTCCTACGCAACGGAAAGTAAGAAACCCCTGGTATAGCGAAGACACATCAGTTGTGGCATGCCGCTGTTTTATATATATATATATATATATATATATATATATATATATATATATATATATATATATATATATATATATATATATATATACATCGAATCAGCCATATCCTAAGCCATTCCATGATTCATACGACCGCGCCATCCTCTGCCACGTCATTCCTGCAAATTTCTCAATCTCGTCTCTCCACCTCCTGTCTAGTCTCCCTCTTCCACACTTCCTATCTCGCGGCGTCCACTCAGTAACACACTTGTTCCATCGCTTTTCAGTCGTTCACACTAACTTACCTGCCCAATTCCACTTCCTCTCTTTCACCGCCTCCACAATATCTTTAACTCTAGTCTGCTCTCTCACCCAACTTGCTCTCTTTTGGTCTCTCAGCGTTATTCCCATCGTTGATCTCACCATTCTCCTCTGTGCAGTCCTTAGCTTTGTTTCCATTGCCTTCGTCAGTTTCCAAGTCTCACACCCGTAGATTATTGCAGATTTTACGTTTCAAACATAAAGGTGGAGAGCCTCTCAGGATTTTATTATACTTACCAAACACTTTCCAACCGATTGTAATACGTCTTTTTATTTCATTATCATGATATTTTGTCACTTTCACCGCCTGGCCTAAATAATTATACTCTTCAATTTCTTCAAGACTCTCACCATCGATTATGATCTCTTTACTTTGAACTTTCGTTTTAAACATTACATTGGTTTTACTCTGATTAATTTTTAAACCTACTTTGAGACTTTCCTTGTTCAGATCACTCAACATGTCTTGCAAGTCTTCTGCTCTTTCTGAAATAAGAATAATGTCATCCGCAAATCTTAGGTGGTTCAAATATTCGTTATTGATATTCATACCTTTCCTTCCCAATTCAACTCTCTGAAAATCTATTCTAAACAAGCTATAAATAGTTTGGGTGAAATGGTATCGCCTTGCCGTACTCCTTTCTCGATCTTGATATTTTCTGTGTCTTTATGTGGGCGAATTATAGTGGTACCTTTTGTCTAAATCTTTTCTAAAGCCCTTACGATCTGTTCGTTTGTACCCTGCTTGCGTAGCGAGTTCAGTATTGCTATTTGTTCTACCGAGTCGAAGGACTTCTCGATTAGTTGGTTCATCGCCTGCAAATGGTCTAGAGCCGAGTGTTCACTCCTAAAGTCTGCTTGTTCTCTTGGTTGCTTTCCATCTAAAACTTGACTTAGTCTGTTTGTAAGGATCTTGGAGAATATTTTATATACATATGATAGTAAACTAATCGGTCGATAGTTACTAAGGTCCTTCTGGTCTCCTTTTTTATGAACCAAAATTACTATAGCATTGCACCACGCTTCAGGAATACTTTCCTGGCGTAAGCACTGGGTGTACAACTGAGCTAACTTAATATGAACTTCTTTCCCTGAGTCTTTCAAAAGATCTATCGATATACCATCTTTCCCAGGTGCTTTTCCTCGTTTCATAGTCTTTAGAGCAAATTCTACTTCTTCCTTTGTAATCTCTGGTACACTGCTAACGTCTACAGATGAATTTACTGACTTAACTACGGTCTTCGATTAGTAAAGCTCTTGGTAAAATTCTTATACTCTTTACCATTCTGTCTCTGCAGTTAATGATTTCTCCATTTCTATCTTTTAAACATATCATTTGTTGTCTTCCTAAAACATGTCTGCGCTCAGTCCCTTTAATACTTTTACCTTTCCGAATAGTTTCCTCTATTTCATCCATGTTTTTCTTTATTTTCTCTGATCTCTGCTTTTTCGTTGATAAGCTTGTTTAGTTCTACTATTTCTATTTCGTCTCTCCTGCTTTCAATCTGCATTGTCCTCCTTTTAATCAGGTCATCTGTAGCTTTGGAATATTTGTTTTGTCTAATACTTTTTGTACTTCCTACTTTCTCTGCCAATTCTCTAATGATATTCACTAAATTCAAATTCATATCTTCCACGGTGTCCTTGTTAATTCTTAGAGCTTCAAATCTATTTTCAATTTCTAACTGAAATTCCTTCTTATTATCCTTAAACTTTGCAAGGTGTATTTTCTTTTTTAAAACTAGTTTATTAATCTCGGCTCTGAAATGAATTTAGCTGTACAGCCTATCATGTATCACCGTAACATTGCTAATGCTCTTGCTCTCATCTCCTAATATGAAGTCTACTTCGTTCTTCGTTGTTCCAGTTGGACTTCTCCACGTACATTTACGACCTACGCGCTTTTGGAAGAAAGTGTTCATTATCTCATGTTGTAGTTCTCTGCAAAATTTACTAACATCTCGCTTCTGTCATTTCTTTCACCCACTCCAAACTTCCCAATGCACGACTCATCTCCCATCTTCTCCCAACTTTAGCATTAAAGTCGCCAATTACCAACGTGTACTTACTTTTTTCTTGATTCATTACCTGACTTAAATTATCATAGAAGGATTCAATTTCATTGTCTGTACTCTGTGAACCTGGTGCATAAACTTGAATTATTTTTAGAGTGTACCTTTTTCATAGCCTAATCACAATCCAAGCTACCCTGTCTGATAAACTACTGAACTTGACAACGTTACCAGCAACCTCTCGGTTTATCAAGAATCCTATTCCACTAGATCTTTCTTTGTCCTTACCTCTATAGTAGAACAGGTGGTGACCATCTTGTAATTGTATCAGATTTTCTTCCGCTCTTCGTACTTCGCTCAGTCCTACGATGTCCCACTTGATGTTGTCTAGTTCTTCCATTAAAGTCTCCAACCTGTGGTTTTCTGAGAGAGTCCTTACGCTGTTTAATGTCCAAGGCTTGAATCTGCTTGGATAGCGCTTACTCACATTCGGTGGCACACTGCCCGTAAGCACATGAGGCAATGCGGTTGGACAACTCTTCGGAAAGGAAAAATCATTAAAGGGATCGAGCGTAGGCATGCTCTAGGAAGACTGCAAATGATGTTTGAAAGATAGAAATGGAGAAATAACTAAAGGCAGAGACAGAATGGTAAAAAGAGTAGAAGAATTTTACCAAGAGCTTTCCACGCTGAATACCGTAGTTGAATCAGTATATTCATCTGTAGACGTTAGTAGTGTACCAGAGATTACAAAGGAAGAAGTAGAATTTGCTCTAAAAATACGAAACGAGAAAAAGCACCCGAGGAAGACGGTATACCGATAGATCTGTTGAAAGACGAAGGGAAAAAAGTTTATATTAAGTTAGCTCATTTGTACACCCAGTGCTTACGTCAGGAAAGCGTTCCTGAATCGTGGTGCAATGCTATAGTGATTTTGCTTCATAGAAAGAGACCAGAAGGACCTTATTAATTATCGACCGATTAGCTTGCTATCAAATGTATAGAAAGTATTCTCCAAGATCCTTACAAATAGACTAAGTCAAGTTTCAGATGGAAACCAACCGAGAGAACAAGCAGGCTTCAGATGCGGGTATTCGACTCTATACCATTTACAGGCGATGAGCCAACTAATTGAGACAAAGGCGATGGAAACAAAGCTAAGGAATGCACAGAGGAGAATGGAGAGATCAATGATGGGAATGACGCTGAGAGACCGAAAGTGAGCAAGTTGTGTGAGAGAGCAGACTAGAGTGAAACACATTGTGGAGGCAGTAAAAGAGAGGAAGTGGAAATAGGTAGGTAAGTTAGTGGGAACGACTGATGATCGATGAAGCAAGTGTGTTACTGAGTGGACGCCGCGAAATGTGAAGCGTGGAAGAGGGAGACCAGACAGAAGGTGAGGAGACAAAATTGACAAATTTGAAGGAATGACGTTGGTAGATGTTGGCGCGGTCGTATGAATCATAGAATGCTATGAAAGAGGCCTTCGTTCAGCAGTGGATTCAGGATGGTTGATTTGATATATACCACTTCCTACTTCGGCGGACATTTGGTCCACCTTCTTTCTTTTACGTCTTTGGATTAGGTTCTGTTTTTTACTTTTGGGTGTTGTTTTGATGTTTTTGTCACACGTGCTTTATGTTTTCTGCCATTTACTCTCCGTATTTTTGTTTGGTTTTTATATAGCCGTTTACCCTTGACATTTATTTGCGGACATTTGGTCCTGTTGTACGTTCTGAAGTATTTACGTTAGTGTTACGCTGAGGCTTTTTGCTACTCTTGTTTTTGTTCACAGCCATGTATTTATGTAGTGTATTGTGGTGTTAATTCAGTCGTTTGTTACCGATTCTTCTGTTCGGACATTTGGTCCACTTCTTTTTACTCCATGTCCTGTTGTTGTTTTCTATGTGTCACCTTTGGTCACTTTTCCTCGCTTGTTTTATGTTCAATATTGTAACCTTTATTTTATTCTAATTGGTACTTAATGTGTATTGTAATGTATTTTATTTTTGTATTATTTTATTTTATTGTATTTTGTTATTGTTTTTATATTATTTTATTATTGCAATGTATGCGTTGTACAATTGACTGAAGGTGTGAACCTTTCCCAGGTTTACCATTTCAGCAATTCATAAGGAGTTCACATTCTTGTAACCGTTATACCCCCTGAAGACGATTCCTGGACGGGAATCGAAACGTCGGGCTAATAAACCCTTCAATTGAATCTGGTGTTTACTGTTCTCCAATATATATATATATATATATATATATATATATATATATATATATATATATATAGATATGTATATATATATATAGTTATATATATATAGATATGTATATATATATATATATATATATATATATTACAATAGTAGGGTAGCAGGTCCTCTTTCAGGCAGATATGATTAAACTTTGCAGCAGCTTCTGCATTCACGAGTTTCTTGCTGACATGTTCAACTTTTCTAATACTTGAACGTTGGATATCGTTGATTTGTATTATTATGTGTCCAAACTTCATTTGGAAAGAATGTAAAGACAATACTAACTTCTTAATTTTACTAGTAGAGCTTTCGCCTAACTTTAGGCATCTTCAGTACAAATTGAATACAAATAGTATTATTGTCACCTTTACTATTTGTATTCAATTTGTACTGAAGATGCCTAAAGTTAGGCGAAAGCTCTACTAGTAAAATTAAGAAGTTAGTATTGTCTTTACATTCTTTCCAAATGAAGTTTGGACACATAATAAGTCAACCCAACGATATTCAACGTTCAAGTATTAGAAAAGTTAAACATGTCAACAAGAAACTCGTGAATGCAGAAGCTGCTGCAAAGTTTAACCATATATATGTATATGTATATGTATATATGTACTGTACATATATATATATATATACATATATATATATGCCTTCGTTCAGTAGTGGATTCAGGATGGTTGATTTGATATATATATATATATATATATATATATATATATATATATACATATATATATATATATATATATATATATATATATATATATATATATATATATATATGCCTTCGTTCAGCAGTGGATTCAGGATGGTTGATTTGATATATATATATATATATATATATATATATATATATATATATATATATATTATATATATATACATATATATATATAAATTATATATATATATATATATATATATATATACATATACATATATAAATTATATATATATATATATATATAAATACATATACAAATATATTATATATATTATATCATATATATATATATATACATATATATATATATGTATATATGTACATATTGACGAGATAAACACCATATGAGGACGGAGCCTTTATTTGTACGACGTTTCGTTTATTACAGCTTTTTCAAGTACAAGTTGAGATACAAATGCTTGAGATTAAATAAGGGGAAAGGAGGGAACGGGGAGAGAAAAGGGGGCGAAGGAAGAGGAGGAGGAGCAGAAGGGGGGGGGGGGGAATTGGACACTGGGAAAGGATGAGAATGCTGGCCCAAACGTCC
>NC_134787.1:5534811-5542311 GCF_046742065.1 Oratosquilla oratoria
AGTTTTGAGATCTGTCATAGTTCACAAACGCTATAGAAAAGGACCATATGTCATTCACACAGACGTGTCTGCATCGAACTCTGAGGAGATCTACATTCGAAGCAGGGTTTCAAAGGAAAGCTATACTCGAAGGTTTCGAAAGAATCCGTACTCGAGGTCAGGTAAGACTTCGAAAGTATCTACACTCGAGAAAGGACCTCGAAGAAAACCTGAGCATGAATAGGATCTTCAGGGAAACTTCAATAGAAATAGGACTAAGACGGAATCTATAATATACACAAAACAGGACACGAGAAAATGTATTCTCGAAGCAGGACCTCGAAGAAATCAATACTCGAAGTAGGACTTGGGAGAATATCTGAACTCGGAATAGGGTCTCGAAGGAATCTGTTGCACATTCGAAGTAGGATATGGAAGGAATCTACATTCAAAATAACAAACTCTCGAAGGATATATACGCCAGATGTACTGGATGGCAGCTTCGGAGACCTTATGGCCAAGATATTCTACAAAAAGTTTTCGGAAGACAACACGGCGGGACTTGTAGTAATGGAATGATTTTGGCCAAATTTAGGTTTAAGAAGGAAATAAGCAAGAACTGGTTTACCTATATAGTGGTTAACGAATGGACTATGTTTAGTAACTATGTAGTTCGTGCCTAAACAACTGGTTGCTTTAAGAGAAGGTGATATAACTTTATAGATAGGTATGAAAGTGTTAAGGGACATGGAACTACCTAGTGTAGGCCTTAAGGTCTATTGCAATCTCCTTCATTCATGTATTCTTATGTTCTTAAGTCTTTGTCTATGCTCAGTCGAGTAAACCCTTCTCCTGAATAAAATAAAACCAATACAGTATAATATCGTGGCAAATGTGTTCATCAAAAATGTGAGAAACGTTACCAAGAGTTAATAAAATTGTCTGGGGTCAAGGAAAGAGTCTCATTCTGGGCTAGAAGCTCTCTTCCTACGAGGACACACTTTTCAGACTTCGTACTGGCTAAAGACAAACGACATTATCCACTTAAAGTGAGAACCTTTCACTAAAAGGATTTAGGAACGACAGAGTAATTAGAAACACGAGGAGGAGATGAGAGAAGGGAAGACCGATAAAGGATGAATGCATAAAGAAAAAGGAGATTAAAAAAAAGGAGGGCAGAGGCGTTCAGAGGCATAAATGTGATTGGTAGAATAAGCGGATCTTCAGAAAGAGAAGAAGGAAAGGAAAACGAGGCAATAAGAGGGAAGGACAATACGTATGAAAGGGAAGGGAGAGAGACAAACAAAAGGAGGAAACACGGAAGAGGATATTTGTGGGGGAACTGAAAACTAGAAGAAGAAGAAGAAGAAGAAGAAGAAGAAGAAGAAGAAGAAGAAGAAGAAGAAGAAGAAGAAGAAGAAGAGGAAGAAGAAGAAGAAGAAGAAGAAGAAGAAGAAGAAGAAGAAGAAAGAAGAAGAAAAATTAGAAGAAGAAGAAGAAGAGGAAAAGAAGAAAAGAAGAAGAAAAATTAGAAGAAGAAGAAGAAGAAGAAGAAGAAGAAGAAGAAGAAAGAAGAAAAATTAGAAGAAGAAGAAGAAGAAGAAGAAGAAGAAGAAGAAGAAGAGGGAAGAAGAAGAATTAAAATTGAAATAAGAAGTAGAAAAAGAAGAATAGGAACCAGAAGAAGAGGGTGGAAGAAGAATTAGAATTAAAAGAAGAAGAAGAAGTAGAAAAAGAAGAAGAACCAGAAGAAGAGGAAGAAAAAGAAAAAGATAAAGATGGAGGAGGACGAGAAGGAGGAAAAGAGGAGGGGGAAGAAGAGAAGAAGGAGGAATAGAAGATGAAGGAAAAGGAGAAAAGAAGGGACGAGGTGGAAGAAGAGTAGGAAGAAAAATAAGAATAAGAAACAGAAACAGGAACAGAAAAAGAAGAGAAGGAAGCAAAATAAAAAGAGAGAGAAGAAGAAGCACCAAAAGGCAGAAGAAAATATGAAGATGAAGAAGAAGATGAAGAAGAAGATGGAGATAAAAATGACGAAAAAGACTCAAAATAGAAAAAAATAAATAAATAAGAACGAGGAGAAGGAGATGAAGGAGAAGAAGTCGAAGGATGAGAAGAAGAAATTAAAGAAGGTGAAGGAAAAAGACAAGAAGGAGAATGAGGAAACGAAGGTAAGGGAGAAAATGAATAACTGAATAAACAGGAGAAAGAGATGACTAAGGAAAAGTGGAAGAAGAAAGAGAAAAAGGAGAAGAAGTGGGAAGAGGAAGAAAGAGAAAAAGGAGAAGAAGAGGGAAGAGGAGAAAAAGGAGAGAAAAAGAAGAAGGCAAAAGAGGAGGAGAAGGAGGAAGAGGAGGAAGAGGACGAGGAGGACGAGGAGGAGAAAAAAAAACAGAGATGATGTCAAGGTTGAATGGAGGGGTCAGAGGTCAAGAGGAAAAGGAGAAGGAGAAGGAGAAGTATAAGGAGGAGAAGAAGAAGGAGGAGGAAGAGGAAGAGGAGGACGAGGAGGAGGAGGACGAGGAGGAGGAGGGGGAGAAAAAAGAAACAGAGATGATGCCAAGGTTGAATGGAGAGGGCAGAGGCCAAGAGGAAAAGAAGAAGAAGTATAAGGAGGAGAAGGAGAAGGAGGAGGAAGAGGAGGAGGAGGAGGAGGAGGACGAGGAGGACAAGGAGGAGATAAAAAAAAACAGAGATGATGTCAAGGTTGAATGGAGAGGTCAGAAGCCAAGGGCAAGCATAGAATATGGGTCAGGGGGTGGAGTGGACGAGAAAGAAAAGGAAGAAAGACTTAGAAAGTTGTGAGAAATACAGTTGTCGGAGGAAAGAAGACAAGCGAGAGAGGAGAATGTGACTCTGAGTAAAAGGGAAACTGAACAGAAAGGAGGAGAAGAATAGGAATAAGGAAACAGAAGAAACGATACGTGGAAAGAGGGGAAGAAAGGAAGAAACATAGTCAAACAGATAAAAAAAAATGAAATACAGGAAGTAAGGAAGAAAGGGGAGAAAGGAAAATAGCTAAATAAGTAAATAAAGGAAATAACAAACGGACAAGCAAAAAAACAAAAGGAAGAAAAAGAAAAATTTAATTAGTAATAGGACGAAAATAAGACGAAGATGAAGAAGAAGAAGAAGAAGAAGAAGAAGAAGATTCAGAACAAGAACAAGAACAATAACAAGAATTAGAAGAAGAGGAATAATGATAAAAAGAAGAAGAAGAAGAAGAAGAAGAAGAAGAAAAAGAAGAAGAAGAAGAAGAGGAAGAAGACAAAGAAGAACAAAAGGAAGAAAAAGGAAATTAGTAATATGGCAAGAATAAAGCAAAGAAGAAGAAGAAGAAGGAGAAGGAGAAGAAAAACAGGAAGAAGAAAAAGAGAGGAAGAAGAAAAAGAGGAAGAAGAAAAGAAAGAAGAAAAAGAAGAGGAAGAACAAGAAGAAGAAGAAGAAGAAGAAGAAAAACAAGAACAAGAAGAAGATCAAGAAGTACAAGAAGAAGAAGAACGCAAAGAAGAAGAAGAAGAAGAAGAAGAAGAAGAAGAAGAAGAGGAAGAACGCGAAGAAGAAGAACGCGAAGAAGAAGAACGCAAAGAAGAAGAACGCGAAGAAGTAGAACGCGAAGAAAAAAAAGAGAAGAAGAAGAAGAAGAAGAAGAAGAAGAAGAAGAAGAAGAAGAAGAAGAAGAAGAAGAAGAAGAAGAAGAAGAAGAAGAAGAAGAAGAAAAAGAGAAGGGAGAGGAAAAAAATAAAAACAAAAAGAAGAAACAGAAGAGGAGAAGCGAAATTAAGCTAAAGGATCAGCGGGGGTTAAGGCAAGGTAAAGGAGAGGGAGAGGGAGAGTGAAAATATCTGGCCGAGTCTGGAGAACCAGCCGGACCCAAGGAGCCGGAAAAACCCGATCTGGGTAAAAATTCGACAGGCAACACTGAAAGGGTGGGGAGATAGGAATGATGGGGAGAGGCTCTGGGGGGGAAGGGGAGGGGAGGGGGAGATTATTCCCAGGGAAAGAGGAAAACGTTAT
Source organism: Oratosquilla oratoria (assembly GCF_046742065.1). Taxonomy (NCBI): domain Eukaryota; kingdom Metazoa; phylum Arthropoda; class Malacostraca; order Stomatopoda; family Squillidae; genus Oratosquilla; species Oratosquilla oratoria. The sequence goes on from NC_134787.1 coordinate 5,538,808, forward strand.
AAAGGGAGATATTGAGTCGAAATATCAAAGTTATCAACAACGAAGGACGGGGGGGAAGGGGAGAGGGAATGAGGAGATAGATAGAAGAAGGGTAACACTGAGTTAAATGGGAATGATACTAATGAGGTAGACAGAGACAATCATCAGTTGAGGCAAGTGTTGTAAATGTTTTATATGCGTTTGGTGACTTAAATGCCTTTGTTCTGGTTACCGCCTGGGTTTTTTTATTCAGTAGAGAGGTTTCGTCCGCAATCCAGTTATGTTGTTCTTGTTCTACGTATTGAACTATTTGTTTCTTTGTACTTTGACTGACTTATATATTTTTGTAATTTTTACCATTTCATCATTGTTTATCTTGAATTGATATACACCTTCAGCGCAATTCCATTTATGTATTGCTCTACTTTGTAAATTATTTCTTTTCGAATTACAACTTCTTCCTTTTCCTCTTCTTCTTCTTCTTCTTCTTCTTCTTCTTCTTTCGCTTCTTCTTCTTCTTCTTCTTCTTTCTCTTCTTATTTTTCTTCTTCTTTTTCCTCTTCTTATTTTTCTTCTTCTTCTTCTTCTTCTTCCTCTTCTTCTTATTTTTCTTCTTCTTCTTCTTCTTCTTCTTCTTCTTCTTCTTCTTCTTCTTCTTCTTCTTCTTCTTCTTCTTCTTCTTCTTCTTCTTCTTCTTCTTCTTTCTCTTCTTATTTTTCTTCTTCTTTTCCTCTTCTTATTTTTCTTCTTCTTCTTCTTCCTCTTCTCATAAATTATCTAGTTTATAATCATAGTACCGGCATATACTCGTTGAATGTGGCTGACCCGTGATGCATATAGATAACGCAATCATATCTACCCTCTCCCTTGTTTCTTTCAGTGTAGTTGACCCCAGTGTGACTGAGCTACACCCATTCAAAAATTCCCTCCTCACTCTCTCCATTTCTCTTCCAAATCCTCAGGATTTCCTGGTTTCGTCTTTGCATTTTAATTTTTACTGGCAATACTTTTGAGTGTCGGGTGGTAAATCCTTTTTTTCTTCCTAGTACCAAATGAAAAATACTGATGGCCACGGGAATATGCACCTAACAGTTAAAAAAAAAACAATAAAAGGGCAAACATGAAACAAATTTAGTTTGGTCATCAGTAATAAAATAAACTGCGATTCAAACCTCACAACAGCAAAGGGTACTCGTTTTTTCAATTTAGTTGCAGATCTATAGCAGCCCTACGGTAATGCAGCAGTTAAAACTAATCTAGATTAAATCCTTTTGATCAACTCTCGACTTTCATTGATACAGATATGGTGTTGCATAAATATTAGAACGACTGAAAATAGAAGGCGAAAGGAGAAGTAGAGCAATCCTTCCCTTTGGTTGAGCACCACAAAAAATTTCTTTACCTTTGAATAGCTCCCCTGAATGAGGAGTTTTAAGACTCAATGAGCCGTTTTGACAAGACAAGGCGCCAGTTCTGTCCACGGGACGTGAGACCTGCACTTGACACTACAAACCCCATTGCAAGTGTGTGTGTGTGTGTGTGTGTGTGTGTGTGTGTGTGTGTGTGTGTGTGTGTGTGTGTGTGTGTGTGTGTGTGTGTGTGTGTGTGTGTGCGTGCGTGCGTGCGTGTGTGTGTGTGTGTGTGTGTGTGTGTGTGTGTGTGTGTGTGTGTGTGTGTGTGTGTGTGTGCGTGTGTGTGGTTTTTCTATATACTACATTCTTGAAAGTGACAATAGAGCCCCCAAAAATCCTTCTAGACCGTCAATCTAAAAGGAACAAGAGGAAGACTATATAAATTCAAAATCAATAGTCGGAAGAAGTGAAGTGACTTGAAATTGTCTTTAAAATATCCAAAATCGTAGACAGGTAGGAAAACGCCACAGGGAATAAAGTTCAAGATCACCCCAGTGGAAAGAGTGAATGTACTGGTTCACAATTGGTAAAAGTATATGTACAAACAAACGATATAGCGTTCCAGATGCTGCGGTGCTTCTTAAGCCTGGAAAGCACACAAATAACAAGGTAAGAAGTACAGTGATCATTAGAACAGGGAGAGACAAGAGGTAGACCTGATACAGTGACCTGGTGGACAAGGGGATGTTAAAGACACGGTAAAGGAAACATGGACTGGAGGTGAAGCTTTTATTCCTGACGTTTTGTCTATCGACTTTCTCAAAGGAAAAGTCGATAGACGAAACGTCAGGAATAAAAGCTTCACCTCCAGTCCATGTTTCCTTTACTGTGTCTATACAACTTGTTCACATGGATTTTCATCTGTCTTCGGACAAGGGGATATTAAAGACGATCTGTGATAAGTAAAATATTGATGAGGCTCAAGGTCATAGACTTTACTTTCCTCACAAGCACTAAGTGAGGCGAGTTACACCAAACGTGCGATCCGCGATCCGCACTCCATACACAGACGTCACTCGTGGTCAGCAACTGAATTGGCGTCGGATAAAATCGAAAGTAGCACTGAACATTCAATTTCATCGAAGTTGGGTTCACTGGTAAAAGATAGAATAGGAATATTCAAAATTAGATTGGAATGGTGGAAAACTAGGTGAGACACGATTCTAGATGGACAGTTAAAACAAAATAAAAAATATTTCCTCTGAAGACACAAACTAGACTAGATATAATGGAAACATGGACTCAGTCAAAAAGTGGTCAAAAATAGGTTTATCATGTATACAGAGTCAATGTATAGGACAAACGTCCCTTAGAAATGGCAGCGGGTTTTTTTTATCATTTCAATCTTTACCCAAGATAAATACTTGAAGAACCGCGGTATAAATACAATAGTTTCCTGTTGACACGATTGTCACTGGGAAATGATCATAAACCATTAAAAACAAATGAAGATCAGTGAGAGATGCAAGTCGCAGGTCTCATTGTTGAGTCATCTCTTTTAATACATTATCTTTGTTAACTCATTCAACTCCGATGACAAGATCCTTGTCATTTGGTCCAAAAAAAAAAAAAAAAAATCATAAAACACCAAAATGTTTGATCAAACACCAGAAAAATATGACGTCAGTCCTCGTGCGGTCAATCGACTGACGTCATATTTTTCTGGTGTTTGATCGAACATTTTGGTGTTTTATGATTTTTTTTTTATTTGACCAAATGACAAGGATCTTGTCATCGGAGTTGAATGGGTTGAAGGATTAAGTGACCTTTGGCAACAAGCACCATGTGTGTTCTGTAGCACTACCTACAGAAATAGGATTAGGATAAATGAACAAGGAAAGAGAGAAAGAAAGGAAGAGAAAGAGATTAAATAGGCCTTTGGCAACAAGCATCATACGTGTTCTGTAGCACTACCTACAGAACTAGGATTGGGATAAGTAAATAATGAAAGAGAGAAAGAAAGAAATAGAAGGGGAAAGAGAGAAGAAAGAGAGAAAGAAAGAAAGAAAGAAAGAAAGAAAGGTCCTGTATTCTAACCGAGCTCTTCTAGCTATCTTCTTTATTTTATCTTTTTTTTTTCGAAGTGGAGATGAAAGCCCGACCAGGATAAACT
>NC_134787.1:5547311-5552311 GCF_046742065.1 Oratosquilla oratoria
TATACTGTTCATATGTTTATATAACTGTAGTTTGCTCATTCTTATCTTATAAACATATACTATATGAAAAAAATGACGGTTGAATATAAATTTTGGATAAATACACCTGCGTGTATTAACAAAACAAAACAATATATATATATATATATATATATATATATATATATATATATATATATATATATATATATATATATATGATCCAATAAAATCTGTGAATTACTAACACACTATGCTGCAAAATTCGAAAAGAAAAAATCCTTGGTCAGATTGAGACATACGGGGTATAATGTGTATTCGCTATTTTCAACTTCGTCTCACGGGAGGCTTCCATGACGTATATTATTCCAAGTAGAGTTTTTGGAATTTAACCCGACATTCTTCATGTCAATTTTTAATACTATGTGTCTCTTGTATTAGCTTTGTTTGAGAACAATAAGTCAGAGTATTTTTAATGCGATGATTTTATGCCTCAAACTGCTTTATAAATTTGCACATCTATAACTACGAGTATATGTATATGTATGTGTATGTGTATGTGTATACGTATATGTATATGTATATGTACATGTACATGTATATGTCTATGTACATGTATGCTATATACATATGTATATGTATACCTGTCTTTCTTACATTTGCATATATACCTATATTCATATTCATGTCTATATTCATACTTACATCTATATTTATGACTACATCTACATATCTCCTTCAAACTTTTCTATTTCGTCTCTCCACCTGTCCAATCTCCCTCTCCCACGCTTCCCGTGTCGCGGCGTCCAGTCATTAACACCCTTGTTCCATCACGCTAACTTTCCATGTTCTCTTCTTTGCCTATTTCACAATGATTTTCACTCCAGTCTGCTCTCTTCCTCAACTTGTCCTATAAATCAATTTTTAGTGTTATTCCTAATTCTGATTTCCTCTTTTCCTCTGTGCAATCTAGTTTTGTCTCTGTCGCCGTCGTCAATTTCTAAGCCACACATCTGCAGTGTAAATAACATTACACAATAGAATCTCTTCGTTTGAGATGTATAAGTAGAGGGCTGCTCAATAGCCATATATATATATATATATATACACACACCCATATATATATATATATATATATATATATATACATATATATGTATATATATACATACATATATATATTTATACATATATATGTATGTATGTATACACAGTATATATTCAACATATTGAGGTATATGGCCATTACTTGATCGGTATTTCACGATATATATGAAGTGCATGGGGCTCCACGTGCAGCTAATTTGTTTATCTTTTGATAATGAACAAGACTCAGAATAGACTTCCGCCATCTACTCGTACATGTGCTCTCGACCTCCATTTTAAAAATGAACCTCTTCATGGGCTTGCCGGATCAACTAAAAGTTCCTTTGTATAAAGATCATGTGTACTTCTTGGAGTTCGATAGATGAACCTATGACTTCGGGTCATGAACCTATGTATATCATGAAGTTCATTTCGAACTTTAACTTCGAGCGTCAGTGGACAGTATAGAGAACCAGTGAGTGATTAAATCTTCATAATTAATGACTTGAGAACGAGGCTGAATTCCTCTTGAGACTAATTGGTTAGAAGATCGGATCATTTTGAATGTATACAGTCTTGTGTTCGATAAACATAGATATCTTATTTAAAAACTACATTATCTATCGTTTTTACAGTAACAGAAAGAGAGAGAGAGAGAGAGAGAGAGAGAGAGAGAGAGAGAGAGAGAGAGAGAGAGAGAGAGAGAGAGAGAGAGAGAGAGAGAGAGAGAGAGAGAGAGAGAGAGAGAGAGAGAGAGAGAGAGAAGGAGTGATAGACAGAAGATTCAAAATATATTAAAAAAGAAAACATTTGAACTAATAGTGAAAAACCAAATCTACTATATGTATGCTTAAGATATGCATTGGTACATTAAAGACAGCAAAAGACTTATAAGTTATACTGATTTTCCAATGTTTGCTCGATATCAATGAAAATTACTTTAGGTCTGTATTCATGAATAGATCTTCTTAAAGTGAGCTATTATACGATTTCGACTATGTCCAGTCCCGAATAATACTATATCTATCGTCACATAATTTTATTCAGCTACTAGATTTACAACTAATGACATTAAATGAAGATCATAAATGACAAAATATCTTTAAACATCTCGATGTTTTCAAATGCAGAGTCTCTATTTGTAAAGATGTTACTGGAGATTATTAGTCCATGATCCTGTTCCATTCACAATGGTTTTACATGTTCTAGGCCAAGGGTGGGGAACCACTGGCACGCGTGCCAAATATGGTGCACCAACGACTTTTCCCCGACATGCGAAACCAAGGCTCACCTAAAAAAATAAAAAAGTAGACAAACCGTCAACCTCTTTGCCGATTTTGGCACGCACGCTGAGAAAGGTTGCCCAGTACTGTTATCGATCAAAGACATTTATATCGAATTTCTATGAGGTCAAAGAAAAAAGAAAATAAAGCATTGTCAAAAATCGCAGAACCATGCATATCCACTAGATATTAAAAAAACAAAACAAAGAGAACCAAAACTAAGTGTTTCTATATGCGTTTAGTAATCTCCATTTCTTAGCTAGGTTTCATTAGCAAATGTGCTATATACATTTAATGTAAAGCAAGTGATAACCAAAGTAAATCCCCACAATCGCTATCCCCAATATATATATATATGTATGTATATATATACATATTTATATATGTATGTGTATATATATATATATAAATAATATATATATGTATATATATATATAATATATATATTTATATGTATATATATATGAATTTATATATATATATATATATATATATATATGTATAAATAGTGAATAAATAAAAGAACACCGACTTTCCCCCATTGGCGTCATGACCAGGGCAAAAGGCAGCGGTGCCGATTTTTACAATCGAAAAAAGCAAACCCAAGATTATTGGAATGAAATAAAATCTATATATCTAACTCTATGCCAAACTTTCGTACTTCCTTTCTTTCCTTCCCCTCTTCCTCCTTCTCTTGCGTCTACCTACCTTCCCATCTACTTACCTTTATTGATTTCTGCGTCTGTGCATATATGTATGTATGTATGTATGTATGTATGTATGTATGTATGTATGTATGTATGTATATATGTATGTGTATGTGTATACATTATATATATATATATATATATATATATATATATATATATATAAAAGAGGTATGGAAGGCAGATGTGGAGGGAGTGAATATGAGGGGACGTCCTAGGATGAGGTGGATGGATGGGGTGAAGGGCGCTTTGGGGAAGAGGGGAATGTCTGTTGAGGAAGGACGGGAGAGGACAGAAGACAGGGGTGAATGGAGAATGGTTGTATATGGATGATGTTGTGATTGCATGAGGTGGAATGGGCGGGGGGATGGGGGTGAGGTAGTATGTGTGAGCAAAATTTGACGCAGCCCGAAGGGATTTCTCCCCGTGTGTGTGTGTGCGTGTGTGTGTGTGTGTGTGTGTGTGTGTGTGTGTGTGTGTGTGTGTGTGTGTGTGTGTGTGTGTGTGTGTGTGTGTGTGTGTGTGTGTGTGTGTGTGTGTGTGTGTGTGTGTGTGTGTGTGTGTGTGTGTGTGTGTGGAAAAGAACCACAGGAGAAGGGAAACTTGTAGACAGTAAGTACTTTCGTATATTACATCTTCAGACTAAATGACAGAGATACAGAGTTGTGGTGAAAGGTAAGTATCAGGTGGCAACCAGAGGGGGGGAAGGAGGGAGACAATACAATGTGAGGAGGGGGGATGACCTTACCTCTATCGACCTGACCAACACATAAGGCTCAATCTCCTGATATTATCTTACTAATTTCTTGACAAATGAAATTATCAAGTTTGTACAAGCCTTTATGTAGGTTGGTATTTTGATTACTAGTGGTATGAATCAAACTGCACTCTATTAAATTTCTTGCTATTATGTTGTTGGTATAATAGATATCAGGTAAAATGTAATCCAACGAATTGACTTAATGTCGCCCTATATAAGTAGTAGAAACAGTGACCCTTGGCGACTGTGACCTGATGTCGCCCGACCATCGTAAGATAATTGACAATGACCTTCCGCTCTCCTTGGCGACTGTGACCTGATGTCGCCCGACCATCGTAAGATAATTGACAATGACCTTCCGCTCTCCAGGGGGTAATTGGTCGCTACGCTTATTCAAACTGTCCTTGTTCCTTTGTATCATGTATATATTGTCTACGTATTCCTATCACTATGTACTTGTTGCACTGAAGATGTAATATACGAAAGCGCTCTCCTTCGTTAGTTTCTTTTTCCAAGTGGTCTACTTTGCATAAGTGAACACACGTACCCGTGTTCTTATTAGCATATATATATATATATATATATAATATATATATATATATATATATATATATGCACGTGTGTATACACATATATATGTATATATATATATATATATATGTGTGTGTGTGTGTGTGTGTACATACATGTATATATATATATATATATATATATATATATATATATATATAAACTTCTTCATATAACACACATTTTCGGATTACCATCCTAGTTCCCCCTCTCCTTTATTATCCTACTCGATTTTTCTGTTTCGTTCCAATTCATTCTCCCAAGTTTTGTATTTTCACTAACCCTATTCTATTTATACATTCCTTTGCTCCCTCACGCACCTCCATCATGGATATCTGTTACTGATGTGATCTTTTTTGTAGACCAGTGCGTTTCTGTTTACGTTTAGATTGCTTAAAGGGAAATATGCATGGATTAATGCATATATATATCTGGTCGTGTCCACACATATGTTCATTCAACGTGTTCCTGTCAGATTGGAATGTCGCTTTGGATTTATGCATAATACGTATTGGCATACGCTTAGTTTACACACACACACACACACACACACACACACACACACACACACACACACACACACACACACACACATATATATATATATATATATAT
>NC_134787.1:5562311-5564811 GCF_046742065.1 Oratosquilla oratoria
CTTCTTCAGAGAGTGTATGTAGAACTGCAGTTGAAGTTTATGTACTAAATCTAATTATCTTTTCGGACACTTGGGAAAGGTCGTTTTTCTGGCGTGTTTTAGAATTAAAATACTAGTTTCTTTAGCTAAATTGATAAACCCTCCTCGATGATTCGATGGTTTATCAATTTAGCTAAAGAAACTAGTATTTTAATTCTAAAACACGCCAGAAAAACGACCTTTCCCAAGTGTCCGAAAAGATAATTAGATTTAGTACATAAACTTCAACTGCAGTTCTACATACACTCTCTGAAGAAGTTCCACGCGAACGAAACGTTAGAGTGTTTAGGGTTCCGAGCCTTCCCCTGTGTTTATGTTCTCCATCATCCAAATAATTTGTCTAAAATACTTATCAATATATATATATATATATATATATATATATATATATATATACATATATATATATATATATATAAGCATATATATATATATATATATATATATATATATATATATATATATATATATATATATATATATATATATATATATATATATATATATATATAATTATATTACAAAACGAATAACTATAGCCACAGGTATTTTTACGGAAAGAATATATATATGTATATATGTATATTTTTATGTATATATATATATATATATATATGTATATATATATATATATATATATATATATATATATATATATAACTAATACCTATAATCGCAGGCAATAATTTCTGAATTAATATTTAATTCTCATGAAAACCCAGAACGATCACGTTTATTGTTATGGCAGCCTAAAAACGTGTAGCGGCATTGTATTTCCTGTTTTAAGTAAGAACGCCCTTGGCGAAAATAAGCCTTTTTGTGATTGCTTTACAATTATTTTTTGTGATCCTCTTTTGTCAGTACAACCCATATAATCCCTATTTTCCTATGTCAAATGGCTCTTACTTTTCAAAACTGAATCACGTAATGAATTAATGTTTAATCGTCTCTGGGAAAATGCAGATTATCTGAATTCGTATTGTGACTATATCCTGTTTCTTCTTTTTTTGTGTTTTGTTTTTATCCTCGTTTTCTTCTTATCCTGTAGCTTAGAAAATGTTCTTCTTCAAAAATACGTCTGAAGCCTTCTATTCCTCCTCCTCTTCTTCCTTTTCAACTCCGTATCTGTGCTTTGATTTAACCTCAGTCGACAGCAATCAATTTTTGTCTCATTCTAAGAAAAAGAGAGAAAAACATTTTTTCTTAGACCTTAGTTTTTAGTTCAAGGTTCCATGTTTGAAGATAATAATTACTTATAGATATATTAATTTTATTAGTTTTTTCAGTATTTCTATTTCTTTCTTTTCAGTATATTATTCTGGTTCATTTATTCAATTAACTCACAGGGTACCACCCTACTACAAATTATTTAAAAAAAAAAAAAAATGGTATAGGTAAATATCACTTTGTTAATATATATATATTTCTCCAACACTGAAATTAAGTTGTATTCTTATTTATTCCAACTACCAAAAAGCATAACTGTTCGATCTGCGCTGACCTTTCATTTTCCTCTAGTATTCTCACTTCTGTCACTCAGTCAGTGTCATTTCCCTTATTTGTTGCCAGCATTTACTGTTACCTGTCCCAATACCCCAAGTGCGTAGGAGAAAGGTGACAGGTTCGACTGTAGCTAATCGCCTCCTAGCGTAGGATCCTCACCTACTTGTTGCCAAAGCTTTTCATGAACTCTCATCTATGTATCTCATAAGCCAATAACAAAAGGCGTACGAAGTCAACAACACGTCCATTTTTTTTTTTTTTTTTTTTTTTTTTAAGGTTATCGACTCATAAGGTGGTCATTAAGCCTGGTTTGAATTTTTGTAAAGTCTCGACGTTGTTATAGTAACACGCGTCCATTTTTCCACGAGATAGTTGGCTACTTCGACAAGAAGACGGGGACCACGGAGTTGCAAGACACAAATACATTAAAGTATTTTTAATGTCATTTATGTTATTCATTTGTTATTGTTATTCATTTGTCATTGTTATTCATTTGTTATTGTTATTCATTTGTTTCTTGCGGAGGATTCCCACATCATTTCTATATTTATGTGGTCTTGCCATCCTGGCTTCGAAATGTATGAAAGTGGAGGCTCTATTTCTCCGCCAAATGAACATTTCTTTGATGGATAAAGGACAGACTTGACCTGAGAACGGCATTAGGATCTTTCCAGCTTCTAATCTTTCATCCAGTTTGCCCGTTTGCCCCGCCTCTGTTCACTGGCAATACTTACATTATCAATACATATATGCATGTAATTACGTAAGTATGCTAATGCATGTAAACGGTGTATATTTTCTCTCCCCTCGTTATTCTTCCTTCCCTGAGCTTTCTTCATCTTTTTTTTTTTTTTTTTTTTTTTTTTTTTTTTTTTTTTTTTTTTTTTTTTTTTTTTTTTTTTTTTTTTTAATAATCGTCTCTCGGGCTCCAGACATTCTTCCCCTCCGCCTTCCATAC
>NC_134787.1:5567311-5569811 GCF_046742065.1 Oratosquilla oratoria
TGGGGGGGAAATGACCAGGACATCATTCACATATCGAAACCAGGAGGTATTTTGACTCATTATTCTTATAAGATTATCTCTTTCTAAACCTCTTCTATATGGAGAAAAATAACTGAAGCAGCATAGTTTGCTTCCCATCCAAACAACGACCACCGCGATGGGTTTATTAAATTAACAAGAACGGCAAGCTGCTTAATACTTCACGAGGCAAAGCGGAGGGGGTGGGGGGGAGGGGTGAAGTCGATCGTGGTGGAATGCGGAGATCTTCGGCGGGTATATGAGGTGTTGATTATCTGGAAATGTATGTACTCTGAAGAAGTCCTGGTTAGGACGAGACGCCAAAACCCCAACAGTTCCCTGTGTTTATCTCATCACCCTTTCACTCATATGCGGTATACACACACACACACACACACACACACACACACACACACACACACACACACACGCATATACATATATATATATATATATATATATATATATATATATATATATATATATATATATATATACATATATATATATATATCCGCAGTAAAAGCACTAAGAACGTGTGCTCACAAATGCGAGTGTAACCTCCAGGAAAAGTAAACTAAAGCTCCAGTCACACCAAGCTTACGGCCTGTTTCCGACCACCTTCGACAGTGGCACTTTTTTTTCTCTCATGGTTAGTCCCAAGGCTTTTTCATATTAATCTTCATGATGGGGAGGATGGGGAGATCGATTCCAATTGCATTGTCTTTAATTCTTTTTATAAACAGAAGAGCAGCACAAATCAGCCTGGTCGCCAGTGGTCAGAAACAGGTCATAAGCTTTTGCTTTTTCCTGGTGGATACTCCCACATGCATATATGCATATATATATATATATATATATATATATATATATATATATATATATATATATATATACATACATATATATATATATATATATATATATATACATATATATATATATATACATAGGAAGGTATAATATAGTAGCACATTTTTAACATTAAACTTATCGACCCACTATCAGAGAATGAGATAAGACAGAAAATCTGTATATTTCTATCACTATCTATGGTCCGTTTCAACAGAATGATACATAGTGTGGAGTATGAGAATATATATATGTATATCTAGGAGGGGTACATTTGGGGACGGAAAAAGGGGGGGACTCAGATTATATTTCCTTGATAAGGTCGGGGTGAAGGTTGACTAATGGTAAGGTCAACTCCGGCTGCTTTTGAGATGGATTTCTTTGCAGCTATCTAAGTTATACAGTCTGGGGACCACTGACCTTTGGAGGTGTTAAAATTAGGGATATGATTAATCAGAGGGGATTAAATAATTTTTCTTCGGAAACTGCAGTGGAATTTGTAGACGATAGCGGCATTGTCCCAGTTCATGCGATGATGTTCTTTGCTAGTATGTAGGAACACTGCAGAATTCTATTGACCATATTTGATGGAGTTTTTATGTTACTTAATTCCTGTTGTCAACTCTCTTCCTGTTTGGCCCCAGTTCACTTTTTCACAGTCTTTACAAGGTAGTTTGTAAACCCCGGGGCTGGTATCCACATTCGTCCTACGGTGTACATTCACAACATTACAAAAAATACTGTTAGGATAATTGAATATCATGTTGATTGGTTGTGATTTGGAACAGGCGTTAACTGACTCATTGTATGGTAATATGATGTTGTTATTACTACAAATGTACTTGTTATCGGGGTTAGGTGTCTTATGAAAGTTACTAAGCAAGGCTAAAAGTAACTTTCATAAAAGCCCCCCCCCCTTTCCCTGTCCCTAAAAGTACCCCTCTGCGAAATATATATAGTCTCACATTCCACACTATTATCATTCTGCTGAAGAGGGCCACAGATAGTGGTCGAAATATACAGATTTTCTGTCCTTCTTATCTCATTCTCTGACAGTGGGTCAATAAGTTTCACACACACACACACACACACACACACACACACACACACACACACACACACACACACACACACACACACACACACACACACACACACACACACACACACACACACAAACACACACACACACGCACGCACGCACGCACACACACACAGATACACACACACACACACACGCACACGCGCACACGCACACACACACATACACACAAACCCACACACACACTCACACACACACACACACACACACACACACACACACACACACACACACACACACACACACACACATATATATACATATATATATATATATATATATATATATACATACATATATATATATATATATATATAAAATATATATATGTATATATATATATATATATACAGTATATATATATATATATCGAGTGTATGTGTGTGTTTGTGTGTGTATATGTGAAATATTTGAGTCACTTGCTACAGATGAGTATTTATACACCAGTCGCTGCCAGTACTTTACGCACATCGCTGAAAAACAGAGATGAGATTTACAATTGTCTAATCTATAGTTATGAAGAGTAAT
>NC_134787.1:5574811-5577311 GCF_046742065.1 Oratosquilla oratoria
CAAAAAAGATCCTAGACAAATGGTACACAAAAGAAGATACCCGACACCTAGCAACAAAAATTCCATCAAGTTATATTACAAGAATCACATGTCAACAGAATACAAAACAGATGAAAAGATTTTAAAAGAAATTATAAACAAGAACATACAGACAACAGACCCCGAAAAACAAATCCAACTCATCATCTATTACAATACTAAGAAAACAGCCCAATTGATTATCCGTAACCAACCCACCACCACAAAAACAACACTACAACAAGACCACGTTGTATACCAATATAAATGCAATAGTGAGGCGTGTGGATCTCACACTTACATTGGTATGACAACAACACAATTAACACGACGCCTAGCATGCCACCTGTCCAGCGGATCAATCAAGTCACACTATACCTCTTCCCACAACAAAGCACTAACAAGAAAAGACCTAGACAATAACACGACAATCATAGACAGGGAATCGGATCCTCGACGGCTACTATTCCTGGAAGCCATATACATACAAGATAACCATCCTAACATCAACATCCAGACCGAAGTCCTGCGCGTCTTACCATCCATGAAGAGACTGAACACAGACAGAATCACTACACGCACTGGGAAAGGTCTCCCAGACCTCCAGTAACCCGGATCCCCTATTGGTCCTAGGCAACCAATCAGAGGAGACCTCTTCCTGCAAGAAGCCTTATGATCCCAACTCCATGAATAAATACGACATCCACAGACACTGCACATCAGATCGCCCAGAATCAACTCAGCGCTCGTAGAGGTCGGACGTCTCTTCAGACCAGCTCTCTCAACAAGCTCCAAGGAATCTTCGCCGGCCGGTGGTGGCTGGGAGATATATCTCCCAGCTGCTGCCGGTCTGGCATGGCCGACCTCTACGTTGACGTCGGCAGGCGGGTTTACACCAAGACAAATACACACATTTCCCAAGTCACGTAAATCTCTGTTTTCAGAGTAGTGCTTGGAAGAAAAGAGGCACACGCACACTTTCTCGCTGGCAAAGCAGAGGCCCAAACCGTCTCACTCAGAACGCTCAATCTGATCGCAGGCTGGTCGACGGAGAGACTTGGGACACCTCTCTGTCCAACCGGCCCGCAACCTAACGCTGGCCTCTCGCTGACGCTGGTGAGCGAGTTTACATTTCTAACATTTACACACAATTCCCAATCGCGTAATTCTCTGTTTTCAGAGTTGTGATTGGAAGGAAAGAGACCATACAACACCCGCCCGTCTGCCCCTCCCTCGCACCGCCACTTAATCAACTCTTCCGGAATCCAAACCCAACCTGGGGATAAACAGGCAACGCTCGCCCCACCTGTGGCTCATCAGGAACGCGCTCGCCAGCGGTGGCGGCGAGAAGTTATATATATATATATATATATATATATATATATATATATATATATATATATATATATATGTATATATATATATATATATATATATATATATATGTATATATATATATATATATATATATATATGTATATACGATGGCTTATATCATATGGTGACAATTAGTATTCTTTTGTGTACCTCAACCTAATTTGTAACTTCTTCAGTATTTTTGTTTCCGTTTATCCACCTTATATATATATATATAATGGTTTATATTATATGGTGGTAATTAGTATTCTTTTGTGTACCCTCAACCTAATTCATTATTTCTTTAGAACCTTTGTTCCCGTTTATCCGCGTTATAATTGATGTCTATTGGTGGATCAGATGTAAAGAAGAAATCCAATTCAGTTCTTTTATTTCCTTGAGTCTAAAGCCCTTACGTGAGCAGTCTCTCAGAATGATGTGCATTTCTTTGTAAAAAAGAAATCGTCTTTTTTCCTCCTCACTTTAATCATCGTCACTATCATCATCGTCATTATAATTATTTTCATTTTTATTATCGCCCTCATCATCATTATGTTTTTCTCGCTGTCATCATCATCACCATCT
Source organism: Oratosquilla oratoria (assembly GCF_046742065.1). Lineage (NCBI taxonomy): Eukaryota > Metazoa > Arthropoda > Malacostraca > Stomatopoda > Squillidae > Oratosquilla > Oratosquilla oratoria. Next base: position 5,576,771 of record NC_134787.1, read on the forward strand.
TCATCAACATTATCATCATCATCAACAGCATCATCATCATCATCATCAACAACATCGTTATCATCATCTTTATCAGCATCGTCATTATCATCACCTTCACTATCAGATAATCATCATTATTCGCTATGATTACCATCATTATCATCATTATCAGCCTCACCAGTATCTTCACCGTCATCATTATCGTCATCATCGTTATTATCACTATCATTATTATCATCATCTCTGTCATATATTAATAGAATGAAGAACATGTTGATTGTGAGAAATATTAGCCAACCCACGGGGAGGAATTTCATGAACACGACAGTTGTATATCAGAATATATATAGCCGTTATGTTTGTTGATATATTTATCTATTTATACATTTGTTCATTTACTTATCTATATATTTGTTAATTCATTCATTTATTGTATTTGACTTTTTATTCTATGTTATTATTCATTCTTTATTTATTCATTTATTTACCTAGTCATTCATTCAACTTTTATTTATTTATCTATTTTTGAGATTTCAGTTAGTTTCTAGGCTCAGTATCC
>NC_134787.1:5592311-5594811 GCF_046742065.1 Oratosquilla oratoria
TCATCTGAGCACCTCCTGGATGACGGGTCATCCCTGCACCCTGCCCCCGTCCTGGGTCAGAAGCAGTGTCGCAAGACACAGTACATCAACAGCAAGGCCGCTTCATTTAATCGGCGACCCCCCCTCTCCGTCCCCCTTTGCATATAAGGCGAGGACGGGGAGAAAATCCCTTCGGGCTGCGTCAAAATTTGCTCACACATACTACATATTTCTCCTCATGCAGTCACAACATCATCCATACACAACCATTCTCCACTCACCTCTGTCTTCCGTCCTCTCCCTTCCTTCCTCAACAGACATTCCCCTCTTCTCCAAAGCCCCCTTCACCCCATCCATCCACCTCATCCTAGGACGTCCCCTCATGTTCACTCCCTCCACATCTGCCTTCCATACCTCTTTTACTAGTCTTTCTTCACTCATTCTTTCCATGTGTCCAAACCATCCTAATATTCTTTCATCAACCCTATCTCCCAAATCCTTTTTCACCCCTGTTCTCCTCCTCACCTCCTCATTTCTCACTCTACCCAGCCTAGTAACCCCCATCATACTTCTCAGACACCTCATCTCAAACACATTCAAACTCCTTCTCTCTTCTTCTCTTATGTTCCACGTTTCTGCCCCATACAGTGCTGTTGGCACAATCACTCCTTTATACAGTCTCCTCTTCGCATCCATTCCCAAATGTCTATTCCTCATTATACTCTTTAAACCACCAAGGCATTTACTCGCTTCTCTCAATCTACATTCTACCTCCACCTTCACTCCACCTTTTCCTGCTACACTTGCACCCAAGTATCTAAAACTATCCACTTCCTCCAGTCGCTCTCCCTTAATGTTCACTTCCAGTCTACTGCCACTTTCACCCCTTGTACATCTCATCACCTTACTTTTACCCACATTTATCTTTAGCTTTCTTCTATCACATACTCTCCCAAACTCTGCCACCAGCTTCCTCAATCCCTCCTCTGACCCTGCCACAAGCGCAGTGTCGTCCGCAAACAACAGCTGGCTCACCTCCCACTTTTCTCCATTTTCTTTAACCATCTCCAATCCCTGACTCACTACCCTAGCATTCACCTCTCGCACCACCCCATCCATGTATAAGTTGAACAGCCAGGGCGACATAACGCATCCTTGACGAAGTCCCACCTTTACTTCAAACCACTCACTCTCTCCATTTCTAATCCTAACACATGCTCTACTACTCTCATAAAAACTCTTGACAGCTCCCAAAAGCTTTCCTCCTATCCCATAAATCTGCATAACCTCCCACAGTGCCTTTCTGTCTACCCTATCATAAGCCTTTTCCAGATCCATAAAAGCCCAAAAAAATCCTTCCCCTTTCCTATAGCTTTCTCACATATCTGTCTTACCACAAAGATCTGATCTACACAACCTCTACCCGTCCTAAATCCACACTGTTCCTCACCAATTACTCCTTCTGTTCCTCTCCTAATCCTCTCAATTAAGATCCTCCCATAAGCCTTCCCTACTACACTCAACAGGCTAATCCCTCTGAAATTACTACATTCACACGTGTCCCCTTTTCCCTTGTAAAGAGGAACTATACAGGCACTACTCCAGTCCTCCGGTACTCTACCCTCTCTCCAGCAAACATTAAATAACCTCACCAACCAGTCCACCATCACTGAACCTCCCTTTTTCAGACATTCTGCATGACATCCATCTAGACCAGGTGCCTTACCTGCTTCACCTCATCCTTCCTTATTTCTCCTCCATTCTCCTCACCCATCACTCTCATTTTCTTCGCATTTCCCACTGCAGCTATCTTTCCTTCCCTATCCTCCTTCACATTCAGCAACTCCCTAAAATATTCTGCCCATCTTCCCCTCACTGCCATCTCTTCCATTATCATCTCTCCATCTGTACCTTTTACCTTTTCTTCCCTACTTGATTCGCCTCCTCTTCCTCTCTTAATTTCTTTCCAAAACATCTTTTTATTACTTTCAAAATTTTCTGTCATACTCCTACCCCATTTCACATCTGCTCTCCTCTTTGCCTCCTTTACCTTTTGCTTTACTTCTCTTCTCTTTTCTTTGTACCTCTCATATGACTCCCCTGTCCTCTTTTGCAACCAATCTGTGAATGCTCGCTTCTTCTCTTCTACAACCTTCTTTGTTTCCTCATCCCACCATTCACTACCCTTTCTTCTATTTCCCCCTGTCCTTCTTGTTCCACACACCATCCTTGCACACTTTAAGACTCCCTCCTTGAACCATCCCCATTCCTCCTCCACATCCATCTCTGCTCTATCCTTTACTCCCTCCCACTCCTCCTTCAGCTTCTTTTCGTACTCCTCCTTTTCCTTTTCATTCAAGGAGTTCACTCTAAGAACCTCCCTACCTTTTGTCCCTTTCCTCCTTCTCCATCTATCCTCCACTCTCAGCTTACCTTCCACCAAAAAATGATCTGATATTCCCCGACCCTCTCCCCTTAGCACATGTACATCCTTAACTCTTCCTATCATAATCCTATTTAC
>NC_134787.1:5597311-5607311 GCF_046742065.1 Oratosquilla oratoria
TAAATTCACAGAGAAGGTCATGGAGTATCTATGTATACTTCTGTATGCAGAAAGAGAATACTTTCGTACAATTTTATAATCTTCCATTTTTGTGACTTCCTTAGTGTGTATTTGAAAAATCAGGTGTTTGCTATCTTTAACACATTCAGGGCTGTTGTCATACGAATTATGTGCTCAATAACACCAGAAATTTGTATCCAGATGGTAGAAACAACTATCTAGTAAATATCTAAAAGCTACCTCAGTCTACATTTAACTTGTACATACCAAATGATTATAAAAGACTTGGAGAACGAAAAAGACCTGGCAGAACTTTTGGTTCTTCGTTGGTAATAAATAAAATATGTGGTCCTTACTTATTCATGGATTATGATTTCCATATTTATGTGACGACGAGAGCTTTGTAAGTTCTTTGCGAGTTGTGCACATGAGATATTATCTACAAAGACTAGAGAGAGAGAGAGAGAGATAGAGATAGAAATAGAGAGAGAGAGAGAGAGAGAGAGATAGAAAGAGAGAGAGAGAGAGAGAGAGAGAGAGAGAGAGAGAGAGAGAGAGAGAGAGAGAGAGAGAGAGAGAGAGAGAGAGAGAGAGAGAGAGAGAGAGAGAGAGAGAGAGTGTGTGTGTATGTGTGTGTGTGTGTGTGTGTGTGTGTGTGTGTGTGTGTGTGTGTGTGTGTGTGTGTGTGTGTGTGTGTGTGTGTGTGTGTGTGTGTGTGTGTGTGTGTGTGTGTGTGTGTGTGTGTGTGTGTGTGTGTGTGTGTGTGTGTGTGTGTGTGTGTGTGTGTGTGTGTGTGTGAGATCTCACAATCCTTTGTATCCCTCTATGGTAATAGTTCCACAATGTAGACCATTAATTACTTTCCTACGGTATATAATTTACGCTATACCCCTTGTGTAAAGGATTACTATTAATTGACTCTTTCCCTCTTCATGTCTGGACCTGGCGTAATTGGTGACGTGAAAGTATTTCCAATGGACCTCTCTGTGTTTGAATAACGAACGTCTTATAAGTATATTGAATAACATCTTTGTCCTTGCATTAACAAAGGCGATAACAAATTGACTGAATAATTCATCATTACATAGTGATTCTTTTCTTTTTTAACTATAGTTTTATGTGTCCAAGGTTATTATTGGTTAAGGTGAGCCATAGTCACATTTTTTGTTGTCTTCTCTCTTGAGAACGACGACGATAAAGCACGTTCGCGGAAGCTTTCTCACTCCGTCACTGAATGAATGACTAAAGGCGAAGATGACCTTTGGCGTTATCAGTCTTTGGGCCAAGGTCATCTCAAGGTTCTTGCAATTTTGGTTCTTCATGGTCTTGCCAATGGTTCTATTGTCCATAGAGCCTATCTCCTTCCAGCATCAAATCTTGTCACGATTTTGGAAGTCTTTAGACAACGCGCGCGTTTTCGGGAAATGTGAGTTGATTTGGGAGATCTCACGTAGTAAAGGGACCGGCAACAAACTACATATTCTGCATAGACATTAACATACATGCATATAAGTATACATATCTATGCACATACGTACATACACACATACATACATACAAACAAACGTACTTAAGTACATACGTAATACATACACACACATAAATACACACATACATACATACATATATACATTCATATATACATTCATACATACATACATACAAACATTCTTACGTACGTACAGACATACATACATGCATACATACATACATATCATATATACATACATACATACATACATATATACATACATACATACACACATACATACGTATCTACACACAAACTTACATACACACATACATACATACATATAATACATGCATACATACACACATACATACACATATACATACATACATACATACGTATCTACATACAAAGTTACATACATACATACATACATGCGTATCTACATACAAAATTACATACATACATACATACATACATTCATACATATATACATACATACATACATACATACATACATATATACATACTCACATACATACATACATACATACATGCATACATACATACACACATACATAAACACATACATGCATACGTATCTACATACATACATACACACATACATACATACATACATACACACATACATACATACATACATACATACACACATATTATTATGCTTCCTAGATGAACTTTCCATATTTCTGAAATTTGTCAGAAAAAAAAAAAAAAAACGAATTACCCCTTCAACAATTCCATTTCACATTTAAACTATACGAGTCCTCCTATAGTGACACCCCCAAAAACCAAAAAAGTTGAGTCAGATTCGGTTCTCGGGAAGTCGCCGGCGGTGGAGGCGTCTTCTTCATTACGCCGATGTGTCAGAGAAACGATGAGGACGGTCATCGACCCGTTTGGGTCATCCCTTTGAATGGCGGTCCACTTCAACCACTCCTTCCCGATTGATTAGCTCGCAACGGACTCCGGTCCTTACTTAGGTTTTTGTCTTGTTGTATTGGTTATATGCCCGTTTCGTAGAATACAGGTTTTCCTGGATTTGCAGGAACTCGTCATGTTGATTTTTTTTTTTCAAAGAAGAAAACGTTGGTTATGTGTTTTGTGGTCTTCCTGTGGTCCAGACCTTATTTAGGTTTTTATCTTGTTGTATTGGTTATATGTCCATTCGGAGAATACATTTTTTTTTCTTAATTTGCGTTTTTTTTTTTTTTATATATATAGGCCTACTCTCGGGAACAAAACATTGGATAAGTGTTTTGTGGTCTTGCTTTGGCCTAGTCCTTACTTAGATTTTTATCTAGTTGTATAGTTGTATAGATTATATGTCCATTACTGGAGTAAAGGTTTTCCTGTATTTGTAGTAACTCGTTGACATTGTTTAACTTAGTAAGAAAACATTGGTTATGTTCAGTGTTTTGCGGTCTTACTACGACCCTGGCCTTTCTTAGACATGGTATCCTAAAATCTTCCTGTTTTCGCAATAAACAAATCTGTCGAAAATTTTCATTAACTGAATGGAAGTAGGTGGTGCAAAATGAATATAATAGCATACATCCACAAAAATGAATAAATGAACAAAAATATAAAGTGAAATAAAATGGAATAAATAAACAAATAAAATTGAAAAATAACCAAAATATTAGATTATGCAAATAGATAAATAAGTACAATGAGACAAAATTGAATAAGTGTGCAAATAAAGAAAGAAATAATACAATAAATAAATACAATAATAAACGAATAATTAAACAAACACGTAAATAGAGATATGAACAATTTAATAGATTATTAAATCAATCAATCAAACAATCAATCATTGATTAATAAAATGAATAGATACACAAATAAAAAATGAATAAATAGATTAACAAATAGATAATCCAGACATGAAAGGAATAAGTTTTTTTTTTTTAATTACATACAATCGTCTTATCTATAGCCCTGCACACAAACAAGCAAACAGATATATGAACAAATTAATAAATCATTAAATCAATTAATCAATCAATGAATTAATTATTAAATAACAAAATGAATTGATAGACAAATAAAAAATTAATAAATAGATAAAATGATCAATAATCCAGACACGAATGGGATTTTTTTTTTTTTTTTTTTTTATTAAATTACATATAACTGTCTTATCTATAGCCCTTCACACACTTTGGTCTGAACCGCGGTGAAGCTGCGGTGGTACTGCATAGTCAAGTAAAAATGCGCGGTTGTGTGTGAATGCCTCCACTGACTTAAACCGTAATTGAAACACCGGTGGTTGAAACCGCTAGTGTGAACAGAGCCTAAGAGACTATCTTGAATAACAGCGAGACTTCATTCAGTTGGTGGTGGCGCGGTGGGAGGGGGAGGAGGCGGCGCATAGGTTAAATGATGTATGTTTGTGCAACCACGGGTTATGTAGAACGGCCTCTGCTCTTAACGACGGTGTTTGTGCAAATGGTGGGGGACACAGATGAAATAGCGAAGGTGCGCTAGATGGCGCGTCGATATATTGTGTGGAGAACCAATGGGAGGGGACTCTATAGATGGCCAAAGATATATGTAATGGCATATGGATGGTCTTTTACTTTTATGTCGAAGGTTCAAAGAGGAGGCTAGGGAGAGAAGAGAGCGGAACACACACACACAAACACACACACACACACACACACACACACACACACACACATACACGCACACACACACACACACACACACACACACAAAAAGTAGGGAAAATTTATATCGTCAGAAAGAGGTAGAAAATGGGAACAAGGAAATCGGGAATGAGACCGTGACCTGGGTCCACCTAGGATTAAGTGGGAACTGGGGAAAGATTGATACGGTGGGTGGTTTGTAGTACTCCCAGCGAAGAGAAGGAAGAGAGAAAACAAGAGCAGCTTTAGGGATCCGAGGAACAGTGATGCCAGGTGACGTCATATGGAGGAATTGTGTCTCGTCGATAATAACCAGAGCTTCTATCTTTGAGAATAATATTGCATTGTCGGGTGTAAAGAATCTTGAGAAGAACATTGACAAAACTGGGACACTGAAATCTGAAATAAATATAATAAGAAAGAGTATTAGAGTGGAAAAGAATAGTCCATATTTCAGGACACAAAAGAGAGTAGGTAGAATAAAGAGAACAGGATGAAGTAAAGAGCAAAGAGCAGAATGAGGAGGAAGAGGAGAAAGACGAGGAAGAAAAAATATAAAGGAAAGGAAAATAAGAAGAAATGAAAAGGTTAAGATTTAACGTGGAAAGGAAAATTAGTCAATTATGTGCAGAGATAAAATACACAGAAGTAGAAAAGTACAGAGAAAAAATATCACAACGAGAAAAAGGAGACAAAGACACAACGAAAATGGAATAAGAAAGAGGAGAAAAAGTTAGGGTGAAATGTAAAAGAGAAAATCAAGAATATGGTCGAAACTAAATATCAGGAAAGAAGCAGGGAGAGAGAAGTATTAGTAAATTTAAATAAATATGAAGGAAAAGAAAGAAAAAAAAGCAGGAAAATGAAAAAGAAGAAATGGACGGAAATAGTGAAGAAGAAGAAGAAGAATAGGGGAAAAGGGAGAAGGGAAGGCAAAACGAGAAAGTGACAGAGAAAGCGAAGGAGAGAGGAAATAGGAGGAGAAAAAAAGAAGAAGAGATCAATAGGAAAATGGAGACCATTGGGTATAGAAGAAGAAAGGGGAAGGAGAGGAACAGTAATTAAAGGTAACAAGAGAAGGGGCAGGAAAATCAAAAGAGGAAGAAGAGGGAGAAGGAGGAGGAGAAGGAGGGGGAGGAGGAAAAGAAAGGGGTAGGAGGAGGGGGATGATAAGGATAAGAAGGAAGAGGAGGAGGAGGGGAAGAGAGGGAAAAGGAAGGGGATAAAGGAAGAGGATGAGGAGGAAAAGGAGGAGGAGGAGAAGGAGGAGGAGAGGGAGGATGAAGAGCAGGAGGAGGAGGACGAGGAGAGGGAGAAATGGAAGGAGGAGGAGGAGGAAGAACAGGAGGAGGAAGAGCAGGAGGAGGAGGAGGAGGAGGAAGAGGAGGAGAAGGGAGATGTTGTGGTTAGGATGAGTATAAAGTATAGAATGAAGATGATTATGAGGATGAGGTGTTTAAATACCAGGAAAGCAGAGGTCACAGCACAACAAGAAGAGAAAAGGCAGACAGGAGGAGGATTGAGGAAGTCAATTAGGTGTAAAATCAAGAACCAATGAAGAATAGGAAGAATGAGAGGGAGGAGGAGGAGGAAAGGAGGGGAAAAGGAGGAGAATGAGGAGGGGGAGGAGGAAGAGGAGAAAGAGGAGGAGGAGGGGGAGGGGGGTTGGGATGCCAGGAAGACACAGGCCACGTCACGACCAGCGCCGCCGAGCAATTAACGAAACAATGGCCCCGTCCTCTTCTTGGCTGTGGAAGAGTGAGGGGGCGGGTCACGTCACGGGAGGAGGAGGAGGAGGAGGAGGGGGAGGAGGAGGAGGAGGAGGAGGAGGAGGAGGAGGAGGGGGAGGAGGAGGGGGAGGAGGAGGAGGAGGAGGAGGAGGAGGAGGAGGTGAGGATGGAAGAGAAGGTGAGGAAGGAGGAAGAGGCGAGAGAGGAGGAGGAAAACTAGGAGGGGAAGGAAAACAGAAGGAGGGGTAGAAAAACAGGAGGATGTGAGAAAACTGAGGGAGAAAAAAAAAAGAGGAGGAAGAAGAGGAGTAAGAGGAGGAGGCAGAGGTGGAGGAAGAGGAGGAGGAGGAAGATAAGAAGAGGAAGTATATAAGATGTAGGAGAAAAAAAACAGGAGGAGGGGAGAAAACATAGGAGAAGGGGTAGGAAGAAAAGAGGACAAAAAAAGGAGAAATATCAGGAGGACAAAAAGGGGGGGAAAGAGGAAAAAAGAGGTGGAATTCAAGTAGGAGAGGGGAGGAGTAAAAAGAGGAGGTATATGAAGAGGTGTTGAAAGAGAAGTGGGAGAGGGTTTGGGGGGGAAGAGGAGGGTAAAAATAATAAAGTAAAAATGGGAACAGGAGAGAAAGGGAAATGGGGGAATGTGGGGGATGAGTGTGTGTGTGGGGGGAGGGGAATTCAAGCCAAGGGAAGGCATTCCGGTGGGTAGGATGTGGCCCAAAGCAAATCATAAAGCTGTGAAATGGTGGAATGAGGAAATTGAAAATTTGGAGATGGATGGAGGAAGAGCAACTACACAGGATGGTAAAGTCTGTGATGGAGGGTAAGGACATGACAGAGACAAATAGAAGAGTGAGGCGTCTCTAGGAGAGATGTAAAGGCAGAAGGAAGATAGTAAAACACGGATATGTCTTATATGCTCCTTTCGAGAGGAGAAAGTGAGGAAGAGAAAGTAAAAGAAAAGGAAGGAGGACAAAGGTAGATAAGACAGGAAGAAAATAAAAGAAAATAAAAAAGCAAGAAGAAGAAAAGGAAGAGAAGGAAGAGGAAGGGGAAGAAGAAAAAGAAGAAGAAGAAAAGGAAGAAGAAGAAGAACAACAACAAGAACAACAAGAAACAAGAGGAGGAGAAAGAAAAAAAGGAGGAGAAGGAGGAGGAAGAGGAGAAGGAGGAGGAGAAAGAGGAGAAGGAGGAGGAGGAGGAGGAGGAGAAGGAGGAGAAGGAAAATCAAGAAAAAGAAAAAGAAAAAGAAAAGAAGATGAACAAGAAAAAAGAAGAAGAAGAAAGAACAAAAAGTGGACGAAAATGGAAAATAACAAAATAAGAAGAAAAGAAAGAAGAAAAGAAGATTAAACGAAAAAGGGACCTAGAAGAAAAAGTAAAAAATACGATGAAGCATACAATGAAAAAAAAGCAAAAGAATATAAAAAAGAAGAAACCGGAAGCGATGTAATGAAAACATAGTAAAAGAAGAACGAGGGAACAGAACCAAAGAACACAACAACAAAAAGGGAAAGAAAAGGAAAACGAAGAACAGGAAGGATGATGACAAAGAACCCACGCCAGGAGTCACTTAGCTTCCTTCGAAGCCGTCATGTCTACTTTATGCGCTTGGACTGTTGGGGCATGTAATATTCACTGCTGAGACTCGAACCCATAACTGAACAAATGTGAGACCAGCATGCCTCTGATTACGCCACTAGCGCACAGGACAGGAATGTCTTTACTGAAATTCAGCAAGACGAAGCGAAAGACAGATTTTGGAACCACGATTTTCCAGTCTTTGTACAATTGAGGTTCTTCGTCATCTGTAACGTTTTTACTCTATAGAGTCAGACGACTTCATTATTCATATGGGATGGTCAATTCCTACTCATCAAAAAGTATGACAAAGAATGAGAGACGTAAATTCACCACGATAAGAAGAAATACACCACGAAAGGACAACTGAAATTTTTATACCACTCTGTAAGCATTAGAATCGCTTGATATCACTACATAGATGTTAGGGTTGCTTAATACCAATATGTATATATATATATGTATATATATATATATATATGTATGTATATATATAAACATATATATATATATGTATATATATATAAACATATATATATGTATATATATAAACATATATATTTATGTATATATATATACATGTTTAAGACTGAACATTTTTAAGAGCTCTGCCAAGGGATTCGAACCCTGACCTGTGCGTGCATAATCACGAAGCCAAGAGACTAGCAACCGAGCTACGTGTCATGGTACAAAGGAATTATGCAAGTTCCCTTCTGTAGCTAAGTGAAGTGTGGTCGGAGACGTGTACAGTCCTTTTGTACCATCGCACGTAGCTCGGTTGCAAGCGTCTTGACTTCGTGATTATGTACGCACAGGTCAGGGTTCGAATTCCTTGGCTGAGCTTCTAAAAAAAAAATATATATATATATGTACATACACACATATGATACCAAGCATAAAACATTACAATCGATATATCAGTTATAAAATCTGGCATTTATATGTACTTTATATTCTTGAACTATATTAAACTCTATTTACAACGTTATACTCTGTGTTATATTTTCTGTATGTTACACTATGAATTCCCCAGGAGAAATAAGAAAATAGAATAAAAGAGAAATAAGGATAAAAGAAAGAGAATAGTTAACCCTTTACTGCTCAGAAGTTTGACGTTAAGCAGAATGAAATCTTCAAATACGCCCAATTTGTTCTTTTAAGTAATAAAGGATACCTTCATCATAGAGATGAATATGACTGCTTACTAGCAGCAAAAACAGCTAGAAGAAATCCTCCATATACAGAAGGAGTACATCATGACCCACATTGGTACTGCGAAGGCACCACTGGAAAACAGGTTTAGCCAACTTAACTTACACTCTCCAGAAAGACGAAGAATGCTGGTTGATCTAAGAGAGGTATTCAAAATGGTCGAGAGCCTTGATAAGGGTGATGCAGGCAAGGTCATCATATCAAGACAGCAGAGCAGGACACGTGGTAATGGATTGGAATTGGACAAAATTAGGCTTAAAAAGAAAATGTTCAAGAACTGGTTAACCAAAAGAGTGTGTAACGAATGAAACAGACTAACTTACGATGTAGTGAACGTCGAAACTGTTGGTTGTTTTAAGAGATTAGATCATTTCATGGTTGGGGATGATAGATTTATATAGACATGGAACTGCCTAGTGTAGGCCTTATGGTCACTCGTGGTCTCCTCTATTCTTATTTTTAAATATTCTTAATAGAATCGCCCGGTGCCACCAGGGATATTGAAAGGAAGAAGACCCTCGGGCAGGTAAGGGTCTAAAAATGGCGGACTTTGAGGAGAAGAAAGAAATCGAGGAGGGATGGGGGGGAAGGGGGAAGGGGGGAAGGGGGGAAGGGGGGAAGGGGGTAAGGGAAGCGGAAAGAAAAATGAAGTGTCAGGGAGGAAGAAGGGCGCTGCGGGTTGATGTGGTATGATAGAAAAATGAAAGAAATGAAAAGATGAGGAAGAGAACAAATAGTCGATGAACGGATGAGGGGAAATTGGGAGAAAAACGGAGGTAAGGAAGACGTGGAGAGGAGAAAGGAAAGGAAGGAAAGGGAGGAAATAGAGGAAAGAGAGGAAAATTAGAAAGGGTCACTAGGGAGGAAAAGGAAGAAAGAGAAGAAAGAGAGGGAAGGGATGCAAAGGAAAAGAGAGAGAGGAAGAGAGGAAGAGAGCGCGAAGGAAAGGAAAGTAGAGAGAAAGAGAGAAGAATGAAAAAAGGAAAATGAAAAAGTAATATGTACATGTATTTGTATATAAACATGTATATGTATACATATATGTATATGCATATGTATATGTACTCTATATGTATATGTATATATATATGTGTATGTACATGTATATGTATATGTATATGTATATGTGTATGTATATGTATATGTATATTTATATGTATATGTATATGTTGACTATATTATGATCAAAGCCCCGTCGGTTGAAACGTTAAAGCGTGAAATTCTCCCATTACTCCTCGTCTGCTTCTTCCACCTTCAGTCATATGTAAATGTATATGTATATGTATATGTGTATGTATATGTATATGTGTATGTATATGTATATGTACATG
>NC_134787.1:5612311-5619811 GCF_046742065.1 Oratosquilla oratoria
AAGGTGCAGTAAAGGGGGAACTTCATACAAGTAGACCCCCACAAGAGTTAAAAATAACTAACTGAACAAATAAATAATTCAGTAAATAAGTAAATAAATTAGTTAATGGATAAATAAATAAATGAACAGATAATAGATAAATGAATATGTATATATATATATATATATATATATATATATGTATATATATATATATATATATATATAGATAGATAGATAGATAGATGATAAATCAATAAATGAATGAACAAATCAATGATAACAACAATTTTATAAATATATAAATAAATAATCAAATAAATATTAAATAACAAATAAACATACGATAAACAAGTAACCAATTAGAGATAAATTAGACAATAAACAAATTCATAAGGAAATAGAAAAATACATAAGTAATAAAAGACACAAATAAATCGAATAAGTAGATAAAGAAAGAAATCAATTATAATAATAAATTAGTAGAATATAATGAAAAGTAGTTAAATTATAACTAACAACATGATGTAGAGATAAATAAATAAAGATTTATAAATAAATAAATAAACAAATTACAACCAGTTATAAATACTACACTTCTGAACATCCCTACTTCAAACTTCCCTATTTTGTCTACCCACATATTTCGTCTTCTTTTTCCATGCTTACCCATCTCGCGGTGCCCAGTCAGTAACACACTTGTTCTATTTCCCATCCTCCTTTCTGGCTAGCTTCCCTGCCCAATTCCACTTCCTCCTCTTTATCGCCTTCACAATACATTTTACTTCAGTCTGCTTTTTTTGCACAATTTGCTCCGTTATTCCTAGCACTGTTCTCTCGATTCACCTTTGTCTATTCCCTAGGTCAATGTCTAAAATTTCCCTTCCTAACGCAACTATGATTTTTTTCCAAAAGTTGTACAATCTTTACTTATTCTTTTCTTGATATCTATATTTTTTCTATCTTTATATAACAGAATTACAGCAGCAATTTTCGCATCAATATTTTGTAGAACCCTGTTTGCGCATATAGTATAACAGTGTTCATTGTTCTACGGTCAAAGATCATTTTGTAATGTACAAAATCTCAATACAAAGGTTTATTGTATTCTGTCTTTTTCGCGATCAATTGGTTCATTGTCTGCAGATGATCTATAGTCGAATAGAGTACCTGTTTCTAAGGCATACCTGATCTCTTGGCTGGTTTTCATCTAAAACTTGTACTAGATCTTTATATAATAATTGTAGAAAACAATTTATACACATTTGATAACAAACTAATCTGTCGGTACTCACTAAGGTCTTCCTGGCCTCCTTATGAAGTACAACTACTATAGGATTGCACCAACAATTCAGGAACATTTTCCTAACACACAATACACAATGGGCACATTGTTGAAGTGATATACAAAGAACTTTCCCTATGTCTTTCAGAAAATATATCGATATACAATCTTGCTCAGATGTTTTTCTTCGTTTCTTTTTTCTTTTAACATCAAACACCATTTTTTAATATATAGCCTGATCCACTTCTGTCATCTACAAGTTAGTTCACTAACTAAATTGTGGCATTTGACGAGTAAAGCTCTGGTAAAATTCTGCTATTCTTTATCATTCTATTTCTGTATTTAATGATATCTACATTTCTATCTCTCAAATATTTTTAACACATTTATCTTATTTTAATACATTTCTTCTGTACAATCCGTGTTTCTCTTTCTTTTCTTTGATATATATCCACTGTCATGTCCTTAGCGTGAGTATAATCCTGTGGTTGCGCTGTGTCATGCCCTTGTGTGGATAAGGTCTCCTGTTTGTATTTTTAAGGCTCTCCATGCGCGAATATGATGTATAGTGTATGTTATAATTTATATTTTATAAATTGTATTGATAATATATGTTATATGTTAAACATTGCGCAATATTCTTCTGTTGTGGCGCGAATCCATACGTTCTATCATGACACAAAGTTCAGGGAAACGTTACATAATTTGGCGCAAAAGCTTGTTCTGCTTCTCCATTGGTTGGAGGTGTTTAAACTACCTACCTTGGATACGGTTTGGCATCCAGAAAACGTAAGCACTCATTCCCGGGCTATAAAAGCTGAAGCAGAGAGCGACCCGAAAGAGTCAACAGATAAGAGACACAATAGACGGACTACCGAGAGGGACCAGAAAGAAAAGAACAGAGAAGGCAAGAAAATAAACAAACACTCATCTGAATCTACGTAGAATTTTTTCTACATTCGTCGATCAACAAATCAATTATTAATATTATTATTATTATTATTATTATTATTATTATTATTATTATTATTATTATTTTTTTTTTTTTTTTTTTTACCACAACGATTGCTCAATCTCCACGCGAAGTGTACAGCCTTCGTGTTTTTTCGAACTGTTTCGGGCATCTCCAGACTGCTGCTGGACTAAGTACGACTCGACTCTCTGTTATTTCTCGAATACGAAACATCAACAAATCTCCTACATATTCCCGATTACCAAAAGATTCCGCTACCAAAAATTATTGTACATCAGCGTCTCCTCAAACAACTCATTTGTTCCCGAGACTTGAGCGGACCTGACGATTTTCCGTTGGTGCGACTTCTAGCAACCAGAACCAAGATTCGTCTATACCATAATGAATACTTCGTTTCGCCCAATTGTTCTTCCGTGCTGCATACAAGCGCACACCCAACTACTCTACTTGGTAATTAATTATCCATTTATAATTCATGTGACATATATTGTTATTTTCTTTTATCTTCATTTATGTTGTATGTGTTTATTCTCTATTCTTGTAAATAACTAAATTTAACGAAGAGTTTAGATATCCTGCCCAAACTCTCTGTAACTTGTCTGAACCGCACACGGCCTTATTATTATTATTATTATTTCACGACTAGCTTGGCCCATAGGTAACTCGTGACATCTACCTTTTATTGATAAACTTGTTTTCCCTCTGCTTCCCGAAGATTTTCTAAGGACACAATAAAACATAATTCATTGCCTCAATGGTGTCATTGTTATCTTATAGAGCCTCAAATGTGTTTTAACTTTTAGCTGATTTTTTTTTCTTTTTTTATCCTTCACTTTTGCAAAGCTTATTTTAGAACATAAGAACATCATAAGATTAGTTTATTCCTCTCAGAAACCTACCATTCTATGGTCACTACCTATATTTACGCTATTGATATCATCTAATATGAAGTCTATTTCGTTCTTTTTCGTTTCATTTGCACGTCTTCAAGTCCATTTACAACTTACTATTCTTAAAAGAAACTGTTCATTATTTTCATGTGGTAGTTCTCTGCAAAATGAACTATACTAGCTTCTCTCACCTATTAAAATTTCCCAATGCATGATTAAACCGCTATGTTCTTCCCCATATTAGCGTTGAAGTCACCCATTACCAAAGTGTATTTACTTTTATCTTGGTCCATTATCTGAATTACATGGTCGAAAAACTACTCAACATCATCCTTTAAACCCTGTGAGTTGGTGCATAAAGCTGAATTGTTTATAGAGTGTATGTTTGTACAGCCTAATCACAATCCAAGCTTTCTATATGATACACTACTAAATTTCACTTCATCACCAGAAATATTTAATGCATCATTCCTTCTCTTTATACGGAGTCACATAGATATCTTTCTATCCTTTTATATGTATATATAGGCATATATACTTGTATAATCTGAATAAGTCAACAGCGACAAGAATATCGTGAAGCTTATGCTTCACTTTTATTTCTATATTTTACGACACCTTTCTGTAAAGGCGTGAGTTTATGTAGAGATCCAAAAGACATTTTGAACTAATTCCCAGACGCATTTCGAGCGAGCACGATCATCCTAGAAAAGGAAACATGAAAAAAGTAGGGTTGTACAGGACTATACACTATATACTGAATCAGAGCTAGACATGTTATTAAACAATCAAATATGAACCGAATGTAAAGTTATCCATCGATAAAGACTAATAAAAATCATATATATTGGATTTGATACGATATATATCATATAAACAAACACCTATGATAACCAAGAACCTATTGAATACTTCAATATGTGTGTTCCCCGTCCTTCACAGACTAAGTTGAGGGATCAATCTGTCATCTAGTGACATCCCCCGGGAGTACACCAGGCTCATCACCACTCCCAAATCCTCTCCTCCATTTCTCACCCTTCCTGAGCTCCTTTGCCAACACATGTCGCATTCCACTTCACTCATTTTGCTAACACCTTCCTTAATGAACTCCGTCTTTCCTTCTCGAACGCGCAGGATACCGGAGTGGACGGGGAAAGGAAGGGAGGTCACGAACAGGCGGGAGTTCCAATTTATTCTATGGCATTTTGCTGCAACAGAGCCAAACCCGCCACGGAATTAACCCTCTCAAGGGCTGAATGAAAGGAAGGGGAGAAAAGGAAGGTTGCCTGCAGGAGACGTTTTGGGGGGGCTACAAGCCTAAGGAGGGGGGGAAAGGAGGGGGGATAAAAGGGTGGCTGGGGGGCTGGGGGGCTGGGGGGCTGGGAGGGCATCTGGGACACAGAACCCAGTCGTGTGGAGAGACTTTGATGCGGAGTTTCCGGCAGGAGAGTGTGGGGAGTGAGAGAGTAGAGAGATTGAAGGACTTGGGGTGAGGGGAAGGGGGAGGGGGTGGAGAATTGAGATGGAAAAAAGGAAAGAGGATACCAGAGGTACGGTGTGGAGTGGAGGGAGATTCGGTAACTTGGAAAGAAATGATTGGATTAAGGAGATTAATGACGAATGAAAGAGATTAAGGAGGATATGAAGAGTAAAGAAGTGAGGAGGTGGAGGAATAAGGAAGAATAAAATGTAGTATGGGAACAAAATTATAAAGTTGAAGGGAAATAATGGAGGAATGGAGAGAGGAAGAGAGAGAAATAGAGAGAGAGAGAGAGAGAGAGAGAGAGAGAGAGAGAGAGAGAGAGAGAGAGAGAGAGAGAGAGAGAGAGAGAGAGAGAGAGAGAGAGAGAGAGAGAGAGAGAGAGAGAGAGAGAGAGAGAGAGAGAGAGAGAGAGAGAGAGAGAGAGAGAGAGAGAGAGAGAGAAGGATAGGATAGTAAGAAAAAATATGCAAAAAAAATTATAATGAGAAAACAATAATGATAGAAAATAGAGAGAAAATAATAGATAGAAAGAAGAAAAAAGAAACCAAAGGAAAATACAAAGGGAAAGTATCATAAGATCAACTGAAGGAAATGGATGGTGATAGCAGGATCAATCAGTGTAACGCAGAACACCTTGGATGAAAACTTTTAGTATATTGCCTTACTTTAAACATTTAATTCAAGCTAACGCTAGACACTTCCTTTAACGTCATTATAACAAAGCAATCAAAACCAATTCGATAAACTCCTTTACTATGCTGACCTACTTTACAGAACTTAGTCTAATTAAAGATAGACAAATTTTTCCAGCTTAGTGATCGTCATCATGGAAAAAAGATTTTAAAAGAATTCAGATCAAAGTCCCCATGTTATATCTCTTCAATTATGTAACCTCATAATGTTCGAAACGTTACGAAACAGTCTAAAATAATATGAATATTAAATCTAGGGAAAAGTTACCGTGTTAGATAAGCGTTGGGTAAGAGTCTTTTATCAACGAAGCGACTCTTTTAAAAAGAAATGAGTCAGTTAAAATGCAAATGTGATTAAATTAAACAAATCCAAATACAAACTAAAATAAGATAAAGGGAATTGACAACATCAAAAGTGACAAAATTTTCACATTGAATGAGAATCAGACAAGACACAATGGTCTCAAACTGTCCGGAAATAGATTCAATTTGGAAGTAGGTAGAAACAACTTTGCCAACCGTGTAGTTAATGAATGGAATAAACTTCCTGCACAGGTAGTGCAATGTAGTTCAGTTCGAAGCTTTAAGAATCATTCAGATAAACACCTAAGCAAGATGCTGTAATGATTATAATTTATTTTATATTATTTGTTTTTGTTTTGTTATCATTTGTCTGTCTGATTTTCATTTATTATTAGTTATATGTCAATTTATTATTATTTACTATAAAACCTGTTTGTTTATTATTTAACTATGCCTATGCATTTATTTATGTATTTTATTTATTATTTACATTATTATAATTCTTATTTATCATTTTATTATTACTATGATTTTCTTTTTCGCATCCGACCTAGATATGGACCAAAAGGTCTCCTGTTGGCATGCTCCGCCTTTGTAATCCTTTGTAATCCTTTGTAAGATACAATAACACAAAATTGATCAAATAGAATATAATGGACTAAGATGAGTGTAATGAAGAAATATAATAAAACAATAAGATTAAATGTGTATACATTGTGACGAATATGAAGGCGAAACTAGTCAGGAATAAAAGCATTTCCCTCAGCCCGTGTTTTCTTTACCTCCTATCCACAATAAGATTAATGATAGACTAGACTAAATTATAATGAAAAATAAAAATAGATGAGTAATAGAATTAAACAGAATAGAGTAAAATATAACAGTATAAGATAGGACAAAATGAATTAAGAAAAAATAAACAAACAAACAAAAAAGACAATCTGCTGGCATGTGACTGACGTGGGGTCGAATTTCAAAGTATTTTGTAAAATTGTAATTAACGAGAGACGCGCGCTTAGTCTTGATGAAAGTCTACAATGGAGTGGAATTTACCCAGAGCATTTAGCGAGTTCAAAACAAACCACTATCTAACTTCAAACCGATGAAAAAAAATGTGATGTTAGTACTCTAATTCAATCCTGTGGATCTCATCTGAAAATAACTAGATAAACATATAAATAGATAAATAAACATATATTTAGATAAATAAATAAGTAAATAGATAAATAAATTAAAATAAAAAGTACAAATCCTAACTTGCTTTCTGGAATAAATCTCTCCCTTGGAAGATTGCCAACAATTTGTTCCAAAGAACTATAAATCTATTTTAGGCAAATACTAACGCTGTTCAATAGGACTGTCTTCTACAACCCTTCATTTCGAAGGCAAGGAGACAGAAGTGCCAAGTGAGGGGTTCTACTTGACGTGAGGAGGAAAGAGGGATATACAGTCACAGACAAATGCAAAACACTAAAAAAAAAAAAAAAAAAAAAAAAAAAACACCGCGATGGTTTTGAGATGCACTTCCAGGCCAAGGAACTCTATCCGTGATGAGGCCATACCACTCGGAAGAAAAGCGAGTTTGCAAAAGGAGAGATGAAGGAAGAGAGGAATGAAAGAAAAAAAAAGAAGGAAAGAGAAAGGAGAAAAGGAGAAGAGAAACTGGGGTGAGGAAAGACAGAAATGAAGTAGGAATAAAGTAGAGAAGAAACGAAGAAAGGATAGAAAGACAAAACAAAGAAAGAAGAATAGAAGGAAGGAAGGAGGGAGGGAAGGAAGGAAGTAAAGAAGGGAGGTAGGAAGGGAGGAAGAGAGAAAGGAAAGAAAGGAAATAAAGAAGAAAGAAAAAGGAGAAGTAAAAGAGGAAGGAAAGGAGGAAGAGAAGAAGGAAAGAA
>NC_134787.1:5632311-5634811 GCF_046742065.1 Oratosquilla oratoria
CTCATCACTGGAAATACGTTGACGACTCAACTGTTGACATCATCATTGACAACACAACTCCTGACTACTCTCCACTGCAGGCTACTCTTGATAAGCTACAAGCCTGGACGACTGACAACCATGTGACCATTAACAGTACAAAAACGGTCGCCATGCACTTCTGCACATCAAAGAAGGATGTACCTGCTCCGAATGTCACAATCGGCACCCAACCTCTCCAAGTAATCAAGTCCACTAAATTTACGGGAATCACTATTGATGACCAACTGGACTGGAACTAGCATGTGATAAACACCGTCAGAGCAGCATCTTATAGACTATACATGCTACGGAGGTTGCGATCACTTGGAACATCAGAGGAGTTGAAGAATATATATTCCACATTTATTCTCCCTAAACTCTGCTATGCATCTCCAGCCTGGATCCCTTCCATCAACCTCACTCAGGAACGCCAGCTAGAAAGGGTCATGCAAAATCATCCTAGAAAAGGTCATGCAAAATCCTCCTAGGCTCCTCTTATTCCAACTACGAGGCTGCTCTAACCATCCTAAAACTGCCCAAACTCTCTGACCACTACAAGGAGATACTAAGAAATTCGGCCTCAAGCTATTATGTCATCCTCGCCACCGTAACCTGTTATCGTCGGAAGCTGACCGTCCTGCCCGGCCCACAGGACATCACAATAGAATCAAGCCTTTCAAAGCACCACGCACAGACAGATATAAACACAGTCCCATACCTTCTATTATACACTTATTAAACAACATAATATTAACACTAAGACGCATCTATCATGTTTTATATGTTCATGTTTTATATATTTGCATAGTGCACAATCACTTCAGTATTATAATATGTGTAGGTAATCATTTATTATGTACCATCTAGGTTAATCCCTCTTACCTTAATATGTGTATTTTCAGCCTTTGGCTACCATGCTTTCAAAAAACCGTTTACTATTATTATCATTTATTATTATTATTATTATTATTATTATTATTATTATTATTATTATTATTATTATTACTATTATTTTTTTTTATTATTATTATTATCATTATTATTATTATTATTATTATTATTATTATTATTATTATTATTATTATTATTATTATTATTATTACACACACACACACACACACATATATGTATATATATATATATATATATATATATATTAAAAGTGATGGCTAGTTGTGCATTAATAATTTTCTTAATGGTATTTTCCATATACCTTATTAAGGATTTGTTTTCCTTAGGAAGGAAATTTATGACTTGGCTGTATGTAGTCATATTAGCTAGATGGCGATTTCGGGTTCAAGACCCTTCTTCAGTAGCTATAGGGATAAGAATTAATCCGAAGATTCTAGTAAAGATCTAAGTTTTATACTAGAGTTCCTATACTTGCTAATCACTGTGGGAGGTCACCTGGTATTACGGGCAGGGACGAAATGTCACGTGCGCTAGGGAGCCTCCGGGTTTGTGTTGTGGCGGAATGTGGCGTTTTGTCTCGTAGTTGGACGAGTGGCGTTTTGTCTCGTATTGGCGTTTGTGGTGTTATGTCTCATGTTTTTATTTGTAACGGTTTGTCTCATGCTTGGAAGGGCTCTAAGGTCTTCTGCTTGTACATTTAGGTTTGGGCTCAACTCTTTAATATACAACGCTTCTAAAATTGGGAGGCGTCTATCGTCAGTACATAAATCCAAAATCTCGGTGTTTTTCTCTAGTGTCTCTCTTGCTAGTGTTATGCCGTGGGCTTCTCTTAAGTGATTTTTAGGGGCTCCAGATGTCAGATGGTATGAGAGGCGACGGGATAACCTCATTGTCGTCATGCCAATATAGGTGGATGGGAGGGCTTCACAGTTCCCTCGTGTACATGTGAACCTATAGATGACATGTGATTTCTGAAGTTCCTTTCTCTCTTGTAGGGGGCTGTTTCTAATAAGAAGGTGGCTAGTTTTCTTAGTTTTATAATAAATCACTAGATTTAGTATTTTTTCTGGATTGACTGGTTTAATGTTTCTTTTTATAATTTGTTTCATAATGCGTTCATCTTCTTTATAAGCTGACGAAAAAGTGGATTTATAATATATGTTGATTTTCTCTTTATTTTGTTTATCATTGTTGTTGTTATGCCAGCCGTCCATTATTTTCTTTGTTTGAAAATGTATCTCTTTTTCCTTGAGGTTATCCCGTCGCCTCTCATACCATCTGACATCTGGAGCCCCTAAAAATCACTTAAGAGAAGCCCACGGCATAACACTAGCAAGAGAGACACTAGAGAAAAACACCGAGATTTTGGATTTATGTACTGACGATAGACACCTCCCAATTTTAGAAGCGTTGTATATTAAAGAGTTGAGCCCAAACCTAAATGTACAAGCAGAAGACCTTAGAGCCCTTCCAAGCATGAGACAAACCGTTACAAATAAAAACATGAGACATAACACCACAAACGCCAATACGAGACAAAACGCCACTCGTCCAACTACGAGACAAA
>NC_134787.1:5639811-5644811 GCF_046742065.1 Oratosquilla oratoria
TGATCTATACCTACGTGTGACAGTGTCACTGATTTGTTCCTTTGCGAAACATTACACATTGCTATTAGTACATATTTTTATTTATATATTTATTTATTCATTTATTCATTTATTCATTTATTCATTTATTCATTTATTCATTTATTCATTTATTCATTTATTCATTTATTCATTTATTCATTTATTCATTTATTCATTTATCCATTTTCCCTTCTATTCCATTTATCTTATATCCAGTTATAGAATGAAAAAAAAAAAATCCCCACACCGCATTATTCTATGAAATAATAATTTATTCTTAAACATGTCTGAGAAATAGATTTATCTGTCAATAAAATTGGTAACTGATTTCTGTGCTCATGAAATAAGAATTACATCTATTTTCTGAGTCCATGAGCAGATAATTCTTTACTTCATTATGGAAATGGTTGTCACGATTAAAGAACATCTAAAGTTTATACCTTGATTTCATACAACGAACGCACAAAAAATTAAATATTAAGGAAATATGAATAAAAGAAGTACATACATACACACGAACGCGTGTACACATATGCACACGTACACGCACACACACACACACACACACGCACACACACACACACACACACAGAGTGATAGATACTTGGAACAAATTAGACAAAGAAACAGTGTGTGCAAACACTACTCAAGATTTTAAGAAGAAATTTGATGCTGAAAGATACAAAGACGGGTCACACGAGCATAGCTCCCCTTCCCGTGTAATACAACTAGGTAAATACAACTAGGTAAATACACACACACGCACACACACACACACACACACACACACACACACACACACACACACACACACACACACACACACACACACACACACACACACACATATTCCTGTGATATTGTTAATAACTTCTTTTCCACCATCGGGAGTCCAGCCCGGGCCTTCTGGGTGGCGTGTCCTATCTTGTACTCACTCACCTCACGGTGACAGAAAAGGCTCACAATTCCAAACATTATTTATTTGCAGGATTTTACGTACGGCGATCAAAATTGCGATCCTAATATCAGTTTTACGCTAAGCTTCGAACCAACACATAGACGTTGGAAGACGGAAAAATGTATGTATATATATATATATATATATATATATATATATATATATATATATATATATATATAATATATATATATATATATATATATATATATATATATATACATGAAATGAATTAGAAAACAAACACTGCCACGTAGTTTATAAACTATAATTCATTCTAGTGGGCCTGATTAGCAGTCCTTATATACGACATCTTACCCACGAAAACATTAAAAGATGTCTCTTCCCTGAATAAAATCCTCTACCGTCGGTCAGGATGAAATCTTTCAAGTGGGCGAAAATTCTCAAAGAGGTTAATGAGGCTTGGGAGAAAAATTCAGGGCGTTCTTTCGTGAACGTTAGGTGAATGACCGAGGAGGAACGAGTGAGGACAACATGAACGAGGAGCGAGAACGTGCTGCGAAGGACTTCGGAGGAGGGCTGGGCTGCGAGAGGACGGCCAAGAGAGAAAGAGGGAAATTGAGGAGATGGATGGAAAGGGGGAAAGGACGAAAGGAGGAAAATGGGGAAAGGAGAAAAGAAGGAAAGGAAGGAAAGGAAGGAAAGGAAGGAAAAGAAGGAAAGGAAGGAAAGGAAGAAAGGGAAGGAAAGGAAGGAAAGGAAGGAAAGGAAGAAAGGGAAGGAAAGGAAGGAAAGGAAGGAAAGGAAGGAAAGGAAGGAAAGGAAGAGAAGAAAGAAAAGGAAAGGAAGGAAAGGAAAGAAAGGAAGGAAAGAAAAGAAAGGAAGGAAAGGAAGGAAAGGAAGGAAAGGAAGGAAAGGAAGGAAAGGAAGGAAAGAAAGGAAAGGAAGGAAAGGAAAGAGAGGACGAAAGGAGGAAAATGGGGAAAGGAGAAAAGAAGGAAAGGAAGGAAAGGAAGGAAAGGAAAGGAAGGAAGGAAAGGAAGGAAAGGAAGGAAAGGAAGGAAGGGAAGAAAGGGAGGGAAAGGAAGGAAAGGAAGGAAAGGAAGAAAGGGAAGGAAGGGAAGGAAAGGAAGGAAAGGAAGGAAAAGAAGAAAAGGTAGGAAAGGAAGGAAAGGAAGGGAAGGAAAGAAAGGAAGGAAAGGAAGGGAAAGAAGGAAAGGAAAGAAAGGCAGAAAATAAAGGAAATGAAGGAAAGGAAGGAAAGGAAGGAAAAAAGGAAAGGAAGGAAAGGAAGTAAAGAAAGGAAAGGAAGGAAAGGAAGTAAAGAAAGGAAAGGAAGGAAAGGAAGGAAAGGAAGGAAGGGAAGGAAAGGGAAAAGGGAAGCAAGGGAAGGAAAATAAGGAAAGGAAGGAACAGAAGGAAAGGAAGGAAAGGAAGGAAAGAAAGGAAAGAATGGAAAGGAAGGAAAAGAAGGAAAGGAAGGAAAGGAAGGAAAGGAAGGAAAGAAAGGAAAAAGGAAAGGAAGAAGAGGAAGGAAAGGAAAGAAAGGAAAGAAGGAGGAATGTAAGGAAAGGAAGGAAAGGAAGAAAAGGAAGAAAGAGGAAGAAGAAAATGAGGAAAGAGAGAAAAAGGAAATGAAAGAAAGCAAGGTTATGAAAAAAAAGAAGGAAGGGGAGAAAGGAAAGAAAGGAAGGAAAGGGAAGAAAGTAAGGAGGAAGGAAAGAGAGGAAGGAAAAAGGAAAGGAAGGAATAGAAGGAAAGGAAGGAAGGGAAGGAAAGGAAGGAAAAGAAGGAAAAGAAGGAAAGGGAAGAAAGTAAGGAAAGGAAGGAAGGGAAGTAAAGGAAGGAAAGGAAGGAAAGGAAGGAAGGAAAGGAAGGAAGGGAAGGGAAGGAAGGAAAGGAAGGAAAAGAAAGGATGAAAAGGAAGGATGAAATGGAAGGAAAGGAAGGAAAGGAAGGAAAGGAAGGAAAGGAAGGAAAGGAAGGAAAGGAAGGAAAGGAAGGAAAGGAAAGAAAGTAAGGAAGAAGGAAAGGAAGGAAAGGAAGGAATGGAAGGAATAAAAGGAAAGAGAGGAAAAGAAGAAAAAGAAGGAAAGGAAGGAAAGGAAGGATAGGAAGGAAGGGAAGGAAAGGAAGGAAAGGAAGGAAAGAAAAGAAAGGAAAGGAAGGAAGGAAAGGAAGGAAAGGAAGGAAGGGAAGGAAGGGAAGGAAGGGAAGGAAGGGAAGGAAAGGAAAGGAAGGAAAGGAAGGAAAGGAGGGAAAGAAAGGAAGGAGAGGAAAGGAAGGAAAGGAAGGAAAGGAAGGAAAGAAAGGAAGGAAAGGAAAGGAAGGAAAGGAAGGAAAGGAAGGAAAGGAAGGAAAGGAAGGAAAGGAAGGAAAGGAAGGAAAATAAAGAAAGGAAGGAAAAAGGAAAGGAAGAAAAGGAAGGAATGGAAGGAATGAGAAGAGAGAAAAGGAAGAAAAAGAAAGAAATGAGGGAAAGGTAGGAAAGGAAAGAAAGGAAGGAATGGAAGGAAAGGAAAGAAGGATGAAAGGAAGTAAAGGAGGGAGTGGAAGGAAAGGAAGGAAAGGAAGAAAGAAGGAAAGGAAGGAAGGAAAGAGCAAAGGGTGGTGGAGAGAATGTAAAGAAGGAAGGAAGAAAGAAGGGAAAGAGGGAAGGAGAAAAAGAACAAAAGACGAAACCAAAGAAGAAAAAGTAAAAAATAAAAAAATAACTAAATAAATAGATAAATAAAGATAGGAGTAACAGAGGGTAGTGAAGGATGAGGAGGAGTAGAAGGAGGAGGAATAGGTGGAGGGGGGAAAGGGAGAGGGAGGAGGAGGAGGAGGAATAAGAGGAGGTTCTTAAAGAGGGGTCATTGTAAAGTCTGGCGCCGGTATATATGTTGTAGTCCACCTCATCCTGTCTAATGACCCTCTGGTGTATATGGACGCTGGCACTAGCCATTATGTACCGACAAAAGTGTCGGTTGAAGAAGGAAGAGCAACGGCATGAGGAGGAGGAGGAGGAGGAGGAGGAGGAGGAGGAGGAGGAGGAGGAGGAGGAAGAGGAGGAGGAGGAGGAGGAACAGAAAGAAAAGGAACAGAAATGGAAACGAGAATAGTTGGAGGAGGAGATAGAAGTGAAGGAGTTGAAATAGGAGGAAAGAGAACACGAGAAGAGGCAAAAATAGCACAGGAAGGAGGAGGAGGAGAACGGGAAGGAAAAGGGGATGTGTACGAGAAGATGGAACAGAAATAGAATGGATAGTAGTAGGAGGAGATGGAAAAGGAGGAGGAGGAGGTAGTGGAATAGGAGGAAGAAGAAAAGGAGGATCAATAGGAAGTGTATCAGAGAGAGGAGAAAGGTAAAGAGAGGGGGTGAGTACAAGAAATGTAAAGAGAAATAGAATAGAGAGTAGGAGGAGATGGAAGTGAGGAGGAAATGGAATAGGAAGAAAAAGAAAAGGAGGAGGAAGAGAAGGGTGAGAGTGAGTATTAGTAAAGAGTAGGATATAGGTGAAAATTAAAAAAAAGAGGTGAAAGAAAATAAAAAGAGGATATAATAACAAAAAGGGATAAGGCATAAAAAAGGTGATCGTAAGGGAGATGAAATGGAAGCAACGTAGGGGTGACCATAGAATAAGATGAAAAGAAGAAGAAAACTAAATAATGATAAAGAATAAATGATGAATAAACGGAGGAAAGCGAAAAGGAAATTGTGAGAGAAATAAGAAGGAAAGAAAGAGGAATTTCAAGGATAGGATTTGGAGAAGGTAGAAGAGATTTTGGAAAGGAAAAATCACGGAGATGTAGGTGAAAGGTAAGAAAAATAGAAGCGAAGTTAGTGAGAGAAAAAGAGGAGGAAGACGAGGAGGAAGAAGAAGACGAGGAAATGGAAGGGTAAGAGGAGGAGAAGAAGTAAGGAGGAGGGAGGTGGAGGAGGAGGAGAAGAAGGCTGTTAAAAGGAAAAATAGGAGAAGAAAGATCTTAAGAAGAATTGGGGAATGTAGAGGAGCAATAGTAGTAATTGGAAAAGAGATGAAGGAGGAGAGAGGAACCTTGAGGAGGAAGAGGAGAA
>NC_134787.1:5652311-5657311 GCF_046742065.1 Oratosquilla oratoria
TTACTCTTATCTTGATCTTATCTTGATCCTATCCTGATCTTAATTTATCTTATATTATCTTACGATGATACATCTTTCACACTGTGGCACAAGACCTATTCGCTCATCAAACTTTTCATAGAGAATATTACGATGCAAGTTGGCTACATATATCATGCACTCGACCATAGAACAGAAAAGAAAAAACAAGAAAAACAAGAAAAACAAACACATAAATCTGCATGAAAGAGAGGTTGCGGGTAAATGCAATTGGCCCCCTTCCCTTATTCGAAAAAACTTGTTAGAATTTTTGTATGAAAGAAATTCATCAACTGTTCCTGTTTGATAGCCAAGAGGATTCCCCTCTTTACACACAGATGCGGGATGATGACCTTGTTTAGCGTAAATGTAGGTCAAATGGACCAAGTGTTTGATGCTGTATGCAATGTATAGGATGTAAGTCTTTGAGCTATTATTATTATTATTATTATTATTATTATTATTATTATTATTATTATTATTATTATTATTATTATTATTATTATTATTATTATTATTATTATTATTATTATTATTATTATTATTATTATTATTATTATTATTATTATCATTATTATTATTATTATCATTATTATTATTATTATCATCATTATTATTATTATTGTTATTATTATTATTATCATTATTATTATTATTATTATTATTATTATTATTATTATTATTATTATTATTATTATTATCATTATTATTATTATTATTATTACTATTATTATTATTATTATTATTATTATTATTATTATTATTATTATTATTATTATTATTATTATTATTATTATTATTATTATTATTATTATTATTATTATTATTGTTATTATTACTATTATTATTATTATTATTATTATTATTATTATTATTATTATTATTATTATTGTCATTATCGTTATCTTTATTATTCATTCAGGAGGTGCTAAGATAAGAGGGAGGGTGGAGGGGTGTGGAGTGTATTCAGGGATGGAATGGGTGGGAATGATTTTATGCCTTTTTCTTTTTGGCTACCCCCCTTGTAAGGGGGAAAAGCCTTTGTATATGTATGTATTATTATTATTAATACTATCATTATTATTATTATTATCATTATTATTATTATTATTATTATTATTACTATTATTATTATTATTATTATTATTATTATCATTATTATTATTATTATTATTATTATTATTATTATTATTATTATTATTATTATTATTATTAATATTATTATTATTATTATTATTATTATTATTATTATTATTATTATTACTATTTTTATTATTATTATTATTATCATTATTATTATTATTATTATTATTATTACTATTACTATTATTATTATTATTATTATTATTATTATTACTATTATTATTATTATTATTATTATTATTATTATTATTATTATTACTATTATTATCATCATCATCATCATCATCATCATCATCATCATCATCATCATCATCATCATTATTATTATTATTATTATTATTATTATTATCATTATTATTATTTCGTATGTCAACAACCTAAGTTATCAAAATTGACAATTGATGAGGTAAGTCACTAGTTCTGGGTTGTGTAAGTGTGCTAATGGGTGTGTGAGCTGATCCTTGCCTCTTTAAACTACCACTAAATCAGTGACACTAACACAAGAACTCTTTCCCTATATATATATTTCGCTTTGACTGACGTCAGGCAATTTTCATCATTTTAGGTGACCTCATAGCTCACGGTGTAACAAGATAAGCCTATGTAATAAAACAATCGAGATTCGAGACCCGGAGAACGGGTTTCAAGAATTAAGATTCGGAAGGTGCAAGGTCGGCAAGCATTCTCCGCGTCCCAGAAGCCTCTGTGGTCCAAGTCTTCAGATCACGTTTCACCCGAAGAAGTTTCAGACGAGAAGTCTTCGGCTAAAGGCCTCATACCCCACACACCCTCCTCCACCTCCACCCTGGTACGCGCGCTGACCGGCATGGTTGAGTGGATAACAGGTCTTCGCTGAAGATCTGATTGAATCAGTAAACGTCTCCTCCTGACTTATTTCCACCTGAAGACAAGTGTTCTGTATCCATGTTCTCACCAGAGGCTTCCTCTCAGTTATGTGAAATCGTCTTGCGTGAGCCAAAGTAGGAATCTTTGAATATATTTACTTAACTTGGTTTTAAACTCATTTATGTTATCTGCCTGCAGAGTTTCTTCTTCGGAGAGGATTTAATCAAGTTAGTTTTCGTGACCTTTCTTACACAATGATAAATAAAAGTTTGTAAGGTTAGTCAGAAAAAAAATCCTTAACACTTTGTTACAGAGAGGGTAAAAGGTGTCATAGTTATCATACTAGATTTTTTTTTTTTTTTTTAATTTGTCATGGTTGTGGACTTGATGGTATAAAAAGAATATATTTGTCCACATTTTACAAGAATTAATTGACAGACTCTTAACCATGCATTCCAAATTCATAATGTTTTAATTTTGATAATAAATTACTCACTCTCTTAGTACACAGCTCAAAGAATATTTTGTACTTGGATAACTTGGAAAACAAAAGACTGCAATCGAACTTTCTTCAAGTTGAACGAATCGACAAGAGTCAACAGAAGTTCGTATGGCTGTGAACATGTATGTGTGTGTGTGTGTGTGTGTGTGTGTGTGTGTGTGTGTGTGTGTGTGTGTGTGTGTGTGTGTGTGTGTGTGTGTGTGTGTGTGTGTGTGTGTGTGTGTGTATGTTTGTGTGTGTGTGTGCGTGTGTGTATGTGTTTACGCATATGCGCGTGAGCACACACGCGCTTTCTAGCTTTCCAAATTCTGCATTGCAACATGGCGTTTATATTTGGTTTGTTCCGTTTCGCAATATAGTTCCGATCTCATTTATGAGGTTCCTCTCATAGTTGAAATTGAGTTCGTGGATTCTCTTCGCACAACTCTACCTACTACCTCTGTCGGTGGTCCAGTTTTGTATATATACATACGTACCAATGCCGCAATTCCTTTCTTAAAGGTGAACAGAGTCTAAGTCCACACACCCTCCTTACCATTTATTCATATTTGCTTCGAGGAACAAAGTGTATCTAAACCTTTGTATAGGACTTCACGATACCTGGAACTTTTTAGTCAATTTGGTGTTATGTTTATTGGGCTGTTCACTTCTTCTACCAAGTCTTCAGGATAATAACGTCAAAACTGATTCCTGTGGCACGCCGCCAGTCATCTTCTTCCTCCTTAGGAACTTTTCCTTGATTACCGTTCTCAACTGTCTCAGACAAGAAGCCACTTGTCCAGAGCAGTAAAATTCCTTTAGATACATCCATAGGTTTCTAGGTTGTACAATTCTTTTCTTATGTGGTACTACGTCCAGGGGCTTCTTGAAATCCAGACATACATAGTCCACCCAGACATAGTTTCCTTATAACTATAATGTATTTGACTCTATCGCAGAACACCAAGAGAAATTATATGTAGTACCATGTCCAGGTCTTTTTTCTTGAAATCCAGACATACATAGTCCACCCAGACATAGTTTCCTTATAACTATAATGTATTTGAGTCCATCGCAGAACACCAAGAGAAATGGTATCCTTAATTTTCCCGTAATTATATTTTTCCCATATTTGAATGAAAAGGATTCCATGATTCCTTCATTATCTTGCCTGATGTTTTGCTTGAAAAGATTGTCAGTAAAATTAATATATATTACTCAGGGTCTACTTTGTTTAGCAGAATATCTGAGAAGTCCTATTTCATGGAATCCCAACCTACAGGTTTAGATACACTTTGGTTATAAACTGGACAAATTTAGATTTAAAAAGCAAATAGGCAAGAATTGGGTGGTCGACGAATGGAATAAACTTAGTAACCATGTAGTAAGCGCTGAAACTATGAGTTGTTTTAAGAAACGATTAGACAATTTTATGGATGGGGATGACAGGTTGTGATGGATGCGGAGCTGCCTAGTATAGGCCTTATGGTCTCTTGCAGTCCCCTTCATTCTTATGTTTTTTTGCAGCTCGTAAATATCAGAGGTGGTTGTGTAGGGAGAACCTCAGGCAGCGATGAACCAGTGAAAGCTGAGAGATAGGGTTATGTTTTAAGAAACCCAAGGGGAGAGGGAAACTTGATAATTCCTGACGACGGACGAGAGGTAAGGAACAGAGCTATCATGTTCTGCCAGAAATAGTCAACATCCGTGCTGAGCACTGAAATGGCAGTCCTGGGTTACAGGGTACAGAAATTTTAATGGCTAGTTCACGAGCTGGATCTAAAGTGAGCTAGTTCACGAGCTGGATCTGAAGTGAGCTACTTCACGAGCTGGATCTGAAGTGAGCTCCTTCACGAGCTGGATCTGAAACGAGCTAGTTCACGAGCTGGATCTGAAGTGAGCAAGCTCACGAGCTGGATCTGAAGCGAGCTACTTCACGAGCTGGATCTGAAGTGAGCTACTTCAGGAGCTGAATCTGAAGTGAGAAGGGTAAGATTTTCTTAGTGATTTTATAGAAGAAACATTATGCAGAATGTGCATCACTAAAGAGGTTATATAGATGATAATTCTTTATTATTTAGATGCAGTTGCATCCAATTAATAAGTGAATATTTCGTATGAGAGTAAATGTGTTTCATTACCTAGGCAAAAGTTTATGATAAATTCTAAATAATCTATAGAGTCTGATGGGGAGGCAAACAATGCAGAAGAAATTAAGTAGGGAGAATGAAAGCCGGTATGCCATAATGGACAACGACATTCAACGTACACATACGTTGTAGTTAGCTTTCTGAAAAAAACTGTCACAAAACAGGAAAAAATAAATCAAGTATGACCAGAAATCTGGGTTTCTGCGACGAAGGAAAATTATGATTTAGGGAAAAGAAATGTGGTGTTCCATAGAGAGGGAATTGAAATGCAAACCACATTTGTCGTAGAAATGGACAGAAGGAAAAAAAAAGGGAGGACGAAGACGCTTCCTAGCGTCTTCAACAAAGGACCAAGCAGACCG
>NC_134787.1:5669811-5677311 GCF_046742065.1 Oratosquilla oratoria
AAAGGCAAGAGAAGGGAAGGGAAGAGAAGGAAAATTAAGGGAAGGAAAACGAAAGGAAGGAAAGGGGAGGAAAGGAAAGTAGCAGTAAAGAAAGTAATAGGAAAGGAAGAAAAGAGAAGAAAAGGGGAGAGATGTGAAGGGAAGAGAGTTAAAGAAAAAAAAAGGGAAGTGGAGCGAAAAAGATGGAGAAATGGTGAGATAAAAGGGAAGGTAAGGAAAAGAAAAAAAAAAGAGGATAAAGGACAAAAAAGAAGGAAAGGAAAGGGAAGGGAATAGGAGTGAAGCTAAAATAAAGAAATGGAAATGAAAAGAAGAGGAAATGAAGAAAAGGAAATGAAAGGGAAAGAGGGAAGGACAAAGAAGGAAAGAAGAGAAGGAAATAGGAGGGAAGGGAAGGGAATAGAAAAGGAAGGTAAGGGAAGATAGAGGAAGAAGACTAAAAGAAAGGAAAATAATGAAAAGGAAAAGGAAAGTAAAGGAAGGGAATGAAAGGAAGTAAAGGGAAGAGAAAGAAAGAGAAAAGAAGGGAAGGGAAGGAAAGATAAGGCAAGGCAAGGCAAACCAAGGAAAAGCAAGGTAAGTCAAGGCAATACAAGAGAATAAGGGGAATAAGAAAAGGAAACTAAAGGAAGGGAATGAAGAGAAGTAAAGGGAAGAGAAAGAAAGAGAAAAGAAGAGAAGAGAAGGAAAGATAAGGCAAGACAAGGCAAACCAAGGAAAAGCAAGGTAAGTCAAGGCAATACAAGAGAATAAGGGGAATAAGAAAAGGAAAGTAAAGAAAGGAAATGAAGAGAAGTAAAGGGAAGAGAAAGAAAGAGAAAAGAAGAGAAGGGAAGGAAAGATAAGGCAAGGCAAGGCAAACCAAGGAAAAGCAAGGTAAGTCAAGGCAATACAAGAGAATAAGGGGAATAAGAAAAGGAAAGGAAAGGAAGGAAATGAAGGGAAGTAAAGGGAAGAGAAAGAAAGAGAAAAGAGAAGGGAAGGAAAGATAAGGCAAGGCAAGGCAAACCAAGGAAAAGCAAGGTAAGTCAAGGCAATACAAGAGAATAATGGGAATATGAATAAGAAGATATTAGAAGCCAAAAAGAAAAAGGTGTATTAAGAAAAGAAAACAAAGAAACAGATAAAAAGGAATATCTTGATAATGCAATAAAGTAGATGGGAGGGACTAGTAGAAACAGGTAGGGAGAAGGACGAATATAATATTATATCATAAGAAACAGAACTGAGCTGAAGTATGTCTTTAGAAACGATAAAAAATCAAGAAGAATTGAATGTTCAATGAGGGGAAGAATGATCAATTTAGGTGGATGGAATTTGTAGGATTAACATGGAAAATTATGAAAAAAAAAACTATAAGGTAAAAATAAGTATGAAAACGACAATGAGGTAAAATAAAGGCAAGGTTACTATACAAATATATATATATATATATATATATATATATATATATATATATATATATATATATATATATATATAGGTATGACGATAATAATAGAAATAATAAAAAGGAATTGAATTTCTGATAATGAGAAAGAAAAAAAAATAAATATCTGAGAGGAGTGATTAGGAATAGAGACGATAAAAAAAAAAAAACCAAAGTACTAAAATATGGAACTACAATTGAGTACTCTTCAGGAATGATACGAACAGAAGCCTCGAAAATTGAAAAGAAGAGGAAAAGGAAAAGAAAAACCCAAAGAAGAAAAAGTAAAAAAAAAAAAAAAAAAAAAAAAAAAAAAAAAAAAAAAAAAAAAAAAAAAAAAAAAAAAAAAAAAAAAAAAAAAAAAAAAAAAAAAAAAAAAAAAAAAAAAAAAAAAAAAAAAAAAAAAAAAAAAAACACATAAATCGAAAAGTTAAAGAATAAGAACAAAAAAAGGAAGAAGCAAAAAAAAAAGAAAAAAAAAAGAGTTAAAGAAAGAAGAAAAAGAAGAAGTAGAAGAAGAAGAAAAAGTCTCGAAATTCCAATAAAGAGGAAAAAAATGGCGGATGGCGGAAATAGGTAAGCAAAGAAGTGCGGTGGCTTGGCTAGGCTTGGCGCGGCTTGGCGTGCCGTGACGCGAGATTGTAGCCAACGACGTTTACGTATGCATGGCCAACAGCCAGGCAAGCTGCTGCAATTGCAATTTGAAATGTGCACTGTCATTCCGACAACCCCCTCCCCCTCCCCGCCTCCCCCTCCCCCTTGCACTCCACCACAGGTTCTGCAACATTGCTAGAACAAGAATTGGTGTTGCACCGAATACGAGCGCGCGCGCGCGTGTGTGTGCATCTCTGTGACACTTTGATTTGGAACTGAATCAATGTTGCAAGGTTACACCAGCTTTGCATCATTCGTTTGCTTGCTGTAAAGTCCGAGCGAGGGTGCACAGCCATGGACCCAATGAATATCAAAAGTTTACAAATATATTACAAAGGAACAACATTCCGACCTTTTAGCCCATAACTAGGTCAGATGCTAAGAACAGATAGTTAAAGAAAGAAATGAATATGTGTGCGAAACAAACAGTTAGCAGGCATTTCAACATATTGCTAAGGTGTTTATCTAAATAAGTCTTAAAATTTCGAATCGTACTATATTGCGCTGCATCTGCAGGAAGTTTATTCCATTCATTGACTACACGGTTGGCGAAGTTGTTGTTGTTTTTTATGTTGTTGTTGTTGTTGTTGTTGTTGTTGTTGCTGTCGTTGTTGTTACTGTTGCTGTTGATGTTGTTGTTGTTGATGTTGTTGCAAATGCAATCTTATCTACGAAAGAAAATATTTATATAGAAAAAAGTGTATAAAAAATATATCATAATTTATCCTCAATAATGAAAAATATAGCTGTTTGGCTCCAATATGTGCCACGTTATTTTCTGATCTCTACGACAACATAGTACATAAATATGTCAATTGACCCTCTATATTTGATTCTACTTCAATACGGTGCCAAAATACTTGTGAAATATTTGCTGAGGTTACATAGTTCACCTCAGCTTTTATCGAAATAATTTTGGTCATTGAACAACACACACCAAGGTTGAACTTGTACAATACAGCAAAACCTATACCCGAGCGTTATTCAAGAAGTCCTTGATATTTCTTATATAAGATATCTGTTTACTGCATTTGTATATATACACTACAATACATGCACACACACACGTGTATGTATGTATGTATATGTATATGTATGTATGTACGTATGTATGTATGTATGTACGTATGTATGTATGTATGTATGTATGTATGTATGTATGTATGTGTAATATATATATATATATATATATATATATATATATATATGTGTGTGTGTGTGTGTGTGTGTGTGTGTGTGTGTGTGTGTGTGTGTGTGTGTGTGTGTGTGTGTGTGTGTGTGTGTGTGTGTGTGTGTGTGTGTGTGAGAGAGAGAGAGAGAGAGAGAGAGAGAGAGAGAGAGAGAGAGAGAGAGAGAGAGAGATTGAAAGAGAGAGATACGCCAATTAACTTCCATGCCAGAATCCAATGGCAGTGTTCATGCTCTACGTCTCACACAAAACGTGCAAACATTCCCCCACATAAAACGCGATGTTTACGGCTCGTGCACCGAAAGACGAAATCTTGTCCTTCGCAGCCAGACGTGCACGCAATCGGACGAGTTCGAGTCTAATCCTGAGGTTTCGGGTTTGTCGACCTCAGACCCAAACAGAACGCCTCCTGGTTGGTTGGGCGCCAAATTGCTGAAATGGCTCATGTACGAGTCTCAAGGTTCCCGGCTACGTCGTCTGCAAAAGCCTGGTACATAACTTCATATTATCAAATCCTGAGCTT
Organism: Oratosquilla oratoria; assembly: GCF_046742065.1. NCBI lineage: Eukaryota > Metazoa > Arthropoda > Malacostraca > Stomatopoda > Squillidae > Oratosquilla > Oratosquilla oratoria. The sequence goes on from NC_134787.1 coordinate 5,673,607, forward strand.
AAGGTCTGAGTTCATACCTTTGCCGAAGAGGTCTTTAAGGAAGAAGTTTGTTAATTTTGACTTTAGTTATTAATAAGTAGCTATTCGAGAGCTTAAAACGTTGATCAAATCCTGTCGGTCCACAGAAAGCTGAAGTTTTCTTTCGAATGAATAAAATCGTCTGGCTCTAAAGGATGACGTGTCCTTATCGTTCGAGTGAAGAATTTTCCTTCAATCAAAACAAATCGGCCCGAATTAGAATAGATATATAACGCTTCCATACGTACACAACTATAAGTTAATTAATAAACTCCTACTAACTTGTTGAACAGGATTATCTGGTATCAGAGAGATTAAATAAATATAACTTCAACACTTGTGATAATTGATTAAAATGTGTTATACTCAGGGGATGGGACAGAATCTCCCTGAGGCGATTAAGATCAAACGGCACTTGACAAAATAGATACAAGACGGGACAAAGATTGAGAACATGATATACCAAAATATGTAGTGCTACCGATGTTTTGCAATACTTTGGGATGTAAAGTATACGCAGTAATAAAAGTAACATTAGAACATCTCTATTAATATTGTGTTTTGTATAACGAAAGTGAGAACTATGTTTTGAGGTACATTGTATACTTTCCCAGGATCGTCGTGTTTTCGTTATTAATTCATGTAGCGAGTTTTTATTAGTTACATTATTATGCACCGAGTGTAGAGGCAGATCTCAGGAGGATAAAACATTTTTCTTTCTTTCTTTGATGTGGAAACGAGAACCGTGTCACGGAACCAGCGTAACCCACGAATCAGATTGATGAAGTCAGCGGAAAGAGAGGGGGGGAATGGGTCAGTTAGGAAATAAAAATGGGGAAAATAAACGAACGTAAAAATAATTAATAACAAAAACACAGAAGGAAAGTCCACCGAAAATGAGGAGATTTTGTTTTGTTTTTTTATTTCTTGTGATTCAGGTTTAAAAGCATACACGCGAACACGCGATCACCTCCCCCACCCCCTCCCCCTCCGCCTCCCCCACACGCAAGCACACTGACAGACCCACACATGCACGTATACACACACATATGGAGCCATTTATTTTAATTACTTTAAGATTTCAAAAGTAGTCTGTAGATTCAGGTATTTTTGCCGCTTTTTCGGTCAACCGTGGTATTGCTCTTCGTAGCGTGACACCGAAGTCCTGATGCTAAATGCTCCAGCGACTCTTCTCCTCAAAGGTCGAGCGCCTGGGGCAGGACCCACATCTTGATGACCAAGGTCCTGAAGTCTTAAGTCGTTTGACACTTGGACTGTTTCGAGTGGTGAGCGCTCCCGTAGCCTCAAGTATGTCTGCGTTTCGTGTGACTTTCTCGACCAAGACGCTCGACTCAGCGGCATCGTATATTCCTCAGACCCTCCAGAGATCCTTGAAGCAGCTTTGTCTATGGATTTGAAAAGGTATACAGTTCGTTTTTATTTGATCCTATCTTGCAAGGTGTAGTGGCAAAGGAAGGTTTGCCTTCACTTCTAAAGAAGAAAAGACGCTTTAATTGGTTGCTTTCGTATGGTCGAAGTGAACTTACCAGATACTCTAGTTCTTCAGACAGACATCGACCATTAGTGGGGATATCCTCATTGAAAATGTGTTATTCACTGGATTCTTCTATGACATGATTTGTTTAATCCCCATCTTTGTTTACTCTACAAATGGAGTGACACAAGAGAAAGATAAGAGAAAGAGAGGGAGAGAGAGAGGGGGGGAGGGCGGGAAGACAGAGGGAGAGAAATAAATATATAGACAGATAGAGATAGATAAAGAGAAATACAAACTGAGTGATAAATGAAAAATAGAGAGAGATAGAAAGAAAATATATATATATATATATATATATATATATATATATATATATATATATATATATATATATATATTCAGAGAAAAAGAAAGATATATTTATTAGATATATAAATAAGAATAAAAATTTAGATAATTAGAGAGAGAATAAGGAGGTAGAATAAAGAGACAAGGATAGAGAGAAATATCTGGATGATGCAGAATTGGAATTTGTGAACACGTAAGTGACGGAACTTTAGGGTGGAAACTGCTTGTAGAGCACTTCAAGAATCTAAGTTGATTGTATAAGATACTGGGAGAAGAGGATGTCGTGGATAGAATATGTGACGGCAAGAATGACGAAGAGTTCAGTGGTGAAGATTAAACCGATTTGAGTCAGAGTTCCAGATTTTGTGTCAATTGGAGACACTGCTGAGTAACCTACCCCGTGTCAACGACGGGAAGTGCCGGCGTATGTGGTAAGAGCTGTTGATTGAGTAAATAAGTGGAGGAGAGGTTACAGCCGGACGACGTTAGTTAGCGTTCTAGTTTTCTTATATATATATATATATATATATATATATATATATATACATATATACATATATATATATATATATACATATATGTACATACATACATGCATATATATATATATATATATATATTTTGCTGGTAACCACTAAGGAAATCGGAAGAAAACAGTATATCCCAAGCGCTTTCGTGTAATTCACATCTTCAGGGGAATACAGAAAAAGTTGTGTTACAAAGAGGTTTAAAAATAACAAGATTATACACTAGGAAAGGAACAGGCAAATTGTGAGATGTCACAAAATTAAACACTAGGAAAGGAACTGGCATAACACAAGATGACACGAAATATTACATTAGGAAAGGAACCGGTAAAGGACAAAAAGTCACATATGAAATAAGAATAAGTCTTGGTACACAAAGTCTTATTTCATATGTGACTTTTTGTCCTTCGCCGGTTCCGTTCCTAGTGTAATATTTCGTGTCATCTTGTGCTATGCCAGTTCCTTTCCTAGTGTTTAATTTTGTGACATATCACACCTTGCCTGTTCCTTTCCTAGTGTATAATCTTGTTATTTTTAAACCTCTTTGTAACAACTTTTTCTGTATTCCCCTGAAGATGTGAATTACACGAAAGCCCTTGGGATATACTGCTTTCTTCCGATTTCCTTAGTGGTTACCAGCAAAATTTGTGGATCACGTGTTGTTTATAGTGATCTTTCTGCATATATATTATGTGTGTGTGTGTGTGTGTGTGTGTGTGTGTGTGTGTGTGTGTGTGTGTGTGTGTGTGTGTGTGTGTGTGTGTGTGTGTGTGTGTGTGTGTGTGTGTGTGTGTGTGTGTGTGTGTGTGTGTGTGTGTGTGTGTGTGTGTGTGTAGATGGAGCAAGAGGAAAAGGACACAAGATAACCTGCTTAAAGTAAACTGCTTAAATGAGAAAGAAAAGGAGAAGGAGTATAAGAAGCAGCTGAGAGAGGAGTGGGAGGGAGTGAAGACTAGTGTAAGACTAGGAGTGGAGAAGGAATGGGGATGGTTCAAGGAGGGAGTCACAAGTTGTGCAAAGATGGTGTGTGGAACAAGGAGGACGGGAGAAAATAGAAGGAAGGTTAGTAAGTGGTGGGGTGAGAAAGCAAAGAAGGTTGCAGAAAAGAAGAAGTGAGCATTCCCAGATTGGTTACAAAACAGAACTAGAGAATCACATGAGAGGTACAAAGAAAAGAAAAGAGAAGTAAAGCATAAGATAAAGGAGGTAAGGAGGAGAGCAGGTGTGAAATGGGGCGAGAGTATAATGAATTTTTTTTTAAAGTAATATAAAGATGTTTTGGAAGGAAATTAATAGAGGAAGAGGAGCCGAATC
>NC_134787.1:5682311-5689811 GCF_046742065.1 Oratosquilla oratoria
GTGTATAAACACACAATTCTCTTGCAAGAAACCTAACTGAATCACTTCCACCCACAATCCACAATTACAAACCTAAGCTAATCAGAACAAAGCTCACCTTAGGAAACTCTACAGTGGCCATCTTCCGTCACTTAAAATGTACCAACTTAGTTAAGATAATACAACAGAAAAGTGACACATGTTCATTCAGTCAGCCCTTCTCGCACACGATGAAACACATAGACTGTTCAGAAAGACACGAAACCAACATAACTAGATGTGAAGGACTTCTTGCAAGACCCCGAAGAAAGTGATTAGTCTTCTCTGTAACTACAAAAGGGAGGGGAAAGGAAGGGAACAGAGAGAGAGGGAGATTAGGGGAGCGTGTGGAGGGAAAACAAAAAAGAAAGGAAGGAAAGGAGACAGAGGAAATGATAAGGAAAGAAGGAGCAGGAAAAGAGAGGGGTTGATGGAGAGAGAGAGAGAGAGAGAGAGAGAGAGAGAGAGAGAGAGAGAGAGAGAGAGAGAGAGAGAGAGAGAGAGAGAGAGACAGACAGAGAGAGAGACATAGAGAGAGACAGACAGAGAGAAAGACAGAGAGAGAGACAGAGCCAGAGACAGAGACAGAGAGAGAGACAGAGAGAAAGCGACAGAGAGACAGAGAGAGAGCATAGGATGGATGAGACAGGGAGGGAGAGAGATACACTGAGGGACAGGGAGAAGGAGAAAAGAGAGGGCAGTGAGAGAAAGGGAGGAATCTAGACAGTAAGATAGAGTGTGAGGGAGGAAATGAAAGGATTGAGACAGGAACGAGGGAAAGCGGGGGATGGTTCAAGAATGTGAGAGAGGGGAGGGTGATACTAACACTACTTATGCTAATACTAATACTGATACTTATACTAATACTAACACTAATACTAATACTAACACTATTACTAGTACTAATACTAATACTAATACTAATACTAGTAATAATACTAATACTAATACTAATACCAATACTAGTAATAATACTAATACTAATACTAATACTATTACTAATACTACAGTAATACTAATACTAATACTAATACTAATGCTAATACTGATACTAATACTAATACCAACACTAGTACTAATACTAGTATTAATACTAATACTAATACTAATGCTAATACTAATACCAGTACTTATGCTAATCCTAATATAATGCTAAACTACTACTAATAATACTTAAATTAATACTAATACAAAAATAACACTAATACTACGACAATGTTCCAACACTGGTTTGTGAACAACACAAACACAATTTTGCGACTCCTGATGTTCATACTTCCTTATTTCACATCGTACACCATTCAGATAATCCTTCGCTGCTAAGACTTTCATTCCCTCAAATAGAACTATCTATCATTAACCACAATATACCCCATAACCTAAGCCACAACGCTGACGCAATGACAACCTTTATTTTCTGAACAAGTTTCCCTTCCACCGACCACAACAATATCCTTTAAGTACGTAACAATGTGGGGAGCTTTAATAAGAATATAAGAATGGAAGAGAGAGTACGAGAGACCATAAGACCTACACTAGGGAGTTCTATATCAACTGTTATCTATCATCCACATCCGTAAAATTATCTAATCTTCTCTTAAGACAACCAATTGTTTCAACATTTACTACATGGTTACTAAGCTTATTTCATTCATTAACCACTCTAATGGTAAACAAATTCTTGACTATTTCCTTCTTAATCCTGAATTCGTTCAATTTAAACCCGTTTATATGATAACTATCTTAACCATCAATGGAATAGAACATAACTATGTTGGCTAAAATAGATTCTTTCACGTACCCCAAGGGGGCAAGATTGCAGCCTGTACCTCTGAAGAAGACACATACCAAGGCACCCAATTATCAACAAACCAGTGCAACTTACACTGACAGCAACACAGAAGGCGCGGTGATGAACGAGCAGTTTGTGTTCTCGAATGGAGTTCCAATGCCCTCAGGATCGATCATGCCATTCGGGAACTACGTGCTTCCAGTGCGCGCGCACTCACACACACACACACACACACACACACACACACACACACACACACACACACACGCATACACACACACACATACACACACGCGCACACACACACACACATACACACACGCACACACACACACACACACACACACACACACACACACAATCATTTGGGATGTAAATGTGCACAATGTATGTGTATTTGTGTGTGCGTGTGTGTTCACCACTTACCGTTCTACCACCATGGTTCCTCACCCATGATATGAGTGAAGGTTTCTCCATCTGTACTCTCTCTCTCTCTCTCTCTCTCTCTCTCGGGAAAACAAATATGGCGTGTGACCGGTCCTACAGTTTTGAGCTCCGTGCTCTTTGTTAGAATTCCGGCAGTGTTATTGTGTTCCAACCCTTCGTTGTGTGCTGTGAGATATTATAAGACCACCTCTACCATTTTTTGTCATCACGGTGTGTGAACATTAACTAACTTAGTCTATAACTGTGAAAACATTATCCCTCCGACCTTCCTGGTCAGGGGCGGCCAAGTCTGCGCATGCGCAGTAAGAGGTTTGTGACGACATGGATGAATCGCTCTCCCCGCATACTGCCTCATAAATCCTGAACTCCTGTGAATAATCTTAACGTGTGGTAATCATGGACTACTCAGGGCCACAGGCTATTGCCATCGTTGAAGCCGATCTCGCTATGAGTGACGATGAAAATCCAATTAACATATGGCCCCCACTTACGACTTACAACCATCACGCTCAAGGAAATTCTCCTGCATCTGGCAACTCTGCACCACAACCATTTACCCCCGCTAAACGCACTCTAAATGAAGTCTCCAATAATAGCAGCCCACCACCTTCTCCTGCTGCTAAATCATCGAAGAAGAATCCAATGATAGAGCCACAAGCTTATGATATCACACCATCTCCCACCCCTACCCCCCCAATCTCGTCCTATACTTCGCCGTCACAGGCTCCTGCCTTTGCTCCCAGAGAGAAATATGTCAAATTAACTTTCCCTGACAACTCAAGCTGTGACGTGAAACTTCGGTGGCTCTCCAACGTTGCCAAGTCTTTCCGTCTCGATCGTGAGCTGGCTGAGGTGAAGATGTCAGCTATTACATCTCGTTTCGTCTATGTTTCAAGACAACGACAAGACATCATTACAAGTATCACGAGTGGGGAAATATTATCTTTACGCCTAGTCATCCAGGACTCCACGGAAAGACCACGTAAATTCCCTACGTACCTCCTCACTCGATACCCTGTCAGCATCGATGCCTCTCATGCCAAGGAATATCCAGGGATACATACAGCTCGCAGATTCGTCCAAAATGGGACGCCAATCAACCGACTAGTCATCACGTGGAGCCTACTTGAACCACCGCCGCCTACCTTAGAGTTCCCCTTCCTACCTTTCCTCCCTCCCTGTGAGCTTCGCAAAATGAAAGATGAAATTCCATGGTGCTATAAATGCTGGGGCTTCAAACATATCTCAAGATACTGTTCCGCTCCCGCAAAGTGTGCCTGGTGCGCGGAGAATCATGACACTCGTTCCTGCCCTCACCGCCCACCCACTCCACCCACCACGCCCGACGACTCCGCATCTACCTCAAAACTTTCCATATCCCCACCACCAGACACATCCCGATGGAAGTGCCCCCGATGCCATAAACCAGGGGTCAACGTTTGGCATGGCTGTACTAAGCGAACACCCACGGCCACTTCCCAAAGACTTGGACCACCACTATCATCACTACCACCACCACCACTTCCAGCCACCTCTCTCACGACGCCCAGCACCACGGACTCTGCTGAAGTACAAGCTCTTCGCCAAGCTGTTGCATCTCTCGAATCCCGCTGTTCAGCCCTCACGAAGCGATTCGATGCCATAGATGCCCGTATCGAAAGTTTAGTTAACCAACAGGCTACCACAGCAACCACACTTGCCAGTCTAGTTGAATCTCACAAAGTTGTTATCACCTCTGTCACAGCCCTTACAGAGCGACTTGATACAGTTGCCTCCCATCTAGAAAAGCTCTCGTCGCCTTTGAACTCCTCTACCCATGCTCCGCCTGGCAGCGCCCACATTCAAACACCAACCTCTTCCGGCTCTCGCAAAGCACATAGTAATAAGATTCTCTGATCTCGTATCGCTTCACGTCATCTCCTGGAATGCTTTCGGAATACGCCATAACACGAAACTCACTGCACTGAAGACATATGTCCATCGCCATCACCCCCAGATAATATTTATTCAAGAAGCCTTTCCCGGTGGTGCTCAGCCATGCGACACAGCACCTACGCTGTCTGGCTATGTCTCATACATACATCCAGCCAGGAATGGCCTCATTTCTTACGTCCACGCATCCATGCCACACAAGCTCCTTCGATGCTCCAGGGATACTACTATGACCTTTCAGTTAATTGAAGTCACTGTGGGCAATGGTAAACTTCGACTTTGCAACGTATACTCTGCCCCTGGTGTTATTAATCTTGTTGCCCTCCCAGTACCTACAAATCGTGGAGTGATTTATATGGGGGATTTCAACGCTCGACATCCTGCTCTTGGTGATGCCTCCCCTGTCCCCAACCGTAGTGGAATCCCTCTACTCAACTACATACATCGGTACCGACTCACACGATGGGAAACTGGTGGAGCCACACATGCACGTGGAGGCACAGTTGACCACATCATCACGTCTGGCCTCGTGCCATCCCGTGTCGCCTGTCAATCAATTCCTTCTCTCTTCTCCGACCATATTGCTCTTAGTTTATACTACTCCATACCATCTCGGATTCCAACTCCTCATCACCGGACCCGTATATCCATTCCTCCTAAATATTGCCCTACGTATATTTCGTACATCTCTAGTCTCCTTCCCACATTTGACTTCCTATCCCCCGACGCACTATACACGTCCTTAGTGAATACCACACACGACTTCTACAGCCGCTATGTAACCAAAGCTCACCTACCACGCCGCCCTGTACCTCACTCATGGACGTTGGACCACCGTATTATCCAAGCGGAGAGAGCTACACAGACTACTGGTCATACTTTTCAGACGCAACCCACACCTGATTCTTTACATCAGTACCAAATAGCACGGGATAATATGGTCGCCCTCCAGAACTGTGCCTACAAAGAGTCTTGGCAGAAATACACTGATTCCATAAATCACCAGACTAGTATCGCGACCATGTGGCGCCTTGTAAAAAGGGTCGTTAAGAAGCAACCTCCCAGCGCCCTCCATCACAGTCCAGCCGCCTACGCCCAGGACCTCATTACTTTATGGTCGTCACAGTCACAGACTTACAATCTTCCTACGCATATCCAAGAGGCACTCTCCACTCGTCGCAACACCCGTAATCTCCACCTAATGGCTGCTCTTCTCCACCCAGATGAAGAAGACGACGTCCCGATTACGGAGAATGAATTACGACTAGCCATAGCTAATACAAAAACTTCTGCCCCCGGGGATGACGGCATTACATACCAAGTGCTCCGACTCCTACTGGAAGTTCCTGGCAACCCCCTCCTTCGCCTCTTCAACCTCTGCCTCCTTCGTGGACATGTACCTGCAGCCTGGACTTTAAGCACGATTGTTCCGATACCGAAACCAGGTACTGATAAATTCAGGCCCATTTCCCTAACTTCATGCTTCAGCAAGATGCTTGAACGTATCATCCTTGCCCGGCTCATGAATCGTCTACAAGGTCAACTCTCCCCGCAGCTGTATGGTTTCCTCCCACGTCGAAGTACGCACCACTGCCTTACTGAGCTCTACACCCGCCTCTCTCCCACCAGCGTAGTTGCCTTCCTGGACCTCAAAAGTGCTTTCGATGTAGCCAACCATGAAATAATTCTTGACCAGCTGGTTACCTTCGGAGTGCAAGGAAACCTCCTTCGATGGATTCGAGGTTATCTGAGTAACAGGAAGTCACGTGTTCTCTTTCGAGGTGTGTGCAGTTCCTACGAGCAGTTCAAACTCGGTACCCCGCAAGGTGGCGTACTAAGTCCATTTCTTTTTAACGTCTTGATGCACCGCTTACTCTCACTTCTTCCTAACGTTCCCGGTACAACCCTTCTCTGCTACGCGGACGACATCTGCATCCATTCCAACTCGCCCGCTGACCTCCAATTCGTCCTAAATGGCTTCTACACGTCAACTACCGCTTGTGGTCTCATCATTTCCCCTGAGAAGAGCAGAATATTTTCATCTCGTACTCTCCAAGCACTACCGACGTTCAACATGGGAGGTGATGTTATCCCTCATTGCACACAGTACACATACCTTGGAGTACCAGCCCGGATCACTCCAGCCATACCGACTCGACAACGTATCCATCCCCTTGTTAATGATCTCCTTGATCGTCTGCAGGCCCGTTTTAACCCTATCAAGTGGCTTGCCACAAATTCCACCGGCGCTTCATTACCAATGGTCAGAACTCTATACACCACATTTCTTCGATCACTCGTTGACTACTTATCACCTGCCCTTTGTCAACTTCCCAGGAGAGCTTTGGAACCTCTCGAAAAATTCCAAAATAGAGTAATGAGATTTATCTTAGGTTGCCCTCCTTCGACTCGCATCGTTAACATGCAAAGTGAACTTGGTCTACCCTCGCTTGTAGAGAGAATATATGCTAACATGGCCATTCTCTCTGTAAAATGCCTCCGATCGCCCTATCTGTCCCCAAACTTTACTGCTACCATCAGAGCGTCGCTCGAACCTGACAGTGCACCCCGCCTCCCACTTCGACCAGGAGGCCGCAACCTCGTCACTACAGTGTGCAACACACTTAGAAACCTTGACATCCACGTCCCTGAAGAAACGGTTGAACCCGACTTGCCCCCGTGGCGAATCTCCCTCCCTAACGTCACCTTCACACCAACCTCCAAAGATGACCTTCCTGCACTTCAAAAGCAACTAGCACTAGAGACCATCGACAGCGTATCCTCAAAGATCCCCGCAGCTCATGTCATCTACGTGGATGGCTCAGTACAGGCTGATGGAAGAGCAGCGTGTGCCATGTACTCACCCACCTTACAGCCACCTGTGGAAGCTGGATGGATTGGCCGCAGGTTACCTGTCACATCAAGCTCCACGTTTTGTGAGCTACACGGAATCCTCGACGCAGTAACATATCTTGTAGACTGTAACGTAAATGGTGTGATCGTTTGTGACTCCCAACCAGCTCTACACGCCCTCTCCTCACCCAGACCCAACTACTATCGTGTTGTACAGGCCATACTGACCCAACTCGCCGTTGTTCATGAAGCATCTATGGCCGTATCTCTCGTATGGATGCCTTCACATGTCGACCTTGCTGGCAACGACGCTGTGGACCGTATTGCCAAAGCAGCTTGTGCCTTCGTCTTAGATAACGAACGCGTAGTACCCTCTCTCACATGCCTCAAAAACAGAATACACGCAGCCACTCACACCATAACAACACGCCGAAGAGATGCGGAACGAGCCACCAGTG
>NC_134787.1:5699811-5704811 GCF_046742065.1 Oratosquilla oratoria
TATGGGGGAGGGGGTCAAGAATATTAGGAAAGGTTAAGGAGAAGGTAGACCAAATGTCTGGGAACAGGAAAGGTTAAGGATAAAATGGAACAATTGGCTGGGTGAAGGACATTAGTTCACAACCGAGAAGCAAAAGGAAGAAGAAAATAAAAAGGGTGGGCAAATGTTCACCGGGGGGATTTTGGAGGGCAACTAGGGATAGCTTAATAAAATATGGGCAATGGGTATTAAAGGAATTAGGTGGGGTGAAATATTGAACATGCCCCTGTTTTGTTCAATTGTGTTAGTTCCTTGCATGATGGCTACCTCCAAACATTTTCTATGGGTCTTGTCTGGCTCACGTACTAGAAGTTCTGCAGTTTCCCAGTCCATCAAGTGGTTGCTACTGTTCCTGTGTGCAACACATGCGTTGGTGATGACAACATGGCGGACATCGCATCGGTGTTCTCGTATCCGGGTTTTTAGATCACGTGATGTTTCCCTAATGTAGGATTTTTCACATCCCGAGCACGGAATCTGATAAACACCGGCTTTATTGCTCGGTGTTTTGCCGATGTTCGTGTTCGTTCTTGTGATATCTTTAATTGCCCTACTGGTCTGACACACTACCTCTAAGTTTGTGATTTTTAGAATACGACTCAGTTTGGTGGCGACGTCCCTGTATGGTAACATGAGGCGTTTGACTCTCGCACCCTGCTGCCTACGGCCTTACAGAATCTTAATGGCCTGTTTTCTGCATCTATCTACAAGGAAAACTAGAAATTTTAATCTTAAAAAAGTTTCCCTGATATACCAGCACTCTTCTTCTAAGTATTCTTTACTGTATATTCTAAGTGCCTATCACTACTCCTTTCTTGACCCTGATGTCATGGTGGGAGTAGAAATGAATTAAATAGTTTTTTGTAAGTGAGTTTTCTATATACTTAACATGTTTTGATAGGGAAAACTGAATGGTGGGCTCGTTCAATGCAGTTTGAAAGCAATGAAGGTTTAATCGCCTGGTCACATACTCGGGAACGATGTCAGCAAAAGGACCTGTTTCTAAAAATTCCATAAACATATTGGCAAGGGCACTCAACGGAGAACCCATAGCCATGCCGGTTTTTTTTTTTTTTTTTTTTTTTCTTACCGCGGTCCTGGAACTTAGAATAGTTGGGTTCCACACAAAGTTGTATCAGATCAACAAAGTCGTTGGGGGGCATAGGGAAGTTGATTTTCTCCTTGATTTTGTCCCTAAGGAGCTCTACTACATTATTAGATGGAACACATGTGAAGAGGCTTTTTACGTCCAAATTGGCTAACTTCTTTTTGCGGGCGGAGATATCACGAATTCTGTCCAGTAGGTCTCCCAAGTGTTTGAGATGTGCTCCAGTAATGGTTTCCATGAGAGGGGACAGATGTCTGGCCAACGTACCTGCTATTCTGTGGGGAGGGCACTCCCTATTCCTGACATTATGGGTCTCATTGGTATATTAACTTTGTGGGTTTTGGGTAGACCATACATCGTAGCTGTGCATGGGAAGTCTGGCAATAGGTGAAGGAGTTTCTTGCCTGCATCGGAACTTTTGAGATTTTTTCTTACCTTGTATGTGAAGTTCTTCGTCTCGTTGTCTACGTCTGATTAGGAGAATTCACGATACGTGTTGCGATCATTGAGCAGGTCCTCCATTTTCCCTGAGTAGTCTATGCTGTACATCACCACTACTCCAACTCATTTGTCAGCGGTGGTGATTCTGATGGAAGAATATCTGGATAATATCACCAGAGCTCTAACGTATCGTCTGAGTATTGTTGTTTTAGGAAATTCGCTGAGATCTACGGTCAGTAGCCCTTGTGTATAGTCTTGCATGAATTCACTGTAATAGTATTTGTGCTCGGGATGTGAAAAATCCTTCATTGGGGAAACATCACGTGATCTAAAAACCCGGATACGAGAACACCGATACGATGTCCGCCGTGATGTCACCACCAATGCGTGTGTTGCGCACGGGAACAGTAGCAACCACCTGATGGACTGGGAAACTGCAGAACTTCTAGTACACGAACCTGACAGGATCCGTAGAAAATGTTTGGAAGCAGCCATCATACAAGGAACCAACAGTTGAATAAAACAGGGGCATGTTCAGTATCTCACACCACCTAATTACTTTAATACTCATTGCCACAAAAAAAAATAATAATAAGCTATCCCTAGTTGCCCTCCAAACCCCAACCCCCCAAGTAAACTTTTGCCCACCCTTCTTACTTTCTTCTTCATTTTGTTCCTCGGTTGTGAGCTGATGTCCTTCACCCAGACAATTGTTCCATTCTATCCTTAACCTTCCCTGTTCCCAGACATTTGGTCCACCTTCTCCTTAACCTTTCCTAATATTCAGTGACTACCACCCTTTCTTTCTCCTTCCTCCCCTCCCCCCGTTCCCCCAATTCTTCTTATTTAATCTCAGTCATGTGTATTATGACTATGTACTTCAGAAAGCTGCAATAAACGAAACGTCGCACTAATAAAGGCTCCGTCCTCACATGGTGTTTAGTTCGATACGCTTATGCACTCGCGCGCGTTTAAGCACAAAATATTAGCAATCATATAAACTAACATTATAAAAAAAAATAAGGGAAACTTAGATATCAGAGGACCAGATACTTGATGTGACACTGCAATGTTGATGTATCGTAAAGGTAGCTTTATTACAATTGTAATATATGGCGAAATCTGTGCTTGATACAATTTACATGTTATCAACTTACTTGTTCTTTATTTGTATGGATTAATAAACACCGACAACGATGTATTGGTGTCCATAATTCTTACTACATATGAGTTATTTCAAAGATCACCAAAAAGGTACATTGATAAAAAGAAAAAACAGACGGTCATTTGAAATCAGATGTCTGTTGCAAGGCTGCAATCACCTGAAAGACGCCAAGAGAAGTCAAGCCACGCACATAGTACATTTGTATAGATAGATGAAGCAGTTTTCGTTGTGAGAACAGACTTCTCTGCTGAGCCTTTTCTGAGCAGATACTGCTGACGATGGATGCCTATTTCTTCAAGGTCGATCCTCGGCAGATACCGGGAACTGCTAGCCTCGGCTCTCCATGTGCAGAGGTCGAAGAAGACGACTTTGCCTTTACCCAACACCCAAGCACTTCTTGGCGTACTTCTATGCTCTTCTTTGCTCTTATCCCACTGTATACATAACAATCAGTCTATCGTTGGAAAATCTGTGCTACGAATCGGCTGAGTGTGAAAATCTGTGGTACGAATCGGCTGAGTGATGGATTGGTGTAATCTCAATACTCAACTTGAACGTGTAGCATATGAGGCTTTGTTCAATATTACTATGTGCAATTATGTATTGATGTGATATTCTTTAAATACCAAGGCTCTTTATCTATTTGTTACAGCCCAGCTAAGATTTGAGCCATCATGGAAAAGATTTAACCATTTGAGTTCAGAATCAAATTAGATTTTAATCGTTTGCATATGAGAAATGTTTCTATGTGAACCCAGCAAGGAATGCAGACCGCAAATATATAAGAATTGGATCAACCATTTTCTGTGCAATTACCCTTTGCAAAAGGCAACTGGTAGGTTCTGCCATTCTTTGCTTCTGCTGGGAAACTGGAACTTTCTTCCCTCTACATAGGACTTAATCTTAAAAAAAAAAAAATAAAAAAAAAATAGAGAAAATACAAAAATAAGATAAAGACGCTCCTGCGCTATCACTTGCCTGATTTAGTATCTTCATTCTTTTTCCTTGCAGAATGGCAATCTACATTTCTTCTTTCGCCATTTTACTTCTTTTTGAAATATGCATATTAAAAAGAATCTGCAAGGCAGATGGATGAGAGGTGACAGCAATGAGGGAAAAGCGACCTGGGAAGAGAAGGCGACCACAAAACTCACGACTCGTGAAGAATCGACCTCATCTGTTATCATCATCACCCTGCCAGCTAGACCGACCAGCCTCGCGTTCTGAAAACCCTACGTCACGCCGCCGCCCTGCCCCAATGCCATCCTCACGTCGGACGGACTTTTGTCAACCGTTGTCGACGCGTTTGAATAAAACTGACTTCGGTTGCAATATTTTCGTTTCTAAACCATCCAAATATCAACTGATCCTTTAATCAGGTATTGAAAAGGTGAAAAAGAAGCAATTAAAGTCATTCAAATTCCAGACATGTTAGGTTTTGTGATGTTGTTTGATTAGCCCTTTTGTTTGGATAATTCTTATATCTCTCGTAATGATCTTGCAGATAGTGCGAGGGGGATGGAGGAAGGAAAGGATTGGGATGTAAAGAAATGGAGATATGCTTTACGTATTTTAACTCTTTTTAAGCCTTTTACCCACTTTAGATATTTCATTCTGGGTGACACCAGGCGGCTTAACCCAGTTTAGATAGACCCCTTTATGTTTCAGTCGATTAATTGTATAATTAAATTGACGCAGCCCGAAGGGATTTCTCCCCGTCTTCTCCTTTTCTGCATGAGGGGACGGAGAGAGGTGTTCGCTGAATTAATGAAGCGGCCTTGCTGTGGATGTTCTGTGTCTTGTGATACTGCTTCTGACCCAGGGCAGTGGGCAAGATGCAGGGATGACCCGTCATCCAGGAGGTGCTAAGATAAGAGGGAGGGAAGAGGGTAGAGGGGAGTGGAGTATGTAGGGGATGGAATGGGTGGGAGTGGTTTCTATGCCTTTGTCTTCTGGCTCTGTCCTTTATAAGGGGGAAAAGGGCCTTTGGTATATGTATGAATATTGAATTATCTTGGTTTAACCTTTGACCGTACTGGCTCTCATTCTGGTTTCCCATGTACCCCCTTACTTATGTGGCCCTGATTCTTAATTCTTTCTGCAGTGTTTCTTAATCTTCACCGACCTCAATGAACCTTGTAATTAGGTTTAGGCAGTCCATTACTCCCTAACATCTGGTTACCAGGACAACAGCTGCTACATGGCTACAAGGAACAGTCTTTATGAGCACAGCGTAATATACACTTG
>NC_134787.1:5709811-5724811 GCF_046742065.1 Oratosquilla oratoria
ATATTTTTTTCAGATATAATTTTTGTTGTTGTCTTAGCACATCTTCTTGCATGTTAAATCTTGATAGCATTCGTTTTTACATTCTTTTTTCTTTTCCAGCCATTTCCACCCTCTTCATCAAGAATCTTTCCCCATCCTATCCTTACCTCATTTCTAAACTTAATCGACAACTTTGGTGGTTTCCTAAACTATTGAATTGTTTGAGAATATTAGGCAGACCAACTAATTTCTTCCCGGATTCGAACCTTTATTTGATCGACATCACCGTCACTGGTGATTCTATTCAGGTATGACAAAGGCGATAAGTCCATCAAGGAAACGTACTAGTCTTAACCACTAGCTAGAGTTGCCCTGGTTCACTATGAAATATAAGTACGGACGGCAGTTAGCAGTCGACTTAGTTCCTCGGGAAGTAGATTAACTTCCAGCTTAGTGAATTTTATAGGGTCAATAGCCCAATCGGTAAGGCCACGGCAGTGAGATTTCACGAGTCCAGGTTCCAATCCGGGGACGACAGTCGGAAGTATTTGATATACATACATATACATATATATATATATATATATATATATATATATATATATATATATATATAATATATATATATATATATATATGAGTGTGTGTGTTTTTATATATATACATACATATATAAATAAATAAATAAGTATATATATATATATATATTATATATATATTATATATATACACATACACACACACTCATATATATATATATATATATATATATATATATATATATTTATATATATATTTAAGATTATTTCAGATAAATGAGAGAGAATGTGGGTGGGGAAGGGCAAACGAAGATGTGTTAGGAATAGAGTTTATTGCCCTAACGTTGCGACCAACTTGGTCTTCTTCAGAGGACTACAGCATTACAGACGGATCACAATTCTTATATTCGTAGTGAGAGGGAACCCGCCAAGGTATGAGCGTCATGTTTTCCCTTTGGCTAACGATTTAATTATTAGGACACTTGCTGCTTTCGAGAGGCATTTAAATCCGTCTCTGTCGTTGTTGTTCTTTTTCTAGCTCAACTGTGAAAAAAAGTGTAAATTACCATTTTTAGACACGTTGATACACAGAGGTTCTCAACAGGTAAGTTTCTCGGTGTACAGGAAACCCACCAATAGGGACGACTTTGTCCATTATTTTTCAGCACACAGCAGACGTGTTAAAACGGGTGTTCTAATAGGTTTCTTTCTCAGAGCTTTTCTTATCTGCAGTGAAGAACTCCTAGAGGATGAACTTACTTACATCAAAAATACCTTTAGGAAGCTGAAATACCCCGGAGGTTTGATCACCAGGACAATGAGGAAAGCCAAGAAGATCTACGATGGCTCAAACGTCCGGACCCCGGGAAAGGATAAGTCTCATTTTATTTCTGTCCCTAATTCTATAAACACCATAGCTATTGATAATTATTTTTTAAAAGGTGGAATAAATGTAGCAAAAACATCTTCCAATAAAATAGGAAAAATATTTAAGAAACATAATAATATTCGTAATAATCTCAGTGTCGTTTACCGTATTCCATGCAACGGTTGTCCATCATCTTACTTCGGTGAGTCAGGTCGAGGGATCAATAAACGCTTGAGTGAGCACAAAAACGATCTCAGGTCTGATAGAACATCTAACTCCCTGGTTCGTTACCTGGACAAATGTGGACATCTACCTGATTGGAACAACACAGAAATTCTACACGAGGGATTTGAGAAGAAAATGAGAAAAACTGTGGAAGCTGCACATATCGCCACCAACAAGAACAACAACGACAGAGACGGATTTAAATGCCTCTCGAAAGCAGCAAGTGTCCTAATAATTAAATCGTTAGCCAAAGGGAAAACATGACGCTCATACCTTGGCGGGTTCCCTCTTACTACGAATTTAAGAATTGTGATCCGTCTGTAATGCTGTAGTCCTCTGAAGAAGACCAAGTTGGTCGCAACGTTAGGGCAATAAACTCTATTCCTAACACATCTTCGTTTGCCCTTCCCCACCCATATATATATATATATATATATATATATATATATATATATATATATATATATATATATATATATATGTGTGTGTGTGTGTGTGTGTGTGTGTGTGTGTGTGTATACACATACACCCACACTCATATATATATATATATATATTTTTAGAAGCTCCGCCGTGGGATACGAACCCTGACCCGTGCGTCGAATATCACGAGGTCAAGACGTTAGCAACTATGCTACATGGTGATGGTTCAAAAGGACTGTACTAGTCCCCGACCACGCTTCACGCTTCACCATGTAGCATAGTTGCTAACGTCTTGACCTCGTGATATTCGACGCACGGGTCAGGGTTCGTATCCCACGGCGGAGCTTCTAAAAATGTTCAATCTGTCATAAGAAACATACACATATATATATATATATATATATATATATATATATATATATATGAGTGTGTGTGTGTGTGAGAGAGAGAGAGAGCGAGAGAGAGAGAGAGAGAGAAATTAGCTAGTAACAGCGACATCAATCTGATCATTTTTATGACAGTCGCATGTAGGATTCGAACCGACTGCTTTTGGCCACCCGTAAGATTACCTTCACAGAGCCTTTATCCACTACACCACAGAGACTGTGGTGTAGTGGGCTAAGGCTCTGTGAAGGTAATCTTACGGGTGGCCGAAAGCAATGGGTTCGAATCCTACATGCAACTGTCAAAAAATTATCATATATATATATATATATATGTATATATATATATATATATATATATATATATATATATATATATATAAATGTATATATCTGTAACACACTCTCGGAGACAAAAAGAGCAAAAGTGCAGAGATTTGTGTATTTTGACCATTAACTGTGGTCTTCTTAACCTGTCGAAGTAAACCACTGTTAGTGGTCAATGTATGTATATATATACATACACATATATATACGTATGTATATATATACATATACATATATATATATATATATATATATGCATATGTATATATATACATACGTATATATATGTGTATGTATATATATACATACATACACATATATATACATACGTATATATATGTGTATGTATGTATATATATACACACACACACATACATATCTGTACTTTTCCTCTTATTTTCTCCAACAGCGGGTTCCAGTTTAATTTCACTCATGTACTACAGCATCACTCCACATTAATATATATGTACATATGCATATCAGTTGTTTTATTAGAATACTTAATGGCTGTCAAATATTGAGCTGCGATAGACGACCATCAGCTAGTATTTGAAATGAGGCATATGTCTTTCTAACTAGTTCACCAAACGAACACATAGTATAGAATTACTTATGCAAATGTACATGTACACCTATCAAAAGATTTGGGTCATAGTACAATGTACTAAAACAGGAGAGTACTCCTGATCATTATTCTATTTAAACAACGAAATGTAAGACTTGTAGAATTATATAACCATCATTTTCAGCTGCCATCTAGCAGATAATTCTTTACATAAACAGAAAAAACAGTTGTATCAGAATAAACAGATGTAATAGAAAAGCATCTTTAAAACCAACATAACCTTTTCAAAAAGACTAGAAACATAGAAAAAAATGAATAAATATGGTACGAACTGAAGTAATATAACTTTAACAAAACCCTCCAAATATTCGAGGTAAAGCATCTACGAGTAGCTATGTAATTCTACGCTTCCTCTTCTAGAACATCTGTTAGTATGCAACGGGAATGTATAAGGTTATCCTTCATCTAAAAATACTTCTTAAAATTCTTATCTAAGAATTACCCGTTGGAGCAAACCCCAAAATTGCAATGTTATGCTTGCGGATGATACTGATACGATAGTAGTTCTGAAGCTCACTTAAAAACACACAATCACACTCTCACGCAGTAGGAAGTGAAAAACCCATGGTAAGGCAAAACCCGTCAGTTCTGTCAAACCGCTGGATTTTCTAAAGCTGACGTTAGGTCGCCTCCCCACCAGGACGGGACTGACGGGATCAAACGCAGTCCTGAAACTGAATTATAAAAACCATCCACCTGACCTGAAAAACCGTGCAATCTAGAGAAAACAAAAACCAGCTTTGATAAGGATTCTTTCCTTGTCAACAGATACCATAGAAATGAACTGACTAATACCGTATGTAAACGACATCTGCTAGAAGTGAATAGTTTGAAATAGTTTGGATATGCCATAAGTAAAATTGGATCATTTTCAAATGAATACTAAAAAGACTGATATTGCTACGTCATATACGAGAGATCTCAATTTGATATGGATATGATATAGCGGTCAGCCTCCTAGTCCTTGTTCCACTGTAAAGGTATTAAAAAAAATGTCTCGCCATTTACTTAGCTACAAATTTCAAACTATAATAATTATTTACTTCTAGATAGGCTAACGATGAAAAATAGAATAAAATAATAATAATGATAATGATAATGATAACAATAATAATAATAATAATAATAATAATAATAATAATAATAATAATAATAATAATAATAATAATAATAATAATAATAATAATAATAATAATAATAATAATAATAATAATAATAATAATGATAATAATAATAATAATGATAATAATATTAATAATAATAATAATAATAATAATAATAATAATAATAATAATAATAATGATAATAATAATAATAATGATAATAATAATAATAATAATAATAATAATAATAATAATAACAATAATAATAATAATAATAATAACAATAACAACATCAGTGATAGAAGTGGTGATGATGGTAGTGATGTTAATGGGGATGATGGTGATGTACCAGACCAGCCATGTATGGACCAATAGGTCTGTTGGTGTTCGTTTGTCCTTATAACTCCTAGGTGTTCCTATCTTACTCTATGGATATGTCAACTGGATTCTTAATACCGATACAATATCCAGACACATTTAAAAAACAATCTTTCAAATACATAACACATTTCATATAATAAATATAAAACAGACGACTATGAAAAATAATCCTATTGTTTGGATAGACTGATAAGGAAGAGTCTACTAATAAGTTTCATCAGGTACGTTACACATTATAATTTTCTTTTAAAAATAAATCGTTCAAAGTACAGCAAGGTACCAGAGAGAGCAAAGAAGGTAAAACAAGTGTTGAAGTCACTGAAGGGTCATGCGTCTTGAATCTTGATACTGGAGTTAAAGATCAATGATGTATGAAGTTTCTTGACAGCTGAAACATCTATCACGATACCCACACGTCTGTGGTCTTTAAGTTAGGATATACTCACCCGTTGGAGGAATGAAAGTTGATGTATAATCCATGGTTGCTCTCTGGCAACTGCTGTGAATATTTCACAGTTTGTTTAAATTAGCAAAGTTATAACGTTATTACGTAAGTTAATATAGACTAAATAATTAACAATCTATAGAAGGGACTGATAGGGTGTGAAGAAACACACTAAAATTTCGGAAAGTGTGCTAAAAATAAAAAACAAAGTCTGTCCGATCATGGAACAAATAATGTGGTGAAGAAAGGTGAAATTCGATCTATAACGCCTTCACCACAATAAAATATTTTACTGAATTGTTACAATAAATATAAGACGATTTTTTTTCAAGAGTACTTCGTGACCTACATGTGGTCTCAAGTTAAAAACTAATGCCCAATGTTTTATCACAGAAAATCACTTTACACCAAGATATCAAAGAGGTTTATAACTTAAGCCCATTATAGTAACCCTGGGCTTTAGTGTTTGAACAAATAAGCCAACGATATCTTACTTCATTACAAAAAGTATTGTGTATCTGCAAGGCCAATTTCTTCGAGTTTTCTGCAACTATGCCCTATCACCCAATGCCCCTCCCTGTCACGCTACTGTTCCCGCGACCTTGCGCAGGGAGCCTATCAAACGACGAACAAAATAAACATGAGATTAACCCGCTTTCTTTGATCTGAAGGTCTCCAGTGAGTTCCCTCATATAACGAAGACAGCAAAAAATGAGGAACTGGAGTCATTTTCTTTTCAGTAGAAAGAGCTTGTGTTCAACGGCGCACACGGAGAGAACCTTCCAAAGCAGTGTCAACACGAGCTTAGACAGAGAAAGAAAATGAGAGAAAGAGAGAGAGAGAGAGAGAGAGAGAGAGAGAGAGAGACGGGGGGAGGGAGGGAGAAAGACAGAGGGGGAGAGAGAGAGAGAGAGAGAGAGAGAGAGAGAGAGAGAGAGAGAGAGAGAGAGAGAGAGAGAGAGAGAGGAGGGGGAGAGAAAGAGAGAGAGAGAGAGAGAGAAAGAGAGAGAGAGAGAGAGAGAGAGAGAGAGAGAGAGAGAGAGAGAGAGAGAGAGAGAGAGAGAGAGAGAGAGAGAGAGAGAGAGAGAGAGAGAGAGAGAGAGAGAGAGAGAGAGAGAGAGAGAGAGAGAGAGAGAATGAGGGAGTGAGGGAGGGAGTAAAAACAAAAAGGAACAAAGAAAAACATATATAGACATATCGACAGGCAGCGAACACATGAAAAAACATATGGACAAGCAGACAAGGAGACACGTGGATATAGTTTAGTTTCTCGCTTGCTTTATTGACTTTATTATGGCATAAAACATAATACAGGCAGTACACTTTATACGAAGCAATCCGCTCTGGCGGGGGTTCGAATCCCAGCAGATGAGTTTATTTCCAATTGTAAAGGCGGTACAGGTGGTACGGTCCTCGCTTTATACGAAGCGATCCGCTCTGGCGGGGGTTCGAATCCCAGCAGATGAGTTTATTTCCAATTATAAAGGCGGTACAGGCGGTACGGTCCTCGCTTTATACGAAGCAATCCGCTCTGGCGGGGGTTCGAATCCCAGCAGATGAGTTTATTTCCAATTGTCAAAATGACACAAACAACATAATACATTATAGAAATTTCTTAAAGGTGGTTTACAGAATGAAAAACAGAGGCATATGGACGTCCAGGGACAAACAGAAACCTTGAAGGCATGATCTTGTGTACAGAGAAGAGGCAAGCCAACCACGCCGACAAACGAAGCTGATTGACACGTGGGAGTAATTATAGACCAAAAGGTTTTTTATTGAACTTTGGTAAGACTGATATTATCTAGAATAATTTTTATGGAAGGGTAGTAAGAACAGTGGCGTCCCATGAATTTATTCAAATTCACTGGCACCAGTCAGATTAAAACGCATGGATAGTGCTAACGTAGAGATGGGAAGTATACATTCGAATAATTAGATTTTGGTTTCACATGCATATACAAGAAGTCGTAATGACAGGTTGGCAAAGCATGAAGGACTGTAAGACAGACAAGGTGATCGACTACAAGACAGACAGACGCAGAGGAAAGAAACAAACAAAAACGAACAAGAAGCTTTATAAACATCTCATGGTGACTACCAAAACAAAACCTGGATCAAAGGCGTCGGCTGAAGTGGCAAAGGGATGAAGAGTGGGGAGGGGGAGGGGGAGGGGGCGCCTACACGGGTGAAAAGAAGTCTTTGAAAAGTGGAGTGATTGGAAGCGTAAAAAGAAATCCACGAAATGATGCGAATAGCTGCCTTTGCTGACTCATCTCAAAGACCTGATTGGAACAGACGATGCACTAAAAAAACTCGTAAGAAATTTCACATTATGTAAAGTATGACCTAGTTTCGAATTAATAAAACAAAAAGTATGTAAATAATTAGTTCGAATTGACCTCTTAGTCAAAGAAAGAGATCCCAAAGAAGAACATGTTTGATGGGAACGTAAAAAAAAAAAAAAAATAAATAAATAAAATAACGAAAAGGTAAGTGAAGAGTTTCATGACTTGGTATTAGGTACTTTTTTTAATTTGAGAGAAGCTTTGGATTACTATAATAGGAGAAGTACAAGAACAACTAGAAGGAAAAGTCTGACTGAAGTATTAATGTACCAGGGAAAATCAAATACGACTTGCCAATAAGAAAGAGTAGGACTCTGCAGTTAAAAATCATGAGGAAATGAAGAAAATCATAAAGTTGATTCGAAAAGACCCACGAAGTGAATAAAGAAGGTATAAGTATACAAGTATATACAGAGAATAAACAAGGTAAAAGTATATAAGTACTTATTAAAGAAAAAGATGAAAGAAATTGTCTAAATAAATGAACAAATTAATAGGTTAATAAAACATACAACAAATTGGTATATAAATATATAGGTTAATTAATCAATAACAACGACAGCAATGATAATATTAATATTAATGAAAATAATATCATTAATCCACCAAGGCATTTAATCGTTTCTCTCAATCTACATTCTACCTCCACCTCCACTCCTCCCTTCCCTGCCACATTCGCACCCAAGTATCTAAAACTATCCACCTCCTCCAGTCTCTCTCCCTTAATACTCACTTCCAGTCTGCTGCCACTTTCACCCCTTGTACATCTCATCACCTTACATTTACCTACATTTATCTCCAATTTCCTTCTTTCACGCACATTCCCAAACTCTGTCACTAACTTCCTCATTCCCTCCTCTAATTCTGCTACAAGCGCAGTGTCGTCCGCAAACAACAGCTAGCTTATATTCAATTTCTCTCCATTTTCTGTAACCCTCTCCAATACCTGACCCACCACCCTTGCATTTACCTCTCGCACCACCCCCATCCATGTATAAATTGAACAGCCAGGGTGACATAACAATACCATGACGAGTAAATGCCTTGGTGGATTAAAAAGTGTAATGAGAAATAGACATTTGGGAATGAATGCTAAGAGGAGATTGTATAAAGGAGTGATTGTGCCGACAGCACTGTATGGGGCAGAAACATGGAACATAAGAGAGGAAGAGAGGAGTCTGAATGTGTTTGAGATGAGGTGTCTGAGAAGTATGATAAGGGTTACTAGACTGGATAGAGTGATAAATGAAGAGGTGAGGAGGAGAACGGGGGGGGAGGGAGTTGGGAGATAGGGATCATGAAAGAGTATTGGAATGGTTTGGACACATGGAAAGAATGAGTGAAGAAATACTAGTAAAAGAGGTGTGGAAAGCAGATTTGAAAGGAGTGAACATGAGGGGGCGACCTAGGATGAGATGGATGGATGGAGTAAAGGGGGCATTGGGAAAGAGGGGAATGTCTGTTGAGGACGGACGGGAGAGGACAGAAGACAGGGATGAATGGAGAATGGTTGTATATGGATGATGTTGTGATCCATAAGGTGGAATGGGTGGGGGATGGGGGTTGAGGGAGTATGTATGAGAAAAATCTTACGCAGCCTGAATGGATTTCTCCCCGTCTTCTCCTTTTCTGCGTAAGGAACGGAGAGGGGGATCACCGATTTAATGAAGCGGCCTTGCTGTGGATGTGCTGTGTCTTGCGACACTACTTCTCTCCCAGGATAGTGGACAAGGTGCAGGGATGACCCGTCATCCAGGAGGTGCCAAGATAAGAGGGAGGGAAGAGGGTGGAGGGGAGTGGAGTGTGATAGGGATAGAATGGGTGAGAGTGGTTGTATGCCTTTGTTTTTTGGCTACCTCCCTTATAAGGGGAAAAAAGCGTTTGATACATGTATGTAATACTATTAATAATACTACTAATGCCAAACTTCTACTTCTTCTACTACTACTACTATACTACTACTACTACTACTACTACTACTACTACTACTACTACTTCTACTATCACAGTTACTACTACTATTATTACTAATGATCATTGCTATAACAATGATGATAATAATAATAATAATAATGATAATAATAATAATAATAATAATAATAATAATAATAATAATAATAATAATAATAATGATAATAATAATAGTAATAATAATAATAATGATGATGATGATGATGATGATGATGATGATGATGATGATAATAATAATAATAATGATAATAATAATAATAATAATGATAATAATAACAATAATAATAATAATGACAATGATAATGATAATAATAATAATGATAATAATAATAATAATAATAATAATAATATTAGTAATGATAATAATAATAATAATAACGACAATGATAATAATAATAATAATAATAAGAATGATGATAATGGCAATAATAGTAATAATAATGATAATGATATCAATTATTACGATAATGATAATTATAACAATAATAATAATAATAATAATAATAATAATAATAGTAATAGTAATGATAATAATAATAATAATAATAATAATAATAATAATAATAATAATAATAACAACGATAATAGTAATAATAATAACGATAATAATGACAATAATAATAATAATGATAATAAAAATAACTAATAATAATAATAATAATAATAATTATAATAATGATAATAATGATAACAACAACAACAACAACAACAACAACAACAACAACAATAATAATAATAATGATAGTAGTAATAATAATGATAATAATAATAATAATAATAATAATAATAATAATAATAATAATAATAATAATAATAATAATAATAATAGTAACGATAATAATTATAATAATAACGATAATAATAACAATAATAATAATAACAATAATGATAATAATAATGATAATAATAATAATAATAATAATAATAATAATAATAATAATAATAATAATAATAATAATAATAATAATAATAATAATAATAATAATAATAATAATAATAATAATAATAATAA
The DNA here is from genome assembly GCF_046742065.1 of Oratosquilla oratoria. Classification (NCBI taxonomy): domain Eukaryota; kingdom Metazoa; phylum Arthropoda; class Malacostraca; order Stomatopoda; family Squillidae; genus Oratosquilla; species Oratosquilla oratoria. Next base: position 5,720,441 of record NC_134787.1, read on the forward strand.
TAATAATAATAATAATAATAATAATAATAATAACAATAATAATAATAATAATAACAATAATAATAATACATACATACATACATATACCAAGGCTTTTTTCCCCTTACAAGGAGGGTAGCCAAAAAGAAAAAGGTATAAAATCATTCCCACCCATTCCATCCCTGAATACACTCCACACCCCTCCACCCTCCCTCTTATCTTAGCACCTCCTGAATAATAGTAATAATAATAATAATATTAAATAAATGAATAAAGAAAATAACACATGCATGACACAACGACCTTCCCTGACTCAAAGTATGTGTCTACTCTATTCCCATCCTACACCCATTCAAACTCCATTCGTCACCCTCCAATCTTAGCACTTAATAGTTGAAGGGCCATCCCTCTCCTCTGCCCCACATTTCGGTTCAGAGGCAATTCAGCAAGACACATTACCTGCACAGCAAGGCTCTACAGCTGAAGCTGGCTTAAACTCACTGCTTCGTTACATGGCAACCCCCCCAACCCTATACTTATCCACTTGAGCGATGTACAATGCTAACAAGACGAAATCCCTTCGGGCCATGTCATTACCTGATCCATTTACAATCACACACCATTCACATACATCGTTTGACCTCGCCCTTCTTTCTTTGACAATCAATTCCCCTGCAACCAATGCCCATCCATCTACCTCGTTCTTGATGTCCCTCTCACGTTCCCTCCTTCCATTTCTTTTTTTCTGCATATCCCTAGATACCTATTTCTCTAGACACGTTCTATTCTTCCCAGACATTTGCTTCCCTTACTGTACAGTACATATCTACCCCACTCCTCCGTTCTCTGCTATATGCACCCCCAAATACTTCGAGTTCTTCCTTTCCTCCCTTCTCTCATTCTTCCTTTCCTCCCTCCTCTTACCCTAGTCGCCTCCAATTCATTGCTACCCTCACGCCTTGGGCATCTGATCACCTTATTTCTATTTATATTTCCCTTCAGATTCCTTCTCCCTTATACTTTCCCAAACTCCGCCTACATCTGCTTCGGTCTAGCCCTCCGACTTGGCTACAAGAGCAATATAATACACAAGCATCCATATACACGATGAACAACCATAGAGACATAACACAGCCTTGGTGCTCCATCTTCAGTTCAAAGCTCTTACTCTCTCCATTCCCTAATTTCATACAAGTTCTACTATTCACCGATTGACTTTTGGTTGCTCTCAACAGACTGTTTCCTATCCCATATATCTGCATCATATTCCGTAACGCCTCTCTATCATATCTATGATAAGTATTCTCCAAATCAATTAAAGGCCAAAATATTTCCTTTCCCCTTGCTAAAAACATCCCGCATGTCTGTTTCACTACAAAAGAAATTTATCTACGTACCCTCTTTCATTCCTAAACTCACACTACTCCCCTCTGTTCCCTCCTAATTCCCTCAGTTAACACCTTCCCATATACCTTACCAACTACATCTAACAGACTGATCTCTAAAAGTACTGAATTAATATTTTTCCTTGTACAGTGGGACTTTACATGTACTTCTTCAATCCACCGGAACAGTCCATCTCTTAGGCACACACTAAACAATCTAACTAACCATTCCACTATACCTATCCCTCCCTTTGTCAGATATTCTATATGACAATCATATAACCTAGGTGCCTTACCTAAATCGTTCACTATCTATATACCAAGTTTTCCCTTGTAAGGAGGGTAGCCAATTCAAAAGGCATGCACCCACTTCCACCCATTTCATTCCCACCTATTCCACTCCCATCCACTACCCTTATTTGCCTCCCAATTTAGCTCCTCGTGGATGAAGGGATATCCTTGTCTCCCGCCCAGTGCCCGGGGTCAAATGCAATGCAGCAAGACAGAGTACATCCACAGCAAGACCGCTTCACTGAATCGGTAACCCCCTCCCTTGCAACAAAGTATCACCTATATACAGCTATTCTTTACTCATCTCTATTTCCTCAATCCCCCCCTCCCTTCTTGCTCAACAGACATTCCCTTCTTGCTTAAAACCCTTTTTATCCTATCCATGCATCTCATCCTCGGTCGTCCCCTCATATTCACCTCATCCACCTCTGCCTTCCACACCTCATTATTTCCATGTGTCCGAACCCTATCTGCCATCTCCTTTTCCACCCCCGCTCTCCTCTTCACCTCCTCGTTCCTCACTCTAACTAACCTTGTAATCCCTATCATACTTCTCATTTCTTTTGAAGCACATTTATAATGATAATTTATAAGGATTACAAAGGATTACAAAGGCGGAGCATGCCGACAGGAGACCTTTTGATCCATATCTAGGTCGGATGCGAAAAAAAAATCATATCAATAATAAAATAATAAATAAAAACTATGATAATGTAAATAACAAATAAAATACATAAATAAATGCATAGGTATAGTTAAATAATAAACAAACAGGTAAATAGTAAATAATAATAAATTGACATATAACTAATAATAAATGAAAATCAGACAAACAAATGATAACATAACAAAAACAAATAATATAATATAAATTATAATCATTACAGCATCTTACTTAGGTATTTATCTAAATGATTCTTAAAGTTTCGAACTGAACTACATTGCACTACCTGTGCAGAAAGTTTATTCCATTCATTAACTACACGGTTGGCAAAGTTGTTTCTACCTACTTCCAAATTGAATCTATTACCGGACAGTTTGAGACCATTGTTTCTTGTCTGATTCTCATTCAATGTAAAAATTTTGTCACTTTTGATGTTGTCAATTCCCTTTAGAATTTTAAAGACCTGTATCAAGTCACTTCTAAGTCTACGCTTTTTTAGGGAAAACAGATTCATATGTTTTAGTCGATTTTCGTATGATTTATTTTTGATAGTTGGAATCAGTTTTGTGGCTCGCCGTTGTACTTTTTCCAGTCTGTCAATGTCTTTAATGAGATTCGGTGACCATACGGAAACAGCATATTCCAAATGTGGACGAACTAACGATTTATATAGCTTGTTAATGAGTGATGGACTTTTGAAATCAAAAGATCGCGCAATCAGTCCTAGAATCTTATTTGCTTTCTCAGAGGCTGAAATACACTGCTTGGATGATTTCAGGTCGTTACTGATAATTACGCCGAGATCTTTTTCACTATCCACTTTTGTTAACGAATTTCCAAATAACTTGTAATCGTACTTACTGTTATTTCTACCTATGTGCATTACCTTGCATTTACTTGTGTTAAATTTCATTAGCCACTTTTCATTAGCCACTTTTAATAATCATAATAATAACAATAATAATAGATACAATAGTATGCTAAAGAATTGTCCTCCTTTATTAGGGGGATGGTCGAATGAAAATGCACATCCACATCAATATATAAAACCCATTTCACAACCCTCCCTATCTCTGCATCTGAGAAAACAAGGGGGAGGTCAAGGCTAAACAGATTTTAAACGAATTCAATATAAAAGAAAACGACAGAGCAGGCGTCATTCATTCCTCATAAACATTGAATGACGTCAGAACAATATAATGTGACACTCAATACCAGGAAGACAAAATCATTCGTTTTTCCATTTCCGTGCTAATTAAAAGGTTCCTTTATGCCAGCGCTCGGTTTCCATAATATTTTTTTTTTTTTTCGTTTTATTCCCGTTCGTGTTGTTCACCGTGACGATCTCTATCTCGGAAGCACTGTTTACCTGAGCCGAAAGCAGCTCTCCGTCAATATTGATGACGTCACCGCTTATGAGAGTCAATGAACTTATTTCCTGGGGCTTAGGTCCCTTGTTTTTCCCCTCAAGTCTATTGTTAGCATTTTTTTTCTCTCTCTTAATATCCCCGTGAGAAATAATCATGTTGATGCCAACGGTTTTGAGAAGTGAGGGTAAAGGGGTATCCAAATCTAGGAACTGTTGTTTCCTCTGTGATATCAAATGTGTTTTTTGTCTAAGTTGTTTATACGTGAAGGGCAATGTTTCTTAAGAATATTTCTTTTCCTTGTTGAACTAAATGAATGATAAAAATGTCTAATTATCTTTTCTACGAAATACTGGGGTTGGAATGAAATGCTGCGGTGGTGAATGAGCCCTTACATAAAGCTCTTTATTTGGTTTTGGAGATAATGAGACCTCGCGAATGAGCTGGATGAAAGCGTCTGACATTAGTTAGCCATAACAAGACTGAGAAGTGTCCCATCGAAGGAAAAAGATCTCAACCGCGGCGGTCCATTTACAATATAAGTCAATGGAGACGTTCACACACAAACGCGCAGTTTTTCTTTAACTATGTGGTACCGCCGATACCGTTAGCAAATTTAATTAATCGGCTGAACGGTTACATTCTATTTCGGTTAACTCTTGTATACTTTTTTCTGGCTAACAAT
>NC_134787.1:5734811-5747311 GCF_046742065.1 Oratosquilla oratoria
TATACATATACATATGCATATACATATACATATGCATATATATACATATACATATACACATACATATACATATTCATATGCATATACATATACAGTATACATGCACATATACATATACATAAATATATATACATATACAAATATATATCAATATATATATATATATATATACATATATATATATATATCTATATATATATATATACATACATACATACACACACACACACAAACACACACACACACACACACACACACACACATACACACACACATACACACACACACACACACACACACAAACACACACACACACACACACACGCACACCTTACAAGGGAAAAGGGGACAAGTGTGAGTGGAGTAGTTTCAGCTTTAGAGGGATCAGTTTGATGAGCGTAGTTTGGAAGGCTTATGGGAGGATTTTGATTGAGAGGATTAGGAGAGGAACAGAGGTGAGGTGCAGTGTGGATTTAGGACAGGTATGGGTTGCGTGGATCAGATATTTGTGGTAGGGCAGATATGAGAGAAAACTTTACGAAAAGGTAGGGATGTTTTTTGGGCTTATATGGATTCGGAAAAGGCTTATGACAGAGTAGACAGGAAGGCACTGTGGGAGGTATTGCAGATATATGGGATAGAATGAAAATTGTTAAGAGCAGTCAGGAGTTTTTACGAGAGTAGTAGAGCCTGTGTTAGGATTAGAAACGGAGAGAGTGAGTAGTTTGAGGTAAAGGTGGGACTTTGTCAGGGATGCGTTATCTCGCCTTGGCTGATCAATTTATATATGAATGAGGTGGTGCGAAAGGTAAACGCAACAGTAATGGCCCGGGGATTGGAGATGGTTAAAGAAAATGAAGAAGAATGAGCGATAAGCCAGTTGTTGTTTGCTGACGACACTGCGCTTGTGGCAGGGACTAAGAAAGTTAATGACAGAGTTTGGGAAGTTGTGCGAAAGAAGGAAGTTGAAGATAGATGTGGGTTAAAAGTAAGGTAATTAGCTGTACAAGTGGAGAATATGGCGACAAATTGGAAGTGAGTATTAAGGGAGAGAGACTGGAGGAAGTAGCTTTAGATACTTGGGTGCGGATGTGACAGGAAAGGAAGGAGTGGAGGTAGAATGTAGATTGAAAGAAGCAAGGAAATGCATTGCGGGATTAAAAAGAGCAATGAGAAATAGACATTTGGGAATGGATGCTAAGAGAAGATTGTATGAAGGAGCGATTGTACCGACAGCATTGTATGGGGCAGAAACAAGGAACATAAGAGAGGAGGAGAGGAGGAGATGGGAGGGGGTGAAATGGGAATGGAGTATGTGAGGATGGAATGGGTGGGAGTGGATTGCATTCTATGTTTTTTTTTTTTTTTTTTTTTTTTTGATACCTCTTGTAATCTGGAAGAAAGCCGTTGAGAAAAGAATACATACACACACACACACACACACACACACACACACATATATATATATATATATATATATGATGTAAGCGGAATAGGAAACACAGGAGTCTTGGTCTTGAGTTTATGACTAGTTTCGCAGGTATGCTTTTTCAAAGGAATATGTGTACAAACGGGCTGTGGGCATTATATACATGGGGTGGACCTCACCACCTCTCCGAGTTACCATAGTTGGTGGCGAATGTGAACATCACATTGTGGCTCACGTAACAATGAAGACATTTTTACAATTAAATATGATAACACTAATACCAAAGAAATTATTAATAGAAAATGTAACAATAGTAATGATAACGATGAAGATAAATATTTAAATAATAATATTAACAATAATAACAAAAATGATAGTAGCAATACAGGAAATAATAACAATAAAATAAAAGTAATAGTAATAGAAACAATAATAAGAATAAAAACGATAATACTAATAACCAAGAAATTAAAATTATTAATATTAATTATGACAATAATGGTGAAAACTTCTTTCATCCTCCTTAGGTAGCATTAGCGGAACACACCTTAGAAACTCCTCCGACCTAATAGACAAACTCAACACATTTGACTTCACAGACCAACGCCTGATAAGCTTTGACATTACTTCCCTCTACACAAACGTAACAATAGACGGTGCCCTTCGGGCTGTTAAAGAAACAGTACAACACATTGACACCGACAACTTACCCATCAACAAGCGTGACTACTTGGAGTTGGTGGATAGGTGCATAAAATTTGGTTCTTTTGCTTTTAACAAGCAGGAATACAGACAACATGAGGGGCTTCCAATGGGGTCTCCATTGAGTGCGGTGGCAGCATCGCTCTACATGGAGACTTTGGAAAGGGACCACCTTCTGCATATCGTCCCAGCTAACTCCAAGTGGTACCGTTATGTTGACGACATCCTCTTCATTTCACACAAAACAAACGACACGAGAAACATACTGGAACAACTGAACAACGTGGACAAAAGAATTAAATTCACAGTAGAGGAAGAGACCAACGGTTCCCTACCTTTCCTAGACGCTGTCGTCATCAGATCGGACAGCAGCGCTAGGTTCAAGGTATACCGTAAACCGACAAACAAAGACGACTTCATCCACTATTTTAGCGCACACGACGAGAAGACCAAATCAGGGGTTATCATTGGGTTTTACCTTAGGGCTCTTAGAATATGCAGCGAGGAGTATTTACAAGAGGAAATTGAATACGTAACCGCTGCGTTCAGGAACCTAAGGTACCCAGAGGGCATGTTAGGGACGTCACTACGGAAAGCCATTAAAATCAGACAGAGGAAAGGATGTGAAGAGAGGACAGATTTACGATACCTTGTGGTTCCTAACTCTGGCCTCTCTCACATGCTTTCCAAAACGTTGAGACAGACAGGACTCATCATAGTAAATGACACAGGGAAGAAAATAGGACACTTGACCACCAACAGAACCAAGACAAACCGTGACAATAGCATCGTTTACAAAATTCCCTGCAAAGGATGTGACTGTGCATACTACGGAGAGACATACAGAGGACTTAACAACAGACTCAAGGAACACAAAGCGGACATTAGACACCACCGAGAAACCAACGCTCTAGTTAACCACATTGACACAGAGGGACATTTGCCTAACTGGGAGGGTTCCACCATTCTAGCTAAAGGACTACACAAGAAACAACGGAAAATAATTGAATCACTTTACATTGCCAACCACAAAAACACAAACAAGAGAACTGGTGACTCGAAATGGACAAAATCTACCGCGACACTTGCCCTCCAAGAATGGCTTCCCTAAGTAGATACCTTTTTCCCACTTCGGCCTACCCTCTCCAGCTTTCTTCCTTTCACTCTGAAGTTCCTCCATGCTACCTTGCCCCAACTTTTTATCATGATTTATTCTTTTAATGCTATTTGTTAATATTTATTTTCAACACTATTATTATTATCATTGTTATTATAACTATTATCTATTTATTATTTCTATCATTATATACTTATAATTTTATCATTACGTTTTTATTCTTATTATTACCATCTTCATTATTATTACTTTCATTATCTTTATTATCATTATTGTTATTATTATTGTTACTATTTAAATATTTATTTAAAAAATTCGTTTTTATTATCATTGTTTTCACCATTATTGTCATAATTAATATTATTAATTTTAATTTCTTGGTTATTAGTATTATCGTTTTTATTCTTATTATTGTTTCTATTACTATTACTTTTATTTTATTGTTATTATTTCCTGTATTGCTACTATCATTTTTGTTATTATTGTTAATATTATTATTTAAATATTTATCTTCATCGTTATCATTACTATTGTTACATTTTCTATTAATAATTTCTTTGGTATTAGTGTTATCATATTTAATTGTAAAAATGTCTTCATTGTTACGTGAGCCACAATGTGATGTTCACATTCGCCACCAACTATGGTAACTCGGAGAGGTGGTGAGGTCCACCCCATGTATATAATGCCCACAGCCCGTTTGTACACATATTCCTTTGAAAAAGCATACCTGCGAAACTAGTCAGGAATAAACTCAAGACCAAGACTCCTGTGTTTCCTATTCCGCTTACATCAACCTGTCAGAATGTCTCAACATCAATATATATATATACAAAAACAGAAATATATATATATATATATAATATATGTACATGAATATATGTACGCAGTATATACATATATAATATATATAATTTGTATATATATATATATATATATATATATATATATATATATATATATATATCCTGGGACATTGTGGCAAGTTGATGAAGGTGGAAAAAGAAGTCACGGGTCTAGTTCCGAGTTTTTTAGTTTATTCCTGACCGGTTTCGCTCTATGGTTCTTCAAAGGTATAGAGCAAAACCGGTCAGAAATAAACTCAGAAACTCGGAACTAGACCCGTGACTTCTTTTTCAACCTTCATCAATTTGTCACAATGTCCCAGCATTTGTCTCAAGATGGAACAGACAGGCATGGCGTCACCGAGGATAAGTTTCCTCTTAGGAGGAAGCTGACGAGTTTTCATAATAGAGACAAGTTCCTAAAGGACTGCCTAAAAGAACAAGTCCTACCAAGATCAGCACCGAAACACGTACACCACCGAAACCGGTCAGGAATAAATGCAGAAACTCGGAACTAGTCCCGTAACTTCTTTTTCCACCTTTATCACGCACACACACACACACACACACACACACACATATATATATATATATATATATATATATATATATATATGTGTGTGTGTGTGTGTGTGCGTGTGTGTGTATGTGTGTGTGTGTGTATAATATATGTGTGTGCGTGTATATATATATATGTATATATATACATATACATATATAATATGTGTGTATATATATATATGAATAATATGTGTGTGTATGTATATATATATATATATGTATATATATACATACATATATATATATATATATGTGTGTGTGTGTGTGTGTATGTGTGTGTGTGTGTGTGTGTATGTATATATAATATATATATATACATATATATATATACATATACATATATATATATATATATATATATACACCGGCTAGTTGTGTAGTTGAATGCATTGGCTGCACGGACATGGAATACGTGGGGGAAACTCAAAGGAAACTAGCCACAATATTCCAAAAACACCAACGTGCTGTGAGGCGAGAAGACCCGAAATCGGCCATGTACAAAAACACTACAGAACACCAACACAGTATAGATTGGGATGGAGTGACAACACTACACAAAGAAAACAAGAAAAAAAAAAAGGCTATTCTTGGAGGCATGGAAAACCAAGAGCAACTGCATAAACAGATGCATTAACCTCAATCCTATTTATCTAGAGACGAGGAGTCACGCAGTCTGTTTTTTCCAATCTCAGTCTGCTTCTTTTCGACCTGACATTTGATCACTAGGTGGCTTTTGTCCGATCTCCTTTTTTCAAGGCTGTCTCCCAGTGCAGCTTTTCAACTCCCCCTTCCTAGACTTTTATCACCCCTTTTTCAGTTGTTTGTCTTTTTCTTTTTCTCTTCTTTTCTTTCTTCTTTTTTATCTTATATATTTTTTTTATTTTTTGTGAGTCCGATTGCAGTTTAGTCGTTTGTCCTTGAGATTCTTTCCTCCTTTTGTTCCCCTTTTCTTCATTATGGACATTTGGTCTACCTTCGCCGTTTGTGTACTTGGATTTGTTCTGGTGTTTTTACGTTTGTGTTACATAATGATGTTGTTTTGCTTCATTTTTTTTATCACACCCTTAGGAAATCTATTATATATGATGACACAATTTTATGTTAATTTTGTTCTATTTAATATTTTAAAGAGTATTGTTTTGTATATGGGATTAAGAGTGTGAACTTAACCAGGTATACCACATTGACCATGTATATATGAGTTCACGAAGACGATTCTAAGACGGAAAACGAAACGTCAGCAAATGAACTCTTGAATTAAGTCTGGTCTGGTGTTTCCACTTTTCCAATATATATATATATATATATATATATATATATATATATATATATATATATATATATATAAATGTACTTCACGGGAAGAAGGAAACGTGGAAAGATCGTAAGCGTTAAGAAGCTTTTGGACACATAAGTAACAGTAGACTTTCTCTTATATCTGATAGAAAATATAGTGAAAGATAAGCAGAGGAGTAAGTGGTAGTGAAAGATGATGAATAGGTTCCAGGTGGTGAAAGGAAGCCACAAGTGGAAGATAATCAAAACAAAATTAAATAAAATTGAAGAAAATATAGAGGAGAATGAGAGAGGAATTACTAATGATTCTGCATTACTTGACAGTGAAGTGGAATAAAAACAATCAAATACGTTTGCCAAGGCAACTAATAATGGGTGATAAATTCTTGAAATCTACAAGTAGCATATGAGGTAGAATATACAAAAAAGCAATGTAAAGACTTAGGTAAATATAAAAGAGCTACACTAATACTGGGACAGACGACATGTTGTCAAGACCTCTCGATGAAATTATGATGTTTTGATTTGAAGAAGACAGAACAAGGTACATTAAAGACATGGAAAAGAGGGTGAGAAAAAAAATAGAGAAGGAAAAGTATAACTGAGAGTAAGATTATCCCAGTAGTGTGGAGGGATAGTGTATGAACGTGATAAACGTAGAAAGCGTTGAAAGAATGGACTGAAACAAGTGGTTAAGAGGAAAAGAAGGAAAAAGGAGGACAAAATATTAAGGCAGGGAAACTGGGTGGAGGCATTGTTGAAAAAAGAGGAAAACGTCATGACAAGACTTGATAGCACAAGACGGATGTGGTTGTGTAAATAACATAGACGTAAATCAAAATATTACGTGAAAGATGAACAGTAAAAGTTACATAAAACAAGAATAAGATGATAAAAGGAAAGACAGTGGAAGACCTCGAAGCCTTCAGTGTATTCCAAATTCAGCGAATTGATTACAAGCTCATGGAGAAAAAAAGGAAACTAGATGTGACTATAGAAAGCGAGTATACACACACACACACACACACACACACACACACACACACACACACAAACACACACACACACACACACACACAAAAGATTACGTCACTAACGACATTAACGTCACTAAAGATGATGACGTCACTCCCCGTACTGAGTTAAAAGAAGAGCTGTGAAGTCAGTTACCTCAGCTTTGATGGACTCCGATGACCAAAAAAGGTCTATTTTTGATCCACATTGCCAGCCGCAAGAGTCCCAGGTGCGGTCAACGACCTTCGGCGCAGGTAAATATCTTTCTTCTTTCCTCTCCTCCGCGGCGACACAGTCTTGCTCACCGCCAGATCGCCATGTTTCTTGCCCCTCAACTCGATCGCGGGCAAGGACACACGTGACTCACCCACCACGGTTGATGCAGAGGAAGTATGTATTCCAGTGGGTCAAGGTTTGCTCTTCGTCGTATCTCTGTGTGAGGTTCTTCATCTCACCACCTCAGAACCCTCATACGCTGAAGACAGCGCCCGTGAAATGACTCAACTATTTTCAAGTGTCGTTTGCAAAGAACCCATGCCTCCCGTCCAGAGAAGAGGTATTTGTTTTATATACTTTGGCTGTGATGTAGTTCTAGATTCTTATCATAAAGCACTCTTGAACAGTTTCCCGAAGGAAGCTGCCGCCAATCAAATGCTCCGTTTCACCTCGTCTCCAAATCGCAGTTGTTGGTGAGCACAGAACCAAGTTGCTTGAAATATTTCACATCCTTCAGGACTGTTCTGTTCACGTTCAACTTGTTTGTCCATACGATGACTAAGCTGACTGAACCACCTCCGTTTTCGTTTTATTCAAGAAAAATCCAACCATGGCATAAGAACTACCAACTACATCCAGCAAACGCTGAAGACCTTCACAGAATGCCCCAACCAATGTAGCAGCATCACCATAACTTAGGTCGAAAACGTCGGTAAATGAAGTAAGATTTCTTGGTTTGAGGCGTCTTGTGTCGAAAAAAAAAGTCCAACCTATAGGTAATGTGCAGACAGTTTCCCTTGTTCATGGTGCGTGCTACGATTGTCGTTCTTGTTCTTAGGAACATGTTGAAGGAACCAGAACACACTCCTATCTCACACCCACATCAACAGAAAATGGGTCATACTATCCGCTTGTATGAACCACGATATCAAAACACGTTGTAAGATCGTAAAGAAAACCTCTGGACTCTCATCTGGGAAGTATAGCTGTTGATCACGAGTCCAACATGTGATCCAAAACAGTGGTGAATCACGCACACTTGCTGCTGTTGTGGTACCGAGCTCGCTTTCTAACTCACTGATCTGAGCTCGATCCCTCCCCAGGGTTGAAAAACCCTGCTCAACTGAGTAGGGAGTTGTGTGTGTGTGTGTATGTGTGTGTGTGTGTGTGTGTGTGTGTGTGTGTGTGTGTGTGTGTGTGTGTGTGTGTGTGTGTGTGTGTGTGTGTGTGTGTGTATGCGTGTGTGTGTGTGCTTGTGTGATTCACCATGGTCTTTTTGTATCACGTGTTGGACTCGTGATCGACAGCTATTTCCCTCCCGGAAGAGAGCTCAGAGCTCGTATATGACCGATCTGTGGTAATGCTGTGACCTTGCACACACACCCATAATTCCCCGCCCACGAAGTTGGAGTAACAACCCGCAGCACATCGATACTGAAACTATTTGTGCCGTAGGTGGGATTCGAACCCAGACCTCCGTAGTGGCACCCGGGAACTCTACCAACTGAGCTCTCATTCTTAAAGGTATTAGCTGTCGATCACGAGTCCAACATGTGATCCATGGTGACCATGGTGAATCACAGACATGCATACACACATATTCACTCTAACTCACATATACACTCACTCACACACACACACACACACACACACATGCACCACAAGCATTACATACCCGGTAAATTGATTTTAATATTTCAGCTCTTCAGCAGAAAAACTGTTTATGTAAAGAAGCGATAATTAGAAATCCCAAATTATCTTTGTATTTACCCACTGACATCGATGAATTTAAAAATAGAAGGTCCACATCGAGACCTTTATGCGCAAGGGACCTACATATGGACGGCCCTCCAGAAATAACCTCTTTTATTTTTTAAACTGCGCCTATATATAAGCGCGCGTTAGCATGTGGTCACCAGACTGGGTGACAATTGTGGGGAGTTGTGGAGAGAGTTTCCTGCCCTTTCTCACCCCTCTACCTTCCCTACACTAACCTCCCCTCGCCCCCCCACCCCCCCACCCCAACCACCTCGCCTACCATCCGCGCCTCAGCCAAAATGTCCTGCATGGAACTGTGTATCCGTCAAAATAGGAACGGTTTTACTCATATTTGTTTTACTTTTATTTGTGTGAAAAAAATCTATATTGTTTGCATGGTGCAGTTGGATTCTAAATTTGCATTCAACCTGAAATGGTGACTCTGTAATATTGACGACGTGTTACTCTATTAGTATTTTGAGGTAGTGGGTATAGATAGTGTTGATATAGCCCATTTGCTGTTAAAATTCCCCGTTATTTAGATGTTAACAGGAGCTACATTTTTTTTTTTTTTTGCATCACTTATAAATGTCCCCTTTTGGACCCTACAGGCATTTTCCCATTGGTGTTGCTCATTTCTGCTCGTATTTGTCATTCCATTATCAAGTCTTTTTTCTATTCTTTTCATTTCAAGAAACCTCTCCTTTCAATTTAATTTTTTACGAAATCTTCAGACACCACCTACAGATACACGATCCTTTGTGAAAGGTAATCACAAAACATGCTCTGTCTAAGACCAGCGACGGAAACAATGGTGCCATCAAATAAAAAACAGTATTGAAATAAGGATGTACCTTACCGTAAACTAAGATAAAAAAAAAAAATAGGAGAAGGGCAAATTGCACTTGATAGAAATAGGATAAAAAAAATGGTAAGACGAAAGAAGAAAACAAAGTTTGGGATAAAGAGCCAACATCACAAGAAACTGGCAACCCATTGAGAGGTACAAGACGTTACGTCTATAAATCTATATAAAAGTTTAAGAATAGGATCTCAAATATCCAACAACTCATAGAAACCTATGAAATCGTTGACGGCATTGAAACAGAATTCAGTCAAGTGTGAGGCTACCTTTGATATCTCACTTTGGTGTAAAGTATTTATAGATATAACTGTATGTTACATGTAGATTTATATCATTACATTTGGGCGAGATGTACAAATGGAGACTTAATGGTATACAAAGATCTAGGTATAAATGAGCATAAATGTATGTATCATTTAATTATACCTATGCATTCATTTGTGTATTTGATCTATTTACATTATTATAGGTTTCATTTATGAATTTATCATTATTATGATTTTTTTCGCATCCGACCTAGATATGGACCAAAAGGTCTCCTGTCGGCATGCTCCGCCTTTGTAATCCTTTATAACATTGCGGACACACGATTGTGACACATGCTAATATCAAATCTACATAAGTATATTTTTCTTTATTGAATATCTTTCTATATACATCAATTTTCTAACAAGATTATTTTGGTAAAGAAAGCCATGTCAATGCAACAGCGATTGAAGCCATATGGATATAGTTCTGATATTATGTATCAAGAATCATGAATGGATATCCATAAGAATATTTGTGAATGAATAGTTGTATATCAACAAATAAGAAAAGCATATTTATGTATTTCAGACAGCAGGGACCAAGGCAAGTGCATATATATAAGCTTGTACAGGCATGCCATGTATATTTTCATGCGACACCTTTGGGTATAGGCTATGACACAATTATATCTCGTGTTACAACCAACGGACATAGAAATAATATTTTGTTTGCCTAGAATAATGCATATAATTCAGTATAAGCACTATACAGTATTTATGATTTTATATGAACACGGAATGATGTGCCATTAGACATGAGATGACAAGTTACATGTATATTTTGAAGCAAACAATTATATAAAGGATTACAAAAAGTATGTATGTGTAAGAAATGGCATGGAAACAGCTGGGTTATATCGATTGTGTGTATGTGTGTGTGTGTGTGTGTGTGTGTATGTGTGTGTGTGTGTGTGTGTGTGTGTGTGTGTGTGTGTGTGTGTGTGTGTGTGTGTGTGTGTGTGTGTGTGTGTGTGTGTGTGTGTGTGTGATCGCGTTTGTAGGTGCATGAGTATGCATGCTGGTCTTTGTGCTCATGAAGGTGTGGACGTGAGCATATTGTGGATGTAGGTGAGGACCTGAGTGAGCATACTCGCGCGTCAGGGTACGTGACGTTGGGAGAGTGTGTATGGGGGAACGTGCGTTGGAGACCTGAAGGTTAGGCTGGCGGAAAAAAGATCTGGGTTAAAAATGCAATGGACTCCAGGGTGGATATGGTTTGTGAAGATGTGGGTAAGTAAGCGTGAGATAGGAAGAGAGAGAGGGAAAGAGAAAGAGAGAAGGAGAAGGGAGTGGGAGAGAGAAAAAGAGGGGACAGACGAGAGGGAGAGAAAAGAAAAAGGTAAGGAGAGGGAAAGAGAGGGAATGAGGGATGGATATAGTGTGAGTATTTGTGTGTGTGTGTGTGTGTGTGTGTGTGTGTGTGTGTGTGTGTGTGTGTGTGTGTGTGTGTGTGTGTGTGTGTGTGTGTGTGTGTGTGTGTGTGTGTGTGTGTGTGTGTGTGTGTGTGTGTGTGTGTGTGTGTGTGTGTGTGTGTGTGTATGTATGTGTGTGTGTGTGTGTGTATGTGTGTGTAAAAGAGAGTGAATGAGAGAGAGAGAGAGAGTGAGAGAGAAAGAAGACAGAGATAGAGAGAAGAGAGATAGAGAGAAGAAAGAGAGAGAAGCAGGGATAGAAAGACAAATATATAGATGGGTATATAGGCAGATAGAGAGGTGTCAAGATAAGAGGGAGGGAGGAGGGTGGAGGGGAGTGGAATATATAGGAAATGGAATGGGTGGGAGTGGTTTCTATGCCTTTTTCTTTTTGGCTACCCCCCATGTAGGGGGAAAAAGCCTTTGGTATATGTATGTATATAGCCAGATAGACAAATAGAAATGTATATAGGTAGACAAATAAAAGTATAAGTAGAAAACAAACAAACATATAAGTAGATAGAGAAGTCGACCAATATACATCTGATGACCCCCCCACCCCCACCCCCACCCCCCGGGGTTCCAGGAGAGGCAGACAGACGAACCTCGTCTTTCCAGACTTGTGCCCTTACCTGGAATCAATTCCAGAACCTTGACACACTACTTATATACGGGTTATGGTTTACGAGTTCAAAGATATGTGCTGTCTACATATGTTTCTACCTTTGTATACGATTTCTTATATGAAATATATATATTTTTTATGGTTTAACGTCACAAACTCCTCCCTATCCGAAGGCTAGGACGATGCCCCTCACAGAGGGTTTTATGAAGTATATAAGACACATTATAGCAGTGACTCAGACCCTACAGGTATCCTTGAAGGTAAAATGCAATAAAAAAAAAAGAAGAACAAGAATGTCAGGAGCCTATGATAGGAGACGCATAGCTACGGCCGAAGCCGTCACCTTTCTCCT
>NC_134787.1:5757311-5764811 GCF_046742065.1 Oratosquilla oratoria
AATTGAATTTTTTTTTTTTTTTTTTGAGAGGTGTTATAATATGTTTTAGCTTTTTCTTGTGTTTTGTTGATCAAATACTTTGGATATTTTAAATTCTGACCAATCTCATAAAGAAATTTCACTTCATCTTCAAAATACTCAGGAGAACAAACATACATACATACATATACCAAGGCTTTTTCACCCTTACAAGGGGGGTAGCCAAAAAGAAAAAGGCATAAAATCATTCCCACCAATTCCATCCCTGAATATACATATATATACAGTATATATACATATATATATATATATATATATATATATATATATATATATGTATATATATATATATATATATGGGTTATTATCAAAAGAGTGACAAATCAAAAGAGTGACATGACAAAAGAGTGACAAAATATACGGAAATTCAAAAGAGTGACAAGACAAAAGAGTGACAAAAAATTAGAGAAAGAGTGGCATGACAAAAGATTGACTAAAAATACGGAAATTCAAAGTCTACCTCTCTTACAGGTCATAGGGGCACAGTATTCCGTAGATTAGTCGTTGTTGTTAATATGATTAATTCTATATATATGTATGTGTTTGAGCTGTATGTAAATAGATAGATAGCGAGCGAGTGAGACACACACACACACACACACACACACACACACACACACACACACACACACACACACACACACACACACACACACACACACACACACACACACATACACACATAAATTTTCAAACTGCCATTTATTTGTGTAATAAACACCAAACATCTGTTAAATTATGTACAGTAGGTACGAATGTAAAGAAGTTTAGCAAAACCACGTAGGAAGAAAGAACCATCAACGTGACAGAGAGGTTACAGAGCCGAAACTCCTAGCCTCTTCTTGAATGCCACTTAAATATATATGTATGTATGTATGTATGTATATATATATACAGATCTTTGTCAGTTTGAGAGGCTTAATTACGAAGGTCAAAGAATTTGATCCCTGCATTTGTAGTTGATCTTTTGATACATGGTTGGGCTACTGGCAGTGGCCGGTGGTATATTTTATTAATTTTATTTTTTTATTATTTATTTCTACGGTCTCATTATCACTGAAGAAACCAAGGACAATAAAATCCGTACAAATGACTTTATAATGATTCAGTCGATGGGGGCAGGTTACTTTCACTCTCAGCGTCACCCACCAAGATTTCCTCCATCTATATGGAGTATTCATCATCTACAGGAATACAATCTGCCAAGAACAAATAATAACTTGGAGGCCCGGCACAGAAGGCTTGAAACGGTGGTAGAACGTTACCACATGGGAGTATTTTTAATGATTAAGGAGTTTTTAAAAGAAGAACATCGAACACAACAAGAAGTGGAGCGAATAATTGCTGGGAGTAACCAACAAAAAAAGAAAAAAGAACAAATCCAAAGGGAACAGCGACTTGCTACTGTTATAGCTAGATATGGAACTGCCTCTCTTGATGATTACCTTAGGGGCATTGCATACAACCTTCATTTGGGTGCAGCCAATGTCGATGAGCCTAATATTAGTGATGGCGATGTTACTAGTGATGAAAATTAAAAATTAAACATTATTTTACCCTTTTTAATTAATTTTTATGTTCAATTAATAAAATTTTCAACTGTTTTAAATATATTTTTTTAATGTTATTGCAGTTTCTGAATGTTTTTATGGCATGTTCAATTTTTATGTTCAATTAATAAAATATTTCTACTGTTTTAAGAATAGTTGTTTTTTTTAATGTTATTACAGTTACTGAATTTTTTTATGGCATGTTCAATAAATAAAATTTTTGCCTTATCTGAAGCACTCGTTTGAATTGTCACTCTTTTGATTTTTATTTAATTGTGTCACTCTTTTGATTTGTCACTCTTTTAATCACTATTTTAAGAGTGTCACTCTTTTGATTTGTCACTCTTTTAATCACTATTTTAAGAGTGACAAATCATGTCACTCTTTTGATTTGTCACTCTTTTGAACGGATCCCATATATATATATATATATATATATATATATATATATATATGTATATATATATATATATGTGTATATATATATGCATATATCTATATACATATACATATCCATATCCATATACAGTACATATACATATGCATATACATATGCATATACATATATATAAACATATAAAAATATACGTATATATCTATATACATATGTATATATTCATTGTACTTAACTGATGAAGTTTCCCCCTCCGTTTAGCCCAACTAACCCCAAGATACATACATACATACATATACCAAGGCTTTTTCCCCCTTCCAAGGGAGGTAGCCAAAAAAGGAAAGGCATAAAAACACTCCCACCCATTTCATCCCTAAATACACTCCACACCCCTCCCACCCTCCCTCTCATCTGAGCACCTCCTGGATGACGGGTCATCCCTGCACCCTGCCCACCGCCCTGGGTCAGAAGCAGTGTCGCAAGACACAGCACATCCACAGCAAGGCCGCTTCATTTAATCGGCGACCCCCCCTCTCCGTCCCCCCTTGCATATAAGGAGAGGACGGGGAGAAATCCCATCGGGCTACGTCAAAATTTACTCACACATACTACCCCACCCCCACACCCCCGCCCATTCCTCCTCATGCAATCACACATCATCCATATACAACCATTCTCCACTCACCTCTGTCTTCCGTCCTCTCCCTTCCTTCCTCAACAGACATTCCCCTCTTCCCCAAAGCCCCTTTCACCCCATCCATCCATCTCATCCTAGGACGTCCCCTCATGTTCACTCCCTCCACATCTGCCTTCCATACCTCTTTTACTAGTCTTTCTTCACTCATTCTTTCCATGTGTCCAAACCATCCTAATATTCTTTCATCAACCCTATCTCCCAAATCGTTTTTCACCCCTGTTCTCCTCCTCACCTCCTCATTTCTCACTCTATCCAGCCTAGTAACCCCCACCATACTTCTCAGACACCTCATCTCAAACACATTCAAACTCCTTCTCTCTTCTTCTCTTATGTTCCACGTTTCTGCCCCATACAGTGCTGTTGGCACAATCACTCCTTCATACAGTCTCCTCTTCGCATCCATTCCCAAATGTCTATTCCTCATTACACTCTTTAATCCACCAAGGCATTTACTCGCTTCTCTCAATCTGTGTCAGGATTAGAAATGGAGAGAGTGAGTGGTTTGAAGTAAAGGTGGGACTTCGTCAAGGATGCGTTATGTCGCCCTGGCTGTTCAACTTATACATGGATGGGGTGGTGCGAGAGGTGAATGCTAGGGTAGTGGGTCAGGGATTGGAGATGGTTAAAGAAAATGGAGAAAAGTGGGAGGTGAGCCAGCTGTTGTTTGCGGACGACACTGCGCTTGTGGCAGGGTCAGAGGAGGGATTGAGGAAGCTGGTGGCAGAGTTTGGGAGAGTATGTGATAGAAGAAAGCTAAAGATAAATGTGGGTAAAAGTAAGGTGATGAGATGTACAAGGGGTGAAAGTGGCAGTAGACTGGAAGTGAACATTAAGGGAGAGCGACTGGAGGAAGTGGATAGTTTTAGATACTTGGGTGCAAGTGTAGTAGGAAAAGGTGGAGTGAAGGTGGAGGTAGAATGTAGATTGAGAGAAGCGAGTAAATGAACCCCAAGATAACAACAAATATTCCTTACGTACTCCTTTGGTCATCACCAAACTACTTTATTCGGCTGACGATCCCCCCCCCCCACACACACACACCCTTCAGCTGTCATTTTACTAAACTAACCGATCCCATGGTCACTCGTTTAACTGAATTCTGAGCAAGACCGACATATTGGCAGGACTCTATATTCGGCTCGTCAATCCCCGGCACCGAACCCAACCAACCCCAGCTCCCCTGCAACTGGTTGCGATGGTTACGGAAGCAGTACTAGTATGCAGTACTCGATCTCCCCAACTCCTTCCTCCCTCTCTCCCCACCACCCAAAGCCTTCTCGTTTCCTCCCCCCATTCTCGTCCAATCCCTTCCGGCATATGGGAGAGACATGGAAGTGGGAGGGAGAGGGGGAGAGGGGGAGGATGGAGTGGGAGAGTTGACGGGGAAGGTGAATGGAAACATCGAAGTTGAGGGAGAGCGAGCGAGAGGTGGTAACACTGACGGAGTCCAATAGAATACTGTCCGGCAGAATGATTACGTAAATACAATATTCGAACGGGGAATGAATAATTGATCAATAAACATATGTAAACAGATTTAGAAATGTTACACGACTTCGAAATTTTAAGAGGAATCAATGACAACGTCAGATTAATAGTTGTACTTTTATAGCGCAAAGCGTAGGTTTAATCTCGACGTGGGTTGAACCCAATGAACATAGAATTGAAGTCTATAGTACTTATAAGATTCAGTTGAATAAACATTCAAGCGATATATTCTAATGTTGATTAATTGATCAAATTGTTCATTTGCTTTATGACCTACAAATGTATTTACTCATTATTTATTCAATTTGTCGATTAATTTATTTATCTATTTATTCATTTATATATTCACTTACTAATTTATTTGTTTTTACTTGTTTATTTTGGTATGTTACGTATTTGTCTATTCATCTATTTTTATTTTTTATATATTTGTTATTTTATTCTTACTTTTTTTTGTATCGAGGCCCCACGTGGACTAAAAAGGGCTTCTGTTGAAATGCTTTGCCATTGCAATGACTTGCAACGCATATATATGTAAATGGGTTCAGAAAGCCAGGTCACCATGAGTGGACAGAGAGATATGTCTGGCTTATGTTTCAAATTCTATGTGCACTTCAAACACACTTCACACTATCCATACAACCCTAGAAAGTGGGATTAAGCCAACGCGTTGAATGCAGAGGCTGTATCGTCCGCCGGAGGTTAAGCAGGTAATCCTCTTGAGGATGCATAAGGCTCCACACATTTTTTGCGTATATATATACATATACATATATATATATATATATATATATATATACATATATATATATACATATATATATGTATATATATATATATATATATACATATATATATACACATATATATGTATGTATGTATGTATATATATATATATATATATGTATATACTGTATATATATATATATATATATATATATATATATATATATACTTCAGATGTCTCTCAACTTCTCCACACGATTATTAAGTCAAGGTGATTAGCTTTGGGCTTTCGCGAGTAGAGTTATCGATACGTTATTGTATTTTTGGCGGTTCATTACACGAGCCAATGCTTTCAGATGGTGTTGTGGTCTTTTATTGGACAATAGATTTCGGGACAATACGGTGGAACTATGCAAGTGTGGATATGATATTGGAGTGTTATTGTGGCGCCTCGTCTGGCATATTGTCCTGTGTTATTACCACACTGCATGCGTTAAGTTCCCCATCCACGAGACGATCTGATCTTGAGGCCGCCTGACAGATTTGGTCGGATCCGACAAGATTGGATCGTGTATGTACTGAGTTTGGTTTGTCCGGCCAACATACACGAATCAATCTGGTCGGATTTTGCCAGATCTC
The DNA here is from genome assembly GCF_046742065.1 of Oratosquilla oratoria. Classification (NCBI taxonomy): domain Eukaryota; kingdom Metazoa; phylum Arthropoda; class Malacostraca; order Stomatopoda; family Squillidae; genus Oratosquilla; species Oratosquilla oratoria. The sequence continues at coordinate 5,762,845 of NC_134787.1, forward strand.
CCCGGCGACCTAACGACCAGATCGTACTATGGATGGGGTCCCTTGAGCCGAGTACCGTTGATTCTGTCCATTATAAGAGATATTACCCATTGTAATATCTCTGTAAATTAATGTTTATTTTCCTTCTTTGTCATATGGTTATGAAACCATAGCTCGTGAGGAAACCAACGATCACCATCTGGCGTTCCTGACAGAAACCCTCAAATCCAGTTACGGCGCCGTTGTGTCTGTGTGGTCTCAAAGCTGGACAGTCTGTACGTGACTATGTACAAGACAACCTGGTAGTATGGACATCTGTCATCTATTCTGTTAACTTGCCTGTATCCTCATACCTTCCAGCAGAAAAGGGAATAAATCCATCTCAATCAAATCTATCTCAATTGTACCACGAGTTGATATCTTCATTGTCTAGCTGTCATCAAACTTGTTTATATAACTGTATGTAATCTTTGGACAGGAAAGTGCTGATCTTAATGCGATTAACTTTTTTCGTACTGAGTGGTACTGAGGGGTTTTATGGTTCCCAAACAACATCTATCAATCTCTAGAGTAACTCCGATAAAACATATATATATATATATATATATATATATATATATATATATATATATATATATATATACAACAGTAATCACATAAAACACGTGAATAAAGATTTATGCTTGTAACCACGAGGAAAATAAAGATCGGAATACTGAACGTTTTCGTCTATTAAGACATTTTCAAAGTACATAGTGTCACAACAAAGAATAACTTAAATATAATAATATAGAAAACAGGAGAGGTCACACAACGTAAATACGAAAGGAATATCATACAAAGAAACGAAAATATAAAAACAATAAATAAAATGGGTGACAAATGAAACAGGTGAAAAAATGACACACAACATAAACCATAAGGATGACCAATGACAAGGTGAAAAAAAGAACATTCAACATCAAAGATAATAACAAGAAATAAGAAGGGTGACAATTGACACATGTGATTCAACATAAAGAATGACTTACAAAGAAACAAATTATATACATATGCATACATACATATAAATATATAATAGAAAATAATAATAACAAGAAAAAATAAATAAAAATGGATGACAGATGACACAGGTGAAAAAAGGTCACACAAGATGGCTAAGGCGGAGCTTTGGGACATTGTCCTACAATTTGGTTAATCACAAAATTATCTAATTTAAAAAGACCAGTGCTTAAATTAAGATTTTCATTAAAAGTTTTTTTAATGATACACGATTCAATTATATTTCTTATCAAATAAGAATTACTTGAAACAATTTCCCAAGAAATTGTTTCAAGTAATTCTTATTTGATAAGAAATATAATTAATCACAAAATTATCTAATTTAAAAAGACCAGTGCTTAAATTAAGATTTTCATTAAAAGTTTTTTTAATGATACACGATTCAATTATATTTCTTATCAAATAAGAATTACTTGAAACAATTTCTTGGGAAATTGTTTCAAGTAATTCTTATTTGATAAGAAATATAATTGAATCGTGTATCATTAAAAAAACTTTTAATGAAAATCTTAATTTAAGCACTGGTCTTTTTAAATTAGATACTTTTGTGATTAACCAAATTGTAGGACAATGTCCCAAAGCTCCGCCTTAGCCATCTTGTGTGACCTTTTTTCACCTGTGTCATCTGTCATCCATTTTTATTTTTTTTCTTGTTATTATTATTTTCTATTATATATTTATATGTATGTATGCTTTTGGTGCTCTTCGTATAAAAAAAAAAACATATTTCCAAAAAGTGTTCTTGTTATCAAGATGAGAAGGAGTCTGAGTTGTCAAGGAAATGCAAATGTTTGGTATTCAACGCGTCATCCTCCACTCACTCTCAATACGGGAAATTAAATCCGGATTTTTTTTTTTTTTTTCAGACGATCAAGAGTTGAAACATTAGTTCAGAAAGCGTCTCCCCAATGACTCCTGAGTTTTTT
>NC_134787.1:5769811-5789811 GCF_046742065.1 Oratosquilla oratoria
CACACACACACACACACACACACACACACACACACACACACACAGTTGGCAGTTGGAGAGAGCAGACGTTCGACCCAGCTGTTCAAGTCAATGAAAACAAACTAGAGTTACTAAATATTGTGTTGTAGAAAATGGGGTTCCAATTTATAAGTGATAAGGTAAATTAAGGTGATTAATAAGAAATAGTGAAAAACGACATTACATAAAGTCATAACCTGGAATGTAAGTGTAATTATAAAAATAACTATAGTTTAAAACTATGGTGAATTAAGATCAAAGATATAGTGAATTGATTAGAGGTAATATTGACATGGATATTAGAAATTATTGGAGGTATTTGAGAAGAGTCCATTAGAATGGATAAAAGACTCTTTAAGCAAAAGGCCTATTAGAACTGTAGAGATGATAAGTTGAATTGTAGAGAAGAGAATAGTGGGGTTCCACAGAGTTCGATTCTACCCCCTGTAATGTTCTTAGTGTACATCAATGATATGATAAACACGGTTCTATTCTACTCCCTGTAATGTTCTTAGTGTACATCAATGATATGATAAACAGAGTTCGATTCTACCCCCTGTAATGTTCTTAGTGTACATCAATGATATCATAAAGAGTTCGATTCTACCCACTGTAATGTTCTTAGTGTACATCAATGATATGATAAACAGAGTTTGATTCTATCCCCTGTAATGTTCTTAGTGTACATAAATGATATGATAAACAGAGTTTGATTCTACCCCCTGTTATGCTTTTAGTGTACATCAATGATATGATAAACACAGTTCGATTCTACCCCCTGTAATGTTCTTAGTGTACATCAATGATATGATAAACAGAGTTTGATTCTACCCCCTGTAATGTTCTTAGTGTACATCAATAATATGATAAACAGAGTTTGATTCTAGCCCCCTGTAATGTTCTTAGTGTACATCAATGATATGATAAACAGAGTTCGATTCTACCCCCTATTATGTTTTTAGTGTACATCAATGATATGATAAACACAGTTCGATTCTACTCCCTGTAATGTTCTTAGTGTACATCAATGATATGATAAACAGAGTTCGATTCTACCCCCTGTAATGTTCTTAGTGTACATCAATGATATGATAAACAGAGTTTGATTCTACCCCCTGTAATGTTCTTAGTGTACATCAATAATATGATAAACATAGTTTGATTCTACCCCCTGTAATGTTCTTAGTATACATCAATGATATGATAAAGAGTTCGATTCTACCCCCTGTAATGTTCTTAGTGTACATCAATGATATGATAAACAGATCGATTCCACCCCCTGTAATGTTCTTAGTGTACATCAATGATATGATGAAGAGTTCGATTCTACCCCCTGTAATGTTCTTAGTATACATCAATGATATGATAAACAGAGTTCGATTCTACCCCCTGTAATGTTCTTAGTGTACATTAATGGTATGATAAACACAGTTCGATTCTACTCCCTGTAATGTTCTTAGTGTACATCAATGATATCATAAAGAGTTCGATTCTACTCCCTGTAATGTTCTTAGTGTACATCAATGATATGATAAACAGAGTTCGATTCTACCCCCTGTAATGTTCTTAGTATACATCAATGACATGATAAACACAGTTCGATTCTACTCCCTGTAATGTTCTTAGTGTACATCAATGATATGATAAACAGAGTTCGATTCTACCCCCTGTAATGTTCTTAGTGTATATCAATGATATGATAAACAGAGTTTGATTCTACCCCCTGTAATGTTCTTAGTGTACATCAATGATACGATAAAGAGAGTTCGATTCTACCCCCTGTAATGTTCTTAGTGTACATCAATATGATGAACAGAGTTCGATTCTACCCCCTGTAATGTTCTTAGTGTACATCAATTATATGATAAACAGTTTGATTCTACCCCCTGTAATGTTCTTAGTGTACATCAATGATATGATAAACAGAGTTCGATTCTACCCCCTGTAATGTCCTTAGTGTACATCAATGATATGATAAAGATTCGATTCTACCCCCTGTAATGTTCTTAGTGTACATCAATGATATGATAAACAGAGTTCGATTCTACCCCAGTAATGTTCTTAGTGTACATCAGTGATATGATAAACAGAGTTTTATTCTACCCCTTGTAATGTTCTTAGTGTACATCAATGACATGATAAACACAGTTCGATTCTACCCCCTGTAATGTTTTTAGTGTACATCAATTATATGATAAACAGAGTTCGATTCTACCCCTTGTAATGTTCTTAATGTACATCAATGTTATGATAAATGGAACAAGGAGCCATGTAAATTTATTTTTGGATGATGTTAAGACCACTAAGAAAGTGAAAAACAAATAGAAATGCAAATAGCTTCACGAAGACCTACATAAAGTTTATGAATGGAGCCAAAACTGGAAAATGAACTACGTTAGGAAGAAATGTAAATTCTTCGAATTGGGTGAAAGAAAAAAATGTGATGAATAGATATACGGTAGAATGGAAATTAATTCATAGCAAAAAAGAAAATGTAAAATAATTTGGAGATTTTAATCAGGGAGGAACTTTTGGAAGAAAATCATATAAAGAGGATAACAAGAAAAACTTATAAGTTGTTGAGTAATGAGTAGCTTTTCATTGCATGGAAGACATAAGAAAAGTAGAAACAATTTACGTTGGAGCAACACAGATGATCTTAAGCAGAGGGAAAAGGAAGAGACGGAATGATATTGATATCTATATCAGAAAGAAGAATAAAAAGAAAATTGGAAAAGAGAACCTGCTGCTAAGGATTTAAAGACATACAAGAGGGCACATTATAAAGCTGAAAAAGCTAAATTACTTAAAAGGTGTTAGGAGGTGTATGTTTCCATATAGAGGCAATTTGTGTAAAACATTAAAAGGTAGTATTATACAGAACAAAAATATATACGTTCGATAAGTGGAGGCAAAGAATAGGAATCCCAAAAGCTCACCTCTAACTTCGTCTACAACAACCAGGTAAATACAACTAGATAGACACACATGCAAACATGTACAGTATATATGTGCATGTATATATATATATATATATATATATATATATATACATGCATATGTATATATATGTATATATATGTATATATATGTATATATATATATATATTATATATATATATATATATATATGTATGTAGAGATATTGGGACAAATTATGGGAAAGGTGGAGGGGGAAACACGGGTCTTTATCTGAATATCGAGTTTATTCCTGACCGGTTTTGCTTACAATAGCTTCTTCAGAGGAGTGTTACTCTGGGTCGAAGTTGGCGGTGTATATAGTGAGTCAGGCCCACGTTCCCTCCTGGCGGAGTGGTTGGTGGCTGGTTCCAGTACAACATGTCAAACAGCATCGGTACAATATATATATAATATAATACAATAATAGTAATATAATAATAATACAACATAACACGATCTATGACACAATACACAATATAATATATAATATAATATACCATACCAAATCATATCATAGTATATCACATTATAACACAACATAATAATTAGCATAATAATAATAGTAGTACTAATAACAATAATAATTATAATGATAATAATAATACTGTAAAAATAATAATATTATTAGTAGTAGTAGTATTACTATTATTATTATTATATGTTATACCGATGCTGTTTGAGGTGTTATACTGGAACAGTTGAAACTTTACACATGGCTGCCGGACACAGCACGGGTCGGGAAGTGGGAGAAGTGGAGTGGACGGAATGCACGGCAGAGTATGCAGCTGAAAGACGCCCAGGACAACTCCGACATAACACGGTGACAAAATATGGTGACATTTATTTTCATATATATATATTTCCATTTTTCAAAACTCGTATATTTATTCTTATTATAATTTTATTGATTATATATCGATGCTAATTATTATGTTGTGTTATAATGTGATATACCATATGATTTGGTATGGTATATTATATTATATATTATATTGTGTATTGTGTCATAGATCGTGTTATGTTGTATTATTATTATATTACTATTATTGTATTATATTATATATATATTGTACCGATGCTGTTTGACATGTTGTACTGGAACCAACCACCAACCACTCCGCAAGGAGGGAACGTGGGCCTAACTCACTATATACACCGCCGACTTCGACCCAGAGTAACACTCCTCTGAAGAAGCTATTGTAAGCGAAACCGGTCAGGAATAAACTCGATATTCAGATAAAGACCCGTGTTTCCCCCTCCACCTTTCCCATATATATATATATATATATATATATATATATATATATATATATATATATATATATATATATATATATATATGTGAGTGTGTGTGTGTGTGTGTGTGTGTGTGTGTGTGTGTGTGTGTGTATGTGTGTGTGTTTGTGTTTGTGTATGTGTGTGTGTGTGTGCGTGTGTGTGTGTGTGTGTGTATGTGTGTGTGTGTGTGTATATATATATATACATATATGTGTGTGTGTGTGTGTGTGTGTGTGTGTGTGTGTGTGTGTGTGTGTGTGTGTGTGTGTGTGTGTGTGTGTGTGTGTGTGTGTGTGTGTGTGTGTGTGTGTGTGTGTGTGTGTGTGTGATTCACCATGGTTTCATCATCGTCTCTCACCACCACGGTCTTGGATCACGTGTTAGATTCATGATCGACAACTATTTCCCTCCCGGAATAGAGCTTAGAGCTCGTATGTGACCGATCTATGGTGGGTAATGCTGTGACCTTACACGCACACACACCCCGAACTCCCAGCCCACTAGAGCTGGAGTAACGACCCGCAGCACAGCGATACTGAAATTACTTCAGCCTTGGGCTGGATTCAAACCTGGACCTCCGTAGTGGCAGCCAGGGACTCTACCACTGCGCCACGAGTCGTGTGTGTGTGTGTGTGTGTGTGTGTGTGTGTGTGTGTGTGTGTGTGTGTGTGTGTGTGTGTGTGTGTGTGTGTGTGTGTGTGTGTGTGTGTGTGTGTGTGTGTGTGTGTGTGTGTGTGTGTGTGTGTATGAGTGTGTGGAATGGTGGTGTCCAGGGTTCGTCTTCAGGGATATCCATTGGCATAGAAAGGAAATCATTATATATCGGCACATGTGTCATCCTGGGAAAAGTCCCCTGGAGGCCTTTCTCCAGCTATTATCGAATATATATATTTACATCCACTGAATGGTCCCCAGTAAACAGATTTATATCTTTTCAACCACGTTAATTCACTTTAATTCCATACAATCACAGTTGAGACTGACGAGGAGCTCGATGAAAGTATATATACGGAAACTGATACGTTGTTAAGCTAAGAACTCGACCCCGGCTCAGACGTAACAAGTGACAGTGGCCTAGCCCATTGCGCTATCAATATATATATATATATATATATATATATATATATATATATATATATATATATATATATATATATGTGTGTGTGTGTGTGTGTGTGTGTGTGTGTGTGTGTGTGTGTGTGTGTGTGTGTGTGTGTGTGTGTGTGTATTCGCAAAGCCAAAATGTAGTTGCACATATGCAAAATGTTTAAATATAACCCACTATCGGAGAAACGAGGGAAAAGAAACAGATGATCTGTATATTTCGACCACAACTGTGGTCCACTTCAGCGGATAAGTACAAAGGTTAGATGACGTGAATATATACAATAAGAATGATACATAATAGGAACAGGGGAAGGTGGATCAAGTCACATGTCCGAGATGGGGCGGACTCGAGATAGGTGGCAACAATCTATTAACCACATAAGTTGTGATGCAATTTGGTGACCATTGGCCTTTGTAAGTATTAAAATCTGAGAGGTGTTTGATAAAAAAAAAAGATTAAACTATCTTTCTCCTAAAACTACAACTGGATTTATAAATGATTTCTGGGTTGTTCCAATCTATGCGGTGATCCTTTGTGGATATATGGAGGAAGACCGCGGAATTGCTTTGTGCCTATCTTACAGAGTTTTGGTGTTATTTTACTCTGGTATTGAGGTCTCTACCTTTTTGGCCCCAGAAACCTCATTACAATTTTTACAAGGTATTTTGTACACTCTAGGGTTACTATCTTCTTGGGGTCTATGGTGTATGTTCTCTATTTTATGAAAAATATTATTAGGATAATTGAAGACTAATTTAATTTTCTCTTGTGGTAACATGTTCGATACTTCGTCCAATAAATGATTGTATGGAATTTTGATGCAGTTATTATTCCTATTGTGTTGGATCTTTGTTTGAGAAGAGTTCTTATAACAACTAGTATTTGCTTTGCTAAGGGTTTTTTGCTAACAACCATTTTGGGTAACATAACTTGCTCAATTGTGAGTTTATTGTTTCTGATTCATGATCTAAAAATTGGGCGATATAAATTCTTAATGCTCATAAATAGAGGCCCGAGGCAACACAGTTTAACCCTTTTTGGATGAAGTATCTAAAATGTTACCACAAGAGGAAATTAAATTAGTACGGTAAAACATATGCTCATCCATCAACAATAATATTGAAGTTAAAAAAAGGATGCATTTATAAAATTCCTTGCAAAACGTGTAATCAATTTTACATAGGTCAAACTGCCAAACCCTTAAGCATCAAAATTGAACAACACAAGAAAAATGTTAGGGACAGTAATAACTCTAGTGAAATCTTCAAACATGTTGAATTGAATAATCATCCTGTTGATTGGGATAATGCCATGCCATCTAACACACCAATAACATAATAGTAAGAAACTTAATAGAGTGCAGTTTGATCCATACCACTCGTGGTCAAAATACAAACTTACACAAAGGCTTATACAAATTTCACATTTTTATCTGCCAGGAAATTAACAAAAGAGTAATAAGGTAAAATGTAACCCTGCGACTGTGACCTGACGTTGCCCCTTACTTATTAATGGGGGAATTGACCCTTGCGACTTGACCTACCGCTTTCCAGGGGTAAATGTCCTCTCCTCTCATGTAAACTGTCCTTGTTCCTTCTTCATGTTCATATAAAATATGTATTTCTGTTTGATTACGTACTTTTTGCACTGAATATGTAATATACGAAAGCGCTCTGCTTCGTTAGTTTCTTTTTTCCAAGAGGTCTACTTTGCATAAGTAAACACACGTACCCGTGTTCTTATTAGAATATATATATATATATATATATATATATATATATATATATATATATATACATATATAAATGAATGAATATACATATAAATATATACGTGTATATATATATTTATATATATATAAATATATATATATATATATATATATATATATGTATATGTATGTATATATATACTGTATACATATATGTATATATATATTCATATATATACACACACGCACACAAACATATATATATATATATATATATATGTGTGTGTGTGTGTGTGTGTGTGTGTGTGTGTGTGTGTGTGTGTGTGTGTGTGTGTGTGTGTGTGTGTGTGTGTGTGTGTGTGTGTGTTTGTGTGTGTGTGCGTGTGTGTGTGTGTGTGTGTGTGTGTGTGTGTGTGTGTGTGTGTGTGTGTGTGTGTGTGTGTGTGTGTGTGTGTGTGTGTGTGTATGTATGTGTGTGTGTAAATATACATATATATATATATATATATAAATATATATGTATATATATATACATATATATATATGATATATATACATATATATATACATATATATATTCGCAAAACTATGTGTTTGTCACGTTTGGTATGGTGTCTCTGTGTTCGAACATAGAACCTCCTACGTAGCCTCTCTACTCCATTTAAAGCATGCGTCATTCATCGTAGGACACAAGAACAGAATGGGACCTGTTGTGTGTCTCGTTTTACACATACAAGTGAATGCAGGTTGTCACCCAATAGGCTACATTCGTCTGGCATCTCGCCCCCGTTTTTGTATATACACTTTTTTATGTACGAAAAATCAAATGGCTCATTCATAAATAATATTAACAGCATTTTATTTTTAGATTTTTGATAAGCTATCTGCTGCCGAATTAACATTTATGACAATGATTTTAGCGAAATGTGCATTATTGTCGTTAGTTTTGCCGTACTCGTCGTCGTCGTCGTCTTCGTCGTCGTCATCGTCGTTATTACATCATGATTGGGACAATCTCAGTATGTATTCTGATGATTATAAATATTAATTTGTCATTTACCTTATTATTTTTTCATACAAAATTACAGTTCCTACACAAATAGATTTCCTCTGTAATTGAAAAGCACTTGATATTATTGACCAATCAACAACTGCAATCATTATAGGAATCAAGAAAATTAAAACAAACGCAGAGAACTCAGTTATACGACATAGCAACAAAAAACATATACAGATGGCTACCTATAACTATTAAAATACATCAGACAAGAAATATATACATATATACTCATACTTTTTTTCAGAAACCACCGGTAAATTGAAAAAAAAAATGGACACCAAAAGTTTTCGTCTATTTAAGACATTTTCAAAGGTACAAAAAAGCAATACAGAAAGAAAGAATATATACACGAGAAGACAGGATATTCGGAAAAATCCCATGTTACAAATGATCACACACAATCTTATCAATAATAAAACTGTCAAGTAATTCATATTACTTTAAAAAAAAATTATGTAACAAGATTCAATGATATTTCTTTCTACAATATTATTACAAGATGTAATTACTTTTGAGTTTCCCCAGTCAATATTATGTCCATAATCCGTTTGGTGGACAAATAATGTTCTTGACAATTGCCCCGTTCTAATACTAAAATAAAATAAAATAAAAATAAATAAATAAATAAATAAAAATTACTGTGTCTCCGTCACTTCCGTACATATTTGGTCTAATTAAAACTCATAAAGTTAATAACCCAGTTAGGTCCATAACTTGTTCTATTGGGTCTTGCACATATAAGTTGTCAAAATGGCTAGTGTCTCTTCTCAGTCCTCTTGTTGGGACAATTTCCCAGTCTCACATCAAAGATAATGTTGATTTAACCAAAAAGTTGCTTGAACAAAATCTCACATTTGATTTTAAGTTGGTTAGTTTCGATATCAAAAGTTTATTTACCCGAGTCCCGGTGTTAGATTTGTTAGGATTTCTGGAAAAAGAGTTAAAGAAACAAGACTTAACACTCCCTGCTCATACTGTTACTAGTTTAATTAAATTATGTGTAATAGACTCTAAGTTTGAATTTAATGGAAACTTTTATACTGAAACATTTGGTATGGCTATGGGGAGCTGTCTGTCTCCAATTCTTAGCAATTTGTACATTGAGTTTTTTGAAAGAGATTATTACCAAACATTCTTCCAAATAATGCAGTATGGTACAGGTATGTTGACGACATTCTATGCATTTGGCCTAATGATCAACATTTGGATACTTTTTTGTCAGATTTAAATAAGTTTTTTGAAAGAGAGTTATTACCAAACATTCTTCCAAATAATGCGGTATGGTACAGGTATGTTAACAACATTCTATGCATTTTGCCTAATGATCAACATTTAGATATTTTTGTCAGATTTAAATAATTTGGTGCATTCCATTAAATTCACAGTAGAGGTAGAAGAAAATAATGCTTTATCATATTTAGACGTAAATATTCACCAATGTTGAAGATACTTTAAACTTGAAGTTTACAGGAAGCCAACCAATGTCCTTTCATACATTCATTTTTACTCTTATCTCAGTCAAAACACCAAGTTGTCAATTCTTTCATCAATGTTCCTAAGAGCTTATAGAATTTGCTTCCCTGAGTTTTTGGATGAAGAAATGAAATTCACTTATGACATTAGAGAAAATTTAACATATCCAAAACATCTGATTGACAAGACAAAAATCAAAGCTAGGAAATATTTTCTTAATGCCTCGCAGGTCAAACAATTTAATTAAAAGATTATGTTAAGAATTCCGTACCATGATAAAATAATCAGTCTTCCTAGCATTTTTTGAAAAATTGATATCCAGGTAGGATTTAAAAACAATGATAATATTAAAAGCTTGTTAATTAGAAATTCACCAAGAGAAAAAGAAGATTGTATTTATAGCATACCATGTAAAAATCGTGGTTTTATTTACGTAGGCCAAACAAGCAAAGGTTTGAATAAAAGAATATATATATATATATATATATATATATATATATATATATACTGTATATATATATATATATAGATAAATATATATATGTATATAATGTATATTTATATGTATCTGATATGTATATAAATATATATATTTATATGTATATATATATATGCAAAGTAGACCACTTGTTGCACTGAAGATATAATATACGAAAGCGCTCTGCTTCGTTAGTTTCTTTTTTCCAAGTGGTCTACCTTGCATAAGTGACCACACGTACCCGTGTTCTTATAAGCATATATATATATATATATACATATATATATATATATATTTATATATATATATTTATATATATATATATATATACCACTTCCTAAATCACATGAAGGCACTTCAGTCTACATCCGGACCGGCGGCGACGTGGACTAGCGTGGGACGTCGATTGAAAGACAATCAACTCATTCACAGGCGGGTAATCAATACGGACAGACCCGATATGTGTCCGGCAAGCGGTTGTACGTGGCTATTTGTAGTACAAGTTGGAGCTCTTCATTAAACGAAGCCTTTCATCTCCTTTTTTTATACATCCGCTTTGTGAATGCAGCTCAAGTTTGCCCACGTGTTGAAGTGTGAGCTAAATATATATATATATACGTGAGCATTTATATCTTTTCTGTGTAAACATTACGTATATATACATACATATTAATATATTTCTATATATACATGTATGTAAGACATGAGCGGAATAGCATACACAGGAGTCAGCCTGAGATTAATCCATACAATTTTCATAATATTCTTTAAAAGTCTTATGTAAGAACCATTTCTATATATATACATATACTGTATATATATATATATATATATATATATATATATAAATATATATTTATATATACACACACACACACACGCACACACACACACACACACACACACACACACACACATACATATATATATACATATATATAAATATATATATATATATATATATATATATTTGTATGTATACATACACACACACACACACACATATGCTCATCAACAATATTACAAAGGATTACAAAGGATTACAAAGGCAAAGCATGCCGACAGGAGACCTTTTGATCCATATCTAGGTCGGATGCAAAAAAAAAAAAAAAAAATTAAAACTATAACAATGTAAATAACAATTAAAATACATAAATAAATGCATTGGTATAGTTGAATAACAAACAAACAGGTAAATAGTAAATGATAATAAATTGACATATAACTAATAATAAATGAAAATCAGACAGACAAATTATAACAAAACAAAAACAAATAATATAACATAAATTATAATAATTACAGCATCTTACTTAGGTATTTATCTAAATGATTCTTAAAGCTTCGAACTGAACTACATTGCACTACCTGTGCAGGAAGTTTATTCCATTCATTAACTACACGGTTGGCAAAGTTGTTTCTACCTACTTCCAAATTGAATCTATTTCCGGACAGTTTGAGACCATTGTTTCTTGTCTGATTCTCATTCAATGTGAAAATTTGGTCACTTTTGATGTTGCCAATTCCCTTTAAAATCTTAAAGACCTGTATCAAGTCACCTCTGAGTCTACGCTTTTTTAGGGAAAACAGATTCATGTGCTTAAGTCGATTTTCGTATGATTTATTTTTGATATTTGGAATCAGTTTTGTGGCTCGCCGTTGTACTTTTTCCAGTCTGTCAATGTCTTTAATGAGATTCGGTGACCATACGGAAACAGCATATTCCAAATGTGGACGAACTAACGATTTATATAGCTTGTTAATGAGTGATGGACTTTTGAAATCAAAAGATCGCGCAATCAATCCCAGAATCTTATTTGCTTTCTCAGAGGCTGAAATACACTGCTTGGATGATTTGAGGTCGTTACTGATAATTACGCCGAGATCTTTTTCACTATCCACTTTTGTTAACGAATTTCCAAATAACTTGTAATCGTACTTGCTGTTATTTTTACCTATGTGCATTACCTTGCATTTACTTGTGTTAAATTTCATTAGCCACTTTTCAGACCATTGCTGTAATTGATCTAAATCTTCTTGAATATCTAATTGGTTTGAGTGATCATTTGCCACTCCGCACAGTTTTGTATCATCAGCAAATTTGGAAACAGTAGATTTTAGTCCATGGTCTATATCATTTATATATACTATGAATAGAAGTGGCCCAAGAACGGAACCCTGAGGAACTCCACTTGCAACACTTTTCCATCCAGAAGTTTTTCCATTTAAAACAACTCTCTGTTTTCGACCTTTCAACCAATTACTAGTCCAACCTAATAGGCTACCACTTATTCCATGCAAAGCTAATTTAGTAAGTAGTCTTTCGTGTGGGACGGTATCAAAAGATTTTGCAAAGTCTAGATATATTAAATCTATATTGTTTCTTTTGTCATAATTCGAGATAACTGTGTTGTAGAATTCGAGTAAGTTAGTCACGCAAGAACGTTTCCGTCTGAAACCATGTTGGCTATCATTTATCAAACGGTTACTTTCTAAATGATATTCGATAGCATCTCTGATGATAGTTTCCATTATTTTTCCTACGATCGAAGTCAAACTAATAGGCCTATAGTTATTTGGTTTCTTTTTGTCACCTTTTTTGAATATGGGAGTAACGTTAGCTAGCTTCCATTCTCTTGGGACATCTCCGGATATGATGGATTTCTTTAAAATAATTTCTAATGGAACAACAATCTCATTTTTCATTTCCTTTAAGATTCTTGGATGCCAACCGTCAGGCCCTGGTGTTTTATTAACTTTGAGTTTGTCTATACACCTTTTAATTGTTTCTTTTGTTATATCTACCGTAGTGAGTAAGTTTACCCCAGACTTTTCACAGGTTTCAGCTTGGAATTCACTTTGAGGTGTTTCGTTTACGAATACCGAGCTAAAATAATTGTTTAAGAGATTACACATTCCTTCATTTGAATATTCAAGTTGACCGTCAGCAGATAATAGTGGACCAATGTGATTCCTAACAACCTTTTTATCTCTAATGTAACTATAGAATTCTTTGGGATTCTCTTTGGATTTCTCAGCGATGTTCATTTCGTATTGTCGTTTTCTTTTTCTTATTGTCTTTTTTAAATCTCTCTGTATTGATACATAACTTTCATAGTCATTAGATGCACCCGAGCACTTATATTTCTTATAAGCCTGTCTCTTTTTAGCAATACTTTTTTCAGTTTCTTTGTCGAGCCACTTTGGGCGAGCCTGATTTGGGGGACGTCTGTCCTTAAAAGGAATGTAAGATTGAATCATCTTAAGGAGCGTATTTTGAAATATTTCCCACATCTGATCTACAGGCCTTTCGTTTAATTTTTCCTCCCAATCTGTAAGCTGAAGCTCCTGACGTAGTTCTATGAACTGAGCTTTACTGAAATCGGGTATTTTAGAAGCACAAGTATCTATTCTAAAATTGTTTAGATCTTTTGTCTTCCACTGTCATTACATCCTATCTTGATATTTTGGCCTTCATTGACATTCTGTCCGGTATCTCTTCCTAAAATTATATTTTGTTCTTCACTGAAATTATATCCTACCGTGATATTTTCTCCTCCATTATCATTACATCCTATCGTGATATTTTGTTCTCCACTATCATTATTTCCCATCGTGATCTTTTGTCCTCCACTGTCATTACATCCCATTGTGACATTTTGTCCTAAGACATTACATCCTAATGTGTCATTTCGTCCTCTAGCGATATTACATCCTATCATGATATTTTGGCCTTCATTGACATTCTGTCCGGTATCCCTTCCTAAAATTACATTTTGGCCTTCAATGACATTATATCCTACCGTGATATTTTCTCCATTATCATTACATCCTATCGTGATATTTTGTTCTCCACTATCATTACTTCCCATCGTGATCTTTTGTCCTCCACTGTCATTATATCCCATTGCGACATTTTGTCCTATGACATTATATCCTAATGTGACATTTCGTCCTCTAGCGACATTATATCCTAAAATTATATTTTGTCCTATACTGGTACATTGTTGTACATTAATGCTATACTCTACACTGTTTTCCCAAGTACATTCTATTTCCCCTTCCCTTTGGCCTTCTACCCTAAAAAAGGAGCTAGTTCATTACAAACTCCCACAATGAGGTTTGTAAGAACATCTGAAGTTAAGAAGGATACATTTATAAAATTCCTTGCAAAACGTGTTATCAATTTTACATAGGTCAAACTGCCAAATCCTCAAACATTAGAATTGAATAACATAAGAAAAATGTTAAGGATGGCAATAAATCTAGTGGAATCTTCAAACGTGTTGAATTAGATAATCATCCTGCTGATTGGGGTAATGCCCATGCCATCTATTGCACCAATAAAATAATAGTAAGAAACTTAATAGAGTGTAGTTTGATCCATACCACCAGTGATCAAAATACTAACTTACACAAAGGCTTATGTAATACATATATATATTATATTTACATATATAATACATATATATATATATATGTTTATATATAACATATATACATATATATATACATATACATATATATATATACATATATATATTATATATATGTATAAATATATATATATATATAAATATATATACATATATATATTTATATATATATATATATAAATATATAAAGTCTGGTGCACTGCTAAATCAACACCTTACCGACTGCGCCGTTGTAATTACAAAATATTTGTAACTTGAAGTTAAACTTAAAGTTAGTTCGAAACCTTTATAGGCTTTCATCGTTGCCAGTAAAGGCGCATGTCAGTCAAACTGTGTCTCCGACCGTCACCCGCGGGATCGAATAGGTCTAGCGCACTGCCGAACCAACACCTAACCGACTGCGCCGTAACTTCAAGTTAGAGGTCTTTTGTAGCTCCAACGGCGTAGTCGGAAAGGTGTTGATATGGCAGTGCACTACGAGTAGACCTCGGTTCGATAACGGGAGAACATAAGAATGAAGGAGACTGCAAGAGGCCATAAGGCCTACACAAGGCAGCTCCATATCCGTCACCACCTGTCATCCCCATCCATAAAGTTGTCTAATCGTTTCTTAAAACAATTGATCGTTTCAGCGCTTACTACACGGTTACTAAGTCTATTCCATTCGTTGATTACCCTATTAGTAAACCAATTCTTGCCTATTTCCTTCTTAAATCTAAATTTGTCCAGTATAAATTCATTACTGCGAGTCCTGCCCTGTTGCTTTAATATGATGACCTTGTTTGCATCACCCTTGTTAAAGCCTTTGATCCACTTGAACATCTCTATTAGATCAACCCGCACTCTGCGTCTTTCCAGAGAGTGTAAGTTAAGGTGCCTAAGCCTCTCTTCGTAAAGCAAATTTCTAAGTCCATGTATCATTTTGGTCATTCTTCTCTGTACTGATTCTAGTGAATTGATGTCCATTCTATAGGACGGAGATCAAAACTGTACCGCATAGTCAAGCATGGGTCTAACTATCGCTAGATAGAGTTTGATAATTACCTCTGCACTTCTATTCGTTACCGTCCTAGCAATGAAACCTAATGCTCTGTTAGCTTTATTCCTGGCGCTAATACACTGTTTCCTGGTTTTAAGGTCCGGACTCATTAGAATTCCCATGTCTCTCTCGCACTCAGATTTCTATAGAAATGTGTTATCTAAGCTGTATCTATTTTCGGAGTTGTGTAGCCCTACGTTTAACACGCTACACTTAGAGATATTGAAGGTCATTTGCCATTTCACCGACCATGTGAACAATATGTTAAGATCATCCTGCAGAATCTCTACGTCATCTCCTAACCTAATTAGGCGTCCTGTTTTAGTGTCATCCGCGAACTTACCAACATCACTATTTAGTCAATCGTCCAAGTCGTTTATGTACATAATGAACAACAAGGTACCCAAAACCGAGCCCTGGGGAACCCCACTAACATTGCCCCACCTGGATTTTACTCCATTTATGGTGACCCGCTGTTTTCTGTTACTGATCCAAGCTCTAATCTAATCCATTCTAATATTTTTCCTCCTATGCCATTGGCTTTGATTTTATTTAGTAGCCTCTGGAGTGGCATCTTGTCGCACGCTTTGCTAAAGCCAAGGTAAATCACATCGTAATTATCATTGTTACCTGGCGCCTTATATACTTTAGTGTAAAAGGATAGAAGTTTAGTCACACATGACTTACCCTTGGAGAAACCATGTTGTGTGTCAATAATTAAATTTTGTCTCTCGATGTGTTCTCTAAGTCTATTTACTATTATTGATTCAAGCATTTTACCTATAACCGATGTCAAACTGATTGGCCTGTGGTTGCATATAGACGATTTATCTCCCTTCTTAAAAACAGGAACAACGTTTGCCTGCCCCCAAGCAATAGGCACAAAACCAGTGTCTATCGATTTATTAAATATTTCAGTTAACTGGTCGCAGATTTCAAATTTACACTTCTTAAGCACTCTCGGAAATTTTTCGTCTGGACCCGGGGATTTTGTTGCTTTAAGTCTTTCAATCTGCTTGATTACTTCTATTTTACTAATTCTGATATTAGATAGTCTACTTTGTTCATCCCCATTGAAAATCGGATCGCAGTCAGGTACCTTATCTAACCTCTCATTAATAAACACCGAGAGAAAATATTTGTTAAGCTCCTTATTCATCTTTTCCTCCGATTCTATCATGACATTTTCATCGTAATTTAATTGGGTCTATTCTTTCTTTATTTTTTGTTCTATAGAAATGAAAGAAACCCTTCGGGTTGGATCTTGCTTGACTGGCAACCTTAATTTCATAGTTACGTTTTGCTGTACGCATATTATTTTTAACCAGCTTTGCCATTGCGTTATATCTTGAACTAAGGTGTGTTTTCCCGTTTTTTATGTTTACGTAAGGTCCTCTTTTCATTCTGATCTCATGTTTCATTCCTATCCGTTATCCATTTGGGAGTATTACTATTCTTCTGTATTGACAGTCGGAAAAATGACAGTGGTCAAGAAAAACTAAAGTAGGTGAATTTAATGGTGTTTATTATGTGAAATTCAAATACGTTTTCAGAATTTGTCTCTCAGGCATGTTTTTTGTGATATAGTTTAATCTTGTAACAAATGTATGTCTTTAATATGTCAGGGTGATATTACTATTGTGCTGACCTTTTAAATGTAGCGATATTAGCTTTTCGGTTATATTTGGCTTCTGGAACGCCTCTTCTAAATGTTCAACTGTAATTTGCTAGCAGAGAAGGGCTCCATTTTCCTTAGTACCGAGTTTCCATATTCAAAATGTCCTGATGAAACTTCTCGCCGTTCTCGTCAGTTGACTGAACCAAGTGAAAGTCCAAGATTTACAGGCTCATATATATATATGTATATATATGTATAAATATATATGTATGTATATATATCAAGGACTACTATTACACAGGACGTGCGCACCCAGATTCCTGGCTCCGCTAGCGGAGGCCATTACTTTCTTTGTAACCTAACATTTCATATTGGACAAATATATCAAAACTAGAAACCTAACATTGTATATAGGACAAATATATCAACTATTGACTTATTCGGTGCAGTATAAGTAAATACAAAATTTTAAAGTGAAATAAGAAACTATTTCTAAGGCACTGTTATGCTTTGAAATGCCAATTTTGGCCGGACTTAACATGTATTATTGTATGAGGTTAGTGGACAGTTATTTACATTAATCATTATTTACATTTGAGTTCATTGTCTTGAAAAGGAAGACCAATTTGGCTGCCTTCTCATTACCGAGGCGGTTCCTTAATTTTGTGTGTACAAGTCCATAAGAGGAGAAAACTCTTTCAACTCCTGATGATGAGGCTACTGCAGTTAGGAGTTGACGCACTGATAACAGAATATCACTGTCTAACATGGCTGTATGTTAATCCCACCACTCAATAGCTGCCAGGGTCTTGGTCACAGACTCAGTAAACTTGAACGCCTGGAAAGGAGGTGATTTTGCCTGAAACTTCATAAGGGACAGGAACAAGTGTTGTATATTTCTCATTGGCATACTCCATAGTAATATTCACCTCTTCTGCACTGAGCATTTTTCCTTGAAGTGCTGGATGAAGCATGTTGGCAAGTATGTGAGCTTTGGTGATAAACTGTTCATACCTTTTTTTCACCAGTTTTTCAGCTTGTTTATTGTTTGTGAAATGGCCAAGTAATTTCTTCCAAACATCTACCGCTTGAGCAATAGTGCACTTGTCACTCTGTACCTCATCTAGAGCCTTTGCTATTGGCTGCAATCGATCCAGTAATTCCTCAGCCGAACGTTTTAGGCCTAAATTTGATACTTTGTTTCTTACTTCAGTATCAATAGCTTCCCTGTTGACTTCACAGATCTTCATTGTAATTGGCCAGTTATTTATATAGGCCTTGAGACAGTCTGACATTGTGTTCCACCTTGTGTCCTGGGGCATGACTAGACACTGACTACCTTCCTGCCGATACTCTGAAGCAGCATAATGATTATTTCTAAAATATCTAACTACATGGACCACGTTTTGTTTTACATTATCAATCTCAAGGACATGAGCCAGTAGATTTAGTAGGCGTGCTGCACATCCGTATGTGAGGACGGTATGCTCAGGTTCACTCGATTCCTCCAAGACTCTTCTAATCTTGGTGACATTTGCTGCATTGTCTGTTACAACACTTCCAATTTGACAACCAATATCTTGTTCAGCCTTCTTGATCGAACTTTGTACAAGTTGTAGAAGATATTCAGCAGTGTAAGGTTTCCCTGATGTGTCTATTGTGTCAACTAAATAAATCTGACCAGTGGATGTTGTTAGGGTGACACATATTATGTGCTCATTATGGATGTTAAACCACCCATCAATTGAAACACATACAGTTTCATTATTCAGGTCATCTGCACACTTTTTATATTCCTTTTCATACACAAGATCCAAATACTTATCAGCAATATCTTTTCTGGGTGGAGAAATATAACCTGGCCTCAGGTTCTGAACCATCTTGAGAAACTGAAGATGCTGAACAAGACAAAATGGTGAATTTGTAGCAAATATAATTCTTGCAACTTCTTTGTCGAGATTTTCCTTTTGAGAGGGTGAGGTTTTTATGATAAATCTGTCCAGACATGTTGATGACTTTCTTTTAGATGAAAATGATTTAGCAGAAGTGGCGCCTGTGGAGGAGTCTGATAGTGACCTTTTTAATGGTGGAGTCAGGTATGCAGATAATTCAATTGGAGCCGATGATGAAGGGATTGAAGCTGTTGATACAGATCCTGAAATGGAAACAGAAAATTTTAGCATATTGCATAATTTATAAATGAATAAATAAATGAATGAATGAATACAGTGTGATTTAGGCTACTTTTGAGTACAGTAGTTATTTTTTTAAATAATGATCATATTCACACAAGCCACTAAATTATTTGCAAATAATTAACAGGATATGAAATAGGTGGGCTTGGAATTCAGCCCACACAGGATTCAGTCCACTTTTAAATTCACTAAAGATAATGGGTTAGTTGGGTTGAATCCCATGTGGGCTGAATTCCAATGGAACCTATGAAATATATTACACAATGTTGAATACAATAAACAACAATCATCTAGGCCCCAAAGTTGAGTGGATACAGTATATTATAGTGATATAGTCATTACCCAAATTTAGAAGTAATGAAGTTGAAGTATCATCTCTTTAGGCCTTCACATTTTTATTGCACATGCTCTCCATTGTTCACCAAATTTATATAGCTGCGTATGAAAAGGGAGAAATGGACACAATATTAGTAGAATTATTTACCTGGGTCATCAATTTCTTCTGTATGCTGTGGCTGACCTTGGCATTTATCTCTGTGAGATTTCAATCTTGACACAATGCCCTGTAGTTCCTGGCTGCAGTCTTTACATTTAGCTCGGTACCCTTTGCCAGAAGTTGT
Source organism: Oratosquilla oratoria (assembly GCF_046742065.1). NCBI lineage: Eukaryota > Metazoa > Arthropoda > Malacostraca > Stomatopoda > Squillidae > Oratosquilla > Oratosquilla oratoria. The sequence goes on from NC_134787.1 coordinate 5,789,807, forward strand.
TGGTA
>NC_134787.1:5797311-5804811 GCF_046742065.1 Oratosquilla oratoria
CCAAAAATCACAGTCTTGACTGGGACAAGGCCAAATTTTAGTCCAAATGTAGTTTTAGAAGGAAAAATTTTTAATCAGCCTTAATCGAAAATGTCCGAACTTGAATATCTCCAAAGGTCAATGGTCCCCGGACATAACCTCACGGCTAGCTGTGAGCCGCTTGGTTAAGAATTATCACCCTCCTGACCCGGTTTCCCGCCCGTTTCCCTCATGACCTGTGTGTGTGTGTGTGTGTGTGTGTGTGTGTGTGTGTGTGTGTGTGTGTGTGTGTGTGTGTGTGTGTGTGTGTGTGTGTGTGTGTGTGTGTGTGTGTGTGTGTGTGTGTGTGTGTGTGTGTGTGTGTGTGTGTGTTTGCATGTATATGTATATATACCAGGGATGCTGCACCAACTTCTGCCCCTTTGATACCACATACTCTCGTGTCTATTTTCAGTCACGTTCTCTGTCTCACGACATGCACTGAGGTCCACACGTGTTCTATCTTACAGACTCCTCCCTGAGTACTTAACTCTTCTTTGGAAACGTCTAGTCAGAGACCCTCTCAAGATATCCTTATATTTACCAAACATTTTTCCATCAATTACACTACCTCCTTTTATAACATTTTCGTGATTCTAGCTTTTAGTTTTAGCTTTCGTTGAAAATAAATATAGTTTTCAACTTGTTCACTGATTACGATTACTTTATTTGAACATAAATTTGGTTGTTTTTATATTCATCTACAAACCCAAATGTAGATTTTTATTGTTGAGATCACTTAGGATAGCTTGCAAATCTTTTGGTGTTTTTGAAATGAAAATTATATCAACCAGTGATTAAAGTATTTCACATCAGTTCAAAACTCATCATTCCTAACTCGATTTTGACCTTTAGGGGTGTGGAAACAGTCCCTAAACCATTGACTGCATAACATTTCAGCAGGCGAGGCAATACAGGTGAGGGCAAGTTTTTATTGTTAGGGGAAACCAAAACTTCAATGGGCAAGAGGGTATTCAGGATGATAAGTCTGTCTCCAGGGTATAGTGCATAAGAAGATTGCTAAACAAGTCATTCTATATGGTTTAGCGAGAGAAGCTGATGAATAGTACTCACCAATTAGTACAATTAGGGGAAAGTCAGTGCTGGTCACTAACATCAACATATTTCAAAATAAAAAAACTGTAAAAAAAGAATGGTTATTGATATGTCCTACTTGGGTATTAGAAAGTGAGGGGTGGAGGTGGAGGTAGAATGTAGATTGAGAGAAGCAAGTAAATGCCTTGGGGGATTAAAAAGTGTAATGAGAAATAGACATTTGGGAATGGATGCTAAGAGGAGGTTGTATGAAGGAATGATTGTGCCGACAGCACTGTACAGGGCAGAAACATGGAGCATAAGAAAGGAAGAGAGGAAGAGTTTAGATGTGTTTAAGATGAAATGCCTGAGAAGTATGGTAGGGGTTACTAGGCTGGATAGAGTGAGAAACGAGGTGAGGAGGAGAGCAGGGGTGGAAAGGGAGTTGGGAGATTGGGTTGATGAAAGAGTATTGGGGATGGTTTGGACACGTGGAAAGAATGAGTGGAGAAAGATTAGAAAAAGAGATGTGGAAAGCAGAGGTGGAAGGAATGAACATGAGGGGGCGACCAAGGATGTGATTGATGGCTGGGGTAAAAGGGGCACTGGGAGAGAGGGGAATGTCTGTTGAGGAAGGACGAGAGAAACAAGAGGATAGGGGTGAATGGAGAATGGTTGTGTATGGATGATACTGTGATGCATGGGAGTGGGTGGGGGATGGGGGGTGAAGGAGTATGTGTGAATGATATTTTGACGTAGCCCGAAGGGATTTCTCCCCGTCTTCTCTTTTTCTGCATGAGGAGACGAAGAGGGGGGGGGGATCGCTGATTAAATAAAGCGGCCTTGCTGTGGATGTGTTGTGTCTTACGATATCGCTTCTGACCCGGGGCAGTGGACGAGATGCAGGGATGACCCGTCATCCAGGAGGAGCCAATATAAGAGAGAGGGAGTGAGGTAAGTGGGGAGTGGAGGATGTGGAAATGGAATGGGTGGAAATGGATTTTATGCATTTGTTTTTTAGCTACCCCCCTTGTACGGAGGGAAAAGCCGTTGATATATGTATGTAGAACAAGTTTAAATGGATTTCTACCTTAATGTGACTAGGTGAACTGGTTTGTTAATCGCAGACTCAATGGACTTATTCATAAATAATTTTCTTGCTCTATGATCTAATCGTATTTTCGAAACCCTTGACTTCATAGAATGTAAGGTAATCATATTTCAATAATGCAAAGGACAAATAAACATAAACTTATATTTAAATATAAAATTATATCTAGTTTAGCATAACACGACATGTATAGAACTTTTGGTTGTAGCTGCCACTTTATGTCAACTAAATGGCTTGTGAAATATAAATAACATATGCTGTCTAAGTATTTTTCTATGCTGAAGAATCTATGAATTCGTATACTCATATCTCTCCTTCTTTCTCATATCTATTACCTTATATACGAGTATTTCTTTTCGCTTTTTATGTTTATTGTTTTTTAAAACACTTCTTTACTCTCTATCATTTCCAATAATTCACCTTAGATTTCCCTCACTTTTCTTCTCTCTCTCCTTTGGTATTCTCTAACATCTTCACCCATTTCCCTTTTTCAAATTCTCTATCATTTTTACATCTTGCTACTCCGACCTTCTCTGATGTCTTCGTCCTTTCCCTTTTCTACTTCCTTCCGTAGCTTCTCCTTACACTTTTCTTTCACGACTTTGAGAATCTTGGGTGTCTCAAGGTGGGCGAGAACATAAGACTGAGTCGGGGTAATGTAGCCGTTTGTTACACCCTGTTGCATACTCCAGGGAAACGACCACTCCCATTCTCTTCTTTGTAGAAGTCGAAGATCTTCTAAGGAAAATATAAATTCATCTGAAAGATATATTCTAGAACACTCTGGAGCAGAAGATAACACCATCCAATTTATCTATCCCTCTTGTGCTTTTCAGTAAAGAGAAAGAAAGAGAAATAGACACGTGGAATGAAAAACTGTTCACTGTGCGAGGGAGGAGGGTGTTGTGAGTGAACAAGTTTGCATTTTCTAACACGTGTGGAAGTGAGTATATTTATAGCCACTCTGGGTGGGGGTTTTGTTTAAAAAAAAAAAAACTAAGAGAAGAGATTGGAAAGGCTTAACGTGGCGTTCCTAATGAGGAAGAGGATACGATTCGAGAAGAGGTAGATGTATTCACTCTTTTTTAAAGGTAAAAGGAAGGGACAGTGAGTGATAGTTTGTCAAAAAGTTATGGACAAAGGGTAAAAAAGATAAAAACAAAAGACGATCAAATAAGAAAATGAAAAAAGAATAGGAACAAGCAGGGAAACTGTAGCCAAAACTATAAAAGAATAATAAAAAGAAAAAAAATAATTAATGATTTGTGTGGAATAGAAAGAAAACGGAAGAGTTGATTAATTATCACAATCATACCCAGACTTCCCCCCAGATGAATAAAAACTTCAACCATTATCCCAACTAAAACTTCAATTTGCAACACGAGCAGAAATAAGCTATCAAAACAAACGACCTAAGAAGATAGACAGCATTTTAGGTAGATATATAGCTACACTTTCATGGAAGATTAAAGAAAAGAACTGAATCAAGAAGAGATAATGGAAAGAAGAGAAATTTCCAAACCTCCAGGAATCTTATCAGCCGTTCGGTCACAACTCAAGGAGTATCGGGCCAAGTTGATTCGTATCGTTTGCTTCGTCCTATAAAAAGAGAGAGAGAGAGAGAGAGAGAGAGAGAGAGAGAGAGAGAGAGAGAGAGAATGAGAGAGAGAGAGAGAGAGAGAGAGAGAGAGAGAGAGAGAGAGAGAGAGAGAGAGAGAGAGAGAGAGAGAGAGAGAGAGAGAAAGAGAGAGAGAAAGAGAGAGAGAATGAAAAGTAGGGCGAAAACAAGAGAGAGACAGAAAGAGAGTGAGAGCGAGACAGAGAGAGAACGAACATGAGAATGAGATCGAAAATGAGAGAAAGAGAGAGAGAGAAAGAGCAAAAGAGTGAGGGGGAGACAACGGAAACGAGACGAGAGATAGAGAAGGAACAATAACGAGTACGAGAAAGAATATATGTATATATATATATATATATATATATATATATATATATATACAGTATATATATATTTGTAGGTGAATGATATCATTTGCCTGCAGAGAGAAGAACGACACAAATCGAACAAGGAACCCAAAAGGTTGAGCTCTGAGCTCCTTTTTCCTATTTGGTGATCTAGTATCTAACTACTTCTGGCTCAAATTCTTCAGGTCCTCGAGGGAGTAGTTCATCTCTTGGAAAGTTTACAAGTTAAAACGATGGGTAGATAGAGTGGAAGAGCAAGTTACGACGTACGTAGGTTTCAGAGTAGAGAGGTGGATGGACAAGTTGAAAGGTGGTCGAGTACGTACAGCTGGGCTTCACTTACAAGTACCACAGCCACTGGCGTCGTCCGCAAAGTGTAGTGAGTATGTTTGTTTACGTTGGACGTTTACGACCTAAATGAGTCTACGATATCGTAAATGGGCCATTTAAGCCGGAAATCTACGATCCAGAGATCTATGTAACCTGCGTTTGTCGACAAGTTGACCTCAATAAGATGTAGTGTACTACAGTAGACGATATCTATTCAACTTAGGGAACAATACAGTAGCGAAAGGGTTGACTATCTTAGTGAAACCCTTTGATACAGCGTTTCCTAACCTGAGGTGCTGAAATCAATTATAGGGGGTGCTGGGAGGTGATGCACACAAAAATCACATTGATACATGTATCGTTGATTACCTAGTTGTGTATATTTGACTTTTTCATGCTATTTTTATTTTTCTATGGTGTTCTTATTTCTTCTACAAATACTATTGTCAATTTGTTTCAGTTCTAAAGAATCAAGAAAATAAATCATCAAAGCAGTACACTTCATTTTCTTTTATCCTTCTAAGAACAATATAGGAGTGCTGGACTGCTTAGACATGACAACAGGGGATGCTATGGTCGGAAAAGTTTGGGAAACGCTCCTTTAACAGGATAACATTTTTGATTAATTTTAGTCTGGTTACCATTAAGAAATTTTATCAAGTATTAAGAACTAGACAATAAGAGTAAGACTAGAGCATGGATGGACCTAAGAATCTGTGGATACCTAGATTGAGACCCTATAGTTTCACAAGTGAGGACTAGGTACAAACAGAAAGCTAATGCTGGTTAGTGAATGCTATTTGATTTTTTTTTTTTTTTTTTTTACTAAGAGATTAAACAAGAGTGCACGAGAAAACATCGAGTGCGTCTTTTTTCTCATTTTCTGCTCTCTATTGATGCAGACATCTCTCAATTACTCCCAAGACGCTTTCTTTTCTCTGGTCTTAATTAATGTTGACGTCAAAAAGAGGTGCCAGCTTTGGGCAAACTTTCACTCAGTGTTTCCTCAAAGGGAGAAGTAGGGTACAACAGTTTCGGAACTCTTGGGCACAAAGGAATCACTACAATCCCGTACTCTTCTGTCTGTTCTTCAGGAAAGAAAGGTGGAGATGCGGTCTTTCTGTAGGTGTGTGTGTGTGTGTGTGTGTGTGTGTGTGTGTGTGTGTGTGTGTGTGTGTGTGTGTGTGTGTGTGTGTGTGTGTGTGTGTGTGTGTGTGTGTGTGTGTGTGTGTGTGTGTGTGTGTGTGTGTGTGTGTGTGTGTGTGTGTGTGTGTGTGTGTGTGTGTGTGTGTGTGTGTGTGTTCGTGTGTGTGTGTGTGTGTTCGTGTGTGTGTGTGTGTGTATGTGTGCGTGCATGTGTGTGTATGCGTGTGTGTGTATGTGTGCGTGTGTGTGTGTGTGTGTGTGTGTGTGTGTGTGAATGCGAGTGTGTGTGTGTGTGCACGCGCGCGAGCGTGTGTGTCAAAGGGAACAGGGTTATTCAGGGTAGATATTAATATAACGATAACGACTCCCTTGTTATTTGCGTGTTCGTAACAGTTGCCAAAGTTGATTAGAAGCACAAGAAAACTCCCTCTGCTTAACTATCAGAAAGTTGTTTTCCGGGCTCTGTCCCTTTGGGCTATAGCAGACATTCTTCATTAAAACTTGAAATACAAGTGTATAGCAGAAAAAAAAAAAAAAAAAGATATAGAAGGAAGGGTGGGGAGGGAGAGGACCGGCTAGTTTAAACGCAGATTGCGAAAAGAAAGAAAAGAAAAACTCTTCAGCTTTTGTGTAAACAAATCATTATGGAAAAGGGAGGGACTGGAAAGGAGCGACGGTAGTCTGCTCAATATAACAGCGACAACAATACCATCCTGACAGTTTGGAATCGTAAATCCCATTGGATGTCATTCCACAATAGGTTAATCGTGCCGGTTTTTGTTATGCGACATGCAACTCTTTGTCTAAGTTCACGAATGCGCTGTGAAAGCCACGAGTGATCATTTTCCTCATACGACCAACTTCGACATAAATGAGAAAGAAAGAATAATATTGATTCTTTACTCCGGCAGCAAACTTAGGCATAAGTTAATCAAATAACTCGATTACGGGCTTGTCAGAATGATATGTTAAAATGTCAATTTGTCTTTCGCTTGCCGAAGATGTTTCGGTCTGGACTCAATGATGCATCGGTGAAAAATTGAAAATTGAAAATTAAAAAAAAAAAAAAAAAATTAAGAAATGAATAAAGAGATAGATAAATAAATTAATAAATTAATTAAGGAATAAATAGATAGATAAATAAATAAGTAAATACATAAATGGTTAAATGAATAAATTAATTAATTAATTAATAAGTACATAAATAGACGAACAGATGAATAAATAAGTTGATAAATGAATCAATGAATCATTGAATAATAAATAATGAATAAATGAATAAATGAATAAATGAATAAATGAATAGATAAATAAATGAATAAATGAATAAATGAATTAATGAATACATGAATAGATAAATACATGAATAAATGAATAAATGAATAAATGAATAGATAAATATATGAATAAATGAATAAATGAATTAATGAATACATGAATAGATAAATACATGAATACATGAATAAATGAATAAATGAATAAGTGAATAATGAATTACTGAATACATGAATAGATAAATAAATGAATAAATGAATAAATGAATAAATGAATAAATGAATAAATGAATAAATGAATAAATGAATAAACGAATAAATGAATAAGTGAATAAATAAATAAATAAATGGATGAATAAATGAATGAATAAGTAAATAAATGAATAAATTAATAAATAGACAATGACTTAATGAATGAACAAATAAACAAGTAAATGAATGAATAATTGAAACCCCTTACTTAGAGCTTAGATATTTCTTCTAGAAAGATAATGTAGATGATATCTCCCATATGATACAGAAAATTCGGATATAATCAACATGCCTTGGTGGCAATATTCCCGACCATCTTAGAGCATCTCAGTCGTTCTGTTCATCTTTATATTACAATCTGTGGAGAAG
>NC_134787.1:5812311-5817311 GCF_046742065.1 Oratosquilla oratoria
GGGGGGGGAGTTGTTGTGAGATTAGGGTGCGGGGAGAGCAGTATGAGCGGAGCACAAGTCCACGGGAAAGGGAACGAGCCGAAGGAAAGGGGGCACCTAATACCAAGAACCATGAAGGACGGACTCTTCGTCCCGAGATGGTCATGGGCAGGGCCTGGGGTTGTTGTGAGATTAGGGTCCGGGGAGAGCAGTATGAGCGGAGCACAAGTCCACGGGAAAGGGAACGAGCCGAAGGAAAGGGGACACCTAATACCAGGAACCATGAAGGACGGACTCTTCGTCCCGAGATGGTCATGGGCAGGGCCGGGGGCTGTTGTGAGATTAGGGTGCGGGGGGAGCAGTATGAGCGGAGCAGAAGTCCACAGGAAAGGGAACGAGCCGAAGGAAAGGGGACACCTAATACCAGGAACCATGAAGGACGGACTCTTCGTCCTGAGATGGTCATGGGCAGGGTCGGAGGCTTAGAGGAAGGGTAAATGGTTGAGGGTCTCTTTCATGGTGATAGAGATGGCATTTGCTCGAGGAAGGTTATTGAGTTTGTGTAAAAGAAATTGGTGAGGGCAGGAACGGAGTGCTGGGTAAAGTGGGGGATGAATATGGGGAAAGTAAGGAGACTTGCATACTTTGGCGATTCAGTGATCCAAATAGGTTTTTTTCTTCTTCTTCTTCTTCTTCTTCTTCTTCTTCTTCTTCTTCTTCTTTTTCTTCTTCTTCTTTTTCTTCTTCTTCTTTTTCTTCTTCTTCTTTTTCTTCTTCTTCTTCTTCTTCTTCTTCTTCTTCCTTTTCATCTTCCTTTTATTCTAGTTTTTCCTGCTCCTTCTCTTCTTCTTCTTCTTCTTCTTTTTCTTCTTCTTCTTCTTCTTCTTCTTCTTCCTTTTCATCTTCCTTTTATTCTAGTTTTTCCTGCTCCTTTTCTTCTTCTTCTTCTTCTTTTTCTTTTTTTTCCTTCTTCTTCTTCTTCTTCTTCTTCCTCATATTTTTCATATTTTTTCTCTTTTGTTTTCTTCATCTTCTCCATCATCTTCATGTTTTCCATCTTTTCCATCATCTTCAACATCTCTCCCTTCTTCATTTTCTTTGTCTTCTCTATCATTTCCTTTATTTATTTATTTTTTTTTTTTTTGCCATGTGCATTTCAATACGAAAATAAAGAATATGTCTTTTACGAGCTACAATGGCAGTCAAGGTAGAAAACATATATAGATATATACATATGTATAGATACATATACATATACACATATATTTACATGTATATAAACACAAAAATACACATACATTTAAATGTAAATATTTTGCACCAACATACATATACACACACACACACACACACACAAACAGAAGCTGTATTATATGCTCTGCTGTTATATTACAGGCATAATAGGACAATAAAGAAAGTACGAGACGCTACTGTCGTAATTTCATTTGACTGCAGTACTAATGTAAGTGTCATTACAGCTTCTTTCTTCACCGTCATTGTCGTCATTGTCCATCTAAGTGTTTGGGTCTTTCTCCAACCTCCTCTCTCTCTCTCTCTCTCTCTCTCTCTCTCTCTCTCTCTCTCTCTCTCTCTCTCTCTCTCTCTCTCTCTCGTTTTCTCTCTCTTTATATCCACATCTCTGGGAAATGAGACCCAAACAATGACATTTTCTTATGCCTAAGTAGATCGTACGTAAAAGGTGCGCTCATACTACCAGTCCCCGGTTCCTGGTCCCGGCCACAGTCTTAATAATGAACAGGAGCTAGACTCGTTTATCTTTAGCGATCCTCCCACATCCGGTATACGTCTACCAGCCCGCTGCCATTGGCAGGAGTATGCAAACGGAGTACATGAAAGTTTTTGGTGAAAGATACGATGATAATGGACAGAAGAGTAAAATAAAAAATAGAATAAAAATAAGCTACGAAAAAATACTTCCAGATTCTCTTTCTCTCTCTCTCTCTCTCTCTCTCTCTCTCTCTCTCTCTCTCTCTCTCTCTCTCTCTCTCTCTCTCTCTCTCTCTCTCTTTTGACTAGATTAAAAGTCTTAAAGTTAATAGAAAAATCCAACGTGATATGGTAATAATATCTCGAGTTTCTAAAAACGTTGGTACAAGTTACTGAAAAATTATCTCAATTAATCAAATGTTTCTTTTGTCTTTGGTCACGTTCCACCTCAACTGTCCCTCCTTTCATGCCAACCTCCCAAGATCCTTTCTGCCACGTCTACGATCCCAAGATACAGTCTCCAAGGAAAGAAACGCTGTAATGATTATAATTTATTTTATATATTTTTTTTTGTTTGTTATCATTTGTCTGTCTGATTTTCATTTATTATTAGTTATATGTCAATTTATTATTATTTACTATTTACCTGTTTGTTTATTATTTAACTATACCTATGCATTTATTTATGTATTTTATTTGTTATTTACATTATTATATTTTTTATTTATTATTTTATTATTATTATGATTTTTTTTTTCGCATCCGACCTAGATATGAACCAAAATGTCTCCTGTCGGCATACTCCGCCTTTGTAATCCTTTGTAACGCTGATATCTGTGAGGAAACATGATATCTATGAAGATTAAACTGTCCACCATTGGTATGAAAAAGAATATGACACGTCGATGAGCCCACGCTACATGTTACGGGTTTTCTAGCACAAAATAGATCGATAAATAAAAAAATGTATAAATAAATAATAGATACATAGTAATGATAATAATAATGAATATATAGATAAATGAATGAAATAAATATAAATAGAAATAATAAATAGAAAAATAAACAAATAAACGGATACACAAATAAATTATTTATAAATGAAAAAATAAATGGCCAAATGAAATAGTGTGAAAACACGCAAAATAGGTTTACTCCATGACAACACGTACAAAACGCAAACACTTTGTCAGACGTCTTTTGGATGCTGATAACTTCAAGTAAAGGCCAAGTATTTGCACAAAGGCCCGCAAGGACTGAGGCAACTTCGGGGTTTTCGACCCGCCATAAGTGTACAGTTACGTTTTTCCCCCTAATAATTCCAACTAAAAATGCCAAGCAAACTCCATACAGGAAGTTGGGGTTCATCATGTCATTCACGCATCTTTTTCAAAATGTGTTTCCGTGAGTCAATCACATGTGTTCGACGCTTTAGGATTTCGTTTCAATAAACATGGAAAGTGTATGTTTCAGTGTGATTTTTGATTAATTTTCTATCAAATGAATTTTCTTTGTTGTTCATTTGTTTTTATTTGCTTATTTTTTCTCATATACATTCATGCTTATATTCATCTATTTATACATATTATTGTATATGTTTACATACTTTTCCTAGCTATTCATTCATTACACAACTGTGCTTGTATCTAGATATATATATATATATATATATATATATACATACATATATATATACATATATATATATATATACATATATATATATATATATATACATATATATATATATATATTCTTTTCTATATCTACATTCTCTTTATTCTATTATATACATCAAGAGCTTTTTTTCCTTATGAGGGAATTAGCCAAGTCAAAGGCACGTATCTATTTCCACCCATTCCACTTCCATCCACCACCCTACAAAAGTATTTAAAGCCTTCCTTTATCTACTTATGATATATATACTCTTTAATTCTTTACCTACTTAGTTTTCAATTCCTCAACCTCATTTCTATTCATTCCCTGGCAAATTAATTCACGTTCATAAGTATATAACCCTTTACTTATATTTTTTTTATTTCATTATTTATTATTTACTCACTACTTGTTTATTCATTAGATAATTAAATTGTTTTTATTCACTTATTTACTTTAGCTACAATATTCTTTGATGATTTAATTATCTAATTATTCATACATTTGCTTATATCTTTAGTTAATCATGAAATAATTAAAATCCTTATTCATAAATCGACCCATCTATTTAGCTTTATTTAATTGTGTATGCATTTATTTACTCATTAACTGAGTTATGTATTAATTTTTTTATTCACGTGTATGGTGTAAGTTATAAAGAGTTGACTGACCATACATTTAGACCATACTAACCTTAAGAAAGTTGTATAATGTATTATGTTGTATACTATAATTTGGTAAATAAAGTAAACTAAAAATAAAAACTATGTTCATTTATCTTTTCGTTATCTATTTCTTATCTACATTTCTAATCGATTTTCATCCGCTTTAGATAATAATAATTATTCGAAATATCTTCAGTCTGCGATGTCTTCGAGTGTAATGCAACACAAGAGAATGATGTCGTCCTTTGATGACCTGATCTCTTATGTATATTGGGCTCCAATGTAAACAAACGGACTTCCAAAGGAGATCTTCAACCGTGTCCTTCACTTGTTCTGTATAATCGGGCTAAGTGTGTTCTGAAACTTCCCACCGACAAAGCCGCACCACGATGCACTACAAGAGGGGTAGTAAAAGACAGTGGGTATTTCAGAAAACGATTTTTTTCGTCGCTTACGTGTGTAAAATATAATTATCAAGATGAAATTGTTAACGTATATAATAGGATAGTCTCCAAGAAAGTTACCTTGTGCTAAAAATTATCCTTAGTATACAAACACATAGAGGTGTTTCTTGTTCACAAAATAGAACCTCGGTGATCAAAAGCTTATTGGGTTAATTGGTATAGCTTCTATTTCTACATATAGGTGTTCCCAAAGCTGAATAAAATTGTCTGTAGTTAACCAAAAAACTGTAATGAATTAAGAAGTTTAAGATGTAAGTGTAAGTGAATAAATTGATATCACAATTACATGCAAATGATACTTCTTCTGCATCGATACATTCGAAGCCTGATACAATTTTACGTACATTTCTCAATAATTTCATAATAATCATATTCAGAATAACAAACAATAATAATATGGTTATAATAAAAAGATGACTGCACGCATGTCTTCTTCAATATTTCAAAAAATTTCTTTAAACCCGATTTTCAATAACGAACCAAACTCCATTTAAACTGCGAAACTAAA
>NC_134787.1:5822311-5827311 GCF_046742065.1 Oratosquilla oratoria
GGGGGGGGAGGTGGAGACGGGTTAGGATTTTTTTTTTTTTTTTTACCCCCTCGACCAGTCGGATTCGGATTCAATGTTTACGAGATACCACGAAATATGGAAAAATTTCAGTGGTGGAAGAAAAAGGAACTTGCCTCCGAAGAAAGACTTAGGAGGACACAGCTAAACAGGTTTCCATATTGCAGAACTGCGGGGAGAAAAGAGGAAGGTTTTTTTGGAGGGCGCTGCGAGGCTAGGAGGAGGAGGAGGAGGATACGAAGAAGAAAAGAACAGGGAAGAGTAGAAGACAGGACGAGCTTGTTCTTACTTAGAAAGAAAAAGAAAAGAGAAGTTAAGAGAAGTTGGAGCAATTGAGATAAAAAGGTTATAATTGCTTAACACCACGAAGGGGTTTGTTGGGATTGACTTAAGACGAAACAGAAGAAGAACAGAGAGAGGAAAAAACGGAGACACAAAAATAGAGTGATTGAAATAGATAGAAAATAGATAGTAGAGAAAGCATAGAAACTGGAGAAGAGGAATAGACAGAAATAAATATGATGAGAACAATCTACAAAATTTCTTAAAGAGGAGATGAAGGAATTTCAAAATGAGGACCAGAAACCGAGAAAAAGAAGAAGAAGAAGAAGAAGAAGAAGAAGAAGAAGAAGAAGAAATATATAAAAACAAAATAGAGACCAAAGCAAAAAAAAAGACATAAAAATGAATGAAAATTGACAAAGGGCAGTGAATAGATATAGAAGAAGGAATAGGAGAAAGATGGAAGGAAAATAGAATGAAACGGTAAGAAAGGGAACATCAGAAACAGAAAGAGAATCGATAAAACACAAAAGACAAACCGAGAGCGAGTGTCAACAGGGAACCCAAATAGTTACAGACAGACAAGGAAAACACAAAGAAGAACAAGCAAAGTTGAAGAAGAAGAATGATGAAGTGGAAAAAGAGGAGGACGAGGAAGAGAAGTGGAGCCAATGAACAAATGTTGTGACGAGGAAGAGGAACAGGAGGAGGAGGTGGTGGATGAAGGAGAGGAGGAAGAAGAATGTGAAGAGGAAGGGGGGAAGTAGGAGAAAGAGAAAGAGGAGAGAATAGGTAGAAGTGTAGGAGTAAGAAGAAAAGAGAGGAAGAGGAGAGGAGGAAGAGAGTAAGGAAAATAAAGAGGAGAGAGAGAAGAAAGAGGAGGAGAAAAATGAATAAAAAGAGGAAGAGGAATACGAGAAAATAAAGAGGAGAAGGAAGAGGAGAAGGAGGAGGAAAATAGGAAGAGGAAGCGGAAGAGGAGGAGAAGGGGGAAGAAGACAAGAAAGAGGGAGGAGGAGAAGGAAGAGGAGGAGGAGGAGGAGAAAAATAGGAAGAGGAAGCGGAAGAGGAGAAGGGGGAAGAAGACAAGAAACAGGGGGGAGGAGAAGGAAGAGGAGAAGGAGGAGGAAAAATAGGAAGAGGAAGCGGAAGAGAAGGAGAAGAGGGAAGAAAACAAGAAAGAGGGAGGAGCAGAAGGAAGAGGAGGAGGAGGAAAAATAGGAAGAGGAAGTGGAAGAGGAGGACAAGGAGGAAGAAGACAGGAAAGAGGGAGGAGGAGAAGGAGGAGGAGGAGGAGGAAAAATAGGAAGAGAAAGCGGAAGAGGAGGAGAAGGAGGAAGAAGACAAGAAAAAGGGAGCAGAAGAGTAGGAGAGGAAGAGGAGGAAGGATAGGAGGTAGATGGTATGTTGACGGAATGAATTTGAGGTGAGTGATAAGAAATATAGGATGGAATAAGAAATAAATACATAAGAATAAAAACATTATAAGAGAAAGAAGATTGTAGAGATAAAGAGGAAAGACAAAAGAATGGGTAGGAAGAGAAAGATGATGAAGAGGACAAGGAAGATACGAAATGTAGGGTAGATTAAAGAATAAATACATAAGAATAAAAACATTATAAGAGAAAGAAGATTGTAGAGATAAAGAGGAAAGACAAAAGAATGGGTAGGAAGAGAAAGATGATGAAGAGGACAAGGAAGAGGAGGAGAAGTAAGCAGTGTGTGGGCAGGGAATTGTGTTGACAGGCGGTAATCTAGAGAGGCAGAGGGAATTTGAAAGAGAAAGGAGATTAGGAAGAGTTAGGGTGAGTTAGGTTAATGTCGAAAATGTGGCGGAGGTGGTAGGAGAGTTAAGAACAAGATGAGCAAGGGCTAAACTCAGAAATATATATATATATATATATATATATATATATATATATATATATATTACAAAGGATTACATATATATATATCTTGATAGCGTAGTTGGTAAGTCACTGCGCACTTGTCATGTGATAGCTGAGTTCGAGTCCTCGGCAGTACCACATTTCAATTTCTGGTTGTGGCTTCCATTGGGTCTCCCGATTTTGATGGCTTAGAATTAAAGTGCATTGTGGTTGTTAAAATGTATGTATATATACATATATCTTCTGTTGTTGTTTTTTCTAAAAAGGGGGCTATGATTAGACAAAAAATCCTTTTTGTATTGAGAATATATAAAAAAGGATAATTGTAATGGAGATATAATGTATATGAGATTTAAACTCGCCTAGAAACTACGTGTCAAGGTCTTCCGTTTAACGTTCGGTAGCTAAATGGTATTACCATGTCCTCATAAATACGCGGTCAAGGGTTCGACTCCCGAAAGACTTTGTCATTTATCCATGTACGCGTATAGAATAGCACAACATCGTGACTAAGTTAACCTTTCTTAAACTGAACAAAAATCGCCTGCTGATAACCTGAATAAAAGACATAATGTATGATTTCTTACCGGGGAGATCCAACGGACATCATGTCACTGATGTGTGTCAAGAGAATAAAGCAACATAACGAACTTCTATATAAATTCTGTAAAACGTATCATCAAAACAAAATAGAATCAATTCTTTTCCGGTGACGAACATCTCCAAACTAAATAAAACCACCTAGGAGCATTTGGAACAAAGCTTAAAGGTCAAATCAGCTAGTAAACATTTCAAAAAGTTTTGGTGGAGTAAAATTAAAGGGAAATAGAGATGAATACGAATTGGAAACGAAAGGAATGGATGCCGTGGCCAGAAGGCCAAGAATGATTTGAATTTTTAAAGAAAGAATATTGTGGACGAAGGGAAAGTTGCGAGAGGCAAGGAAACGAAGAAGAGAAAACGAGGGAAATGGATAAAGGTAAGGAGAGGGGAACAGACAACAAAAGGGAAAAATGACGGAAGAGGAAGAAGGAAGATGGAATGAATCTACATAACATACATGTACATACGTACATACACCCCTACATGCATTTATAAATGCATTCATACATACATACATATATGCATACATACATACATTCAAACATGCATATACCCATATATCTATACATACATATATTCATACAAGTATACATACATACGTACATGCATATATGCGGACATACCTACATACATACATACATACGTACATACATTCATTCATACATACATACATACATACATACATACATACATACATATATACTCATGCGTATATACATACATATATGCATATACATACATACATACATACATACATACATACATACATACATACAAAATTCTATTACTTTACCCTTTCCGCAAGATTTGAAATGAACAAAACTGAAATAAAAAAAAATATTGTAGTGAAGGGTCTTGTATTCACCTTTAAACAAATTAAATAAAGAGCTTCATCATTGTACACGGATTAAATAATCGAGTCATAACGCTGCTCATTATAAGGTCACGGCCTAAGCTTAATAAAAGTATGTGTTTCTAGCCAGAAGGAAATATGTAAAGAATGACACCATAGCAAAGGAGAGGTCATCGTCACAAGAGTGACCTTTTCTAAACAATATCCTGATGACGTCATCGGAGACCAGAAAAAGGTCAATTTTGTCGACAAAAAAAGAAATCATGGCGTAATCGGAGACAAAAAAAAAAAAAAAAAAAAAAAAAATTCCGCCAACAAGAAAGTCAAATCAGAGAACATACTCGTATGTCATGGAAAAACTGATGGCGTAATCGAGAGCCAGAAAAAAGGCCAAATTTGGGAACAGAGAAGTAGAATGAAACGAAAAGAAAATCAATTAGAAAAACAGTGTGCAAAAGCTTCTAAAACGAACACTCGGGGGGAGAGACAGAGGGGGGGAGAGGAGAACTAATTGTATGTGAGGCAAAGATGAAGGTAAATGGAAGCGAAGGTCAGAAAAATAGAAAGAGAGACAGAGGGAGAACAGAAATTTAAACTGAAAGGGACAAGAGAATAAACAGAATAGGAAAGATAAAAGAAAAAAAGAGAGAAAGAAGAAATTGTGTGTGTGTGTGTGTGTGTGTGTGTGTGTGTGTGTGTGTGTGTGTGTGTGTGTGTGTGTGTGTGTGTGTGTGTGTGTGTGTGTGTGTGTGTGTGTGTGTGTGTGTGTGTGTGTGTGTGTGTGTGTGTGTGCGTTGGTATACATATATATATATATATATATATATATATATATATATATATATATATGTATATATATATATATATATATATATATGTGTGTGTGTGTGTGTGTGTGTGTGTGTGTGTGTGTGTGTGTGTGCGTTGGTTATACATATATATATATATATATATATATATATATATATGTGTGTGTGTGTGTGTGTGTGTGTGTGTGTGTGTGTGTGTGTGTGTGTGTGTGTGTGTGTGTGTGTGTGTGTGTGTGTGTGTGTGGTTGTGTGTGTGTGTGTGTGTGTGTATGTGTGTGTGTGTGTGTGTGTGTGTGTGTGTGTGTGTGTGTGTGTGTGTGTGTGTGTGTGTGTGTGTGTGTGTGTGTGTGTATGTGTGTGTGTATGTGTGTGTGTGTATGTGTGTGTGTGTGTGTGTGTGTGTGTGTGTGTGTGTGTGTGTGTGTGTGTGTGTGTGTGTGTGTGTGTGTGTGTGTGTGTGTGTGTGTGTGTGTGTGTGTGTATGTGTGTGTACGCGCGCTCGTGTGTATGTGTGCGCTTCTGTGTGTGAGTGTGTGTGTGTGTGTG
>NC_134787.1:5832311-5834811 GCF_046742065.1 Oratosquilla oratoria
AATCTTAGATCAACTTAAGAACTTGTAATTACCTTCCCATTTAATAGTTAAATAAAGCATTTGGATATCAGAATATTTTCTTTGCTGAATCTGAAAGTAATAAAGAATTTTTGTAGTCATCATAGATTCTTTATACTTGTACTCATTTGTATTTTGTTGTCATGCAATCTTCTTCACAAAGTATTTTCTTGTTTGCAGCCTTTTTTTTTTTTTACAAAATTTCTCTAAACACTAATCAAAACCCTTTGCGAGGAGAGAAATTATATTTTTCTTATTCTCTTCTGTTGATTTTTTTTATCCTCTTAAATTATATTTTTCTTATTCTCTTCTTTTATTTTTTTTGTTATCCTCTTCTCATGTCTTTAGTTCCTTCTAATCTTTATATATTTTCTTTCACTCCCTGTGTTCTTTATTTCACCAATTCGTATATATTTTTTATTTATTCCAATTTCCTTTCTCCCTCCCTCTTCTTCTCCCTCTTTACCTCCTTCTTTCTCCCCAACATCCCTCCGCCCTATCCTCCCTTTCTCCCTCTCCAACCTTCGTGATTTGACTCCACGTGACGTATTTTTGTTTTCTCTCTTGTCTAATGTGACGCCCTAAAAAATTTCCCAAGCAAACCTTTTCTTCATTTGCTCGAAAAAGTTGTAAAGGTTGGTTTCGAGAAAAAGAACCAACAAGAGAGTCTGCAGAAGTTACTGGTGCATTAGGAGCATGAGGTGTCTTGCACAGATGGATAACGTTTGAAGAAAACGTCTTTGACTGTCCTGATTTTAACAAAGTGGCAAATGAGAGCCTTTTCTGTCTGGCATCTTGAATCCATGATATCTAACTAGGCTTAAGTCGGCCAGCCTCAGCAGGAAGATGAATGCTGCTTACTTCCTTTGAGCAAGAGTGCCTTTTATGTCTCAAGAAGTCTTTAATCCCAAACTGACACATACGACTTCACCTACGAATCCGAATATATATATATATATATATATATATATATATATATATATATGTATATATATATATATATATATATATATGTATATATATATATATATGTGTGTGTGTGTGTGTGTGTGTGTGTATTCACTTGGTCTTTTGGATCACGTGTTCGACTCGTGATCGATAGCTATTTCCCTCCTGGAAGAGAGCTCAGAGCTCGTAGGTCCGATCTATGGGTAATGCTATGACCTTTCACACACACACACCCCCAACTCCCCGCCCACGAGAGTCAGAGTAGCGACCCGAAGTGTGTGTTTGTGTGTGTGTGTGTGTGTGTGTGTGTGTGTGTGTGTATGTGTGTGTTTAAGGCTTTTTCAACCTTAATATTGAATTTCCTGACCTAAATTCCGAACTCAAATGACTCAAATTGCTAATAACTATAGAATCAAGAGTGACCAATGCAGACAATTGTGACGTCATGTTTCTGTAAAACGGTCATATCACTTGCAATATCAAATAAAGCTTCGGTCTCTATGAAACGACATTCGAATGTTATCAAAACTAATCATCCTGAATGTATTCCTCATTGTTATTTTTCAACAAGTGATCGTATCAGAAAAAAATATATATCTGTGATTTCTATGGTAGAATTAATGTGTCAGGATGATTTTTTTTTCCAATTTTATGTGTTTTTTTTTATCATATAACGATAGAATCATTAGGACACATAGCGACCGCTAACTTCAAGCGTCCCGGAAATTAGCATGAAAGTCACATTACTTTGTCCATTATTAACATTCATTGACCTCTAATGAATAATACCAGGCAATTCTATACTATATGTATCTCGATGGATTTTCCTTATGTATTTCTTTTTCCCTTCCAACCTGCTCATGGAATTACAATGACGTCATTAATCATATTCGTCATACAATTTTTATGAATCTTTAGAATTTCATTACATTTTTCATGTGTGTTATTAACGCACTCGCCTAATGTCTAAATATATAGATAACATATTGATTTATTTAGTTTTTTACTAAAAATTATTCTCTTTTTTTATTATTCTTATTCTTTTATTATCATTTGTTCACTAACATGTACACAGAAGATGTACATACTTACATACATATACCAAAGGCTTTTTCCCCCTACACGGGGGGTAGCCAAAAAGAAAAAGGCATAGAAACCCCTCCCACCTATTCCATTTCTTATATATTCCACTCCCCTCCACCCTCCCCCCCCCACCCTCCTGGATGACGGGTCATCCCTGCATCCTGTCCACTGCCCTGGGTCAGAAGCAGTGTCGCAAGACACAGCACATCCACAGCAAGGCCGTTTCATAAATTCGGCGACCCCCCCCTCTCCGTCCCCTCATGCAGAAAAGGAGAAGACGGGGAGAAATCCCTTCGGAGGGATGCAATGAAAATAAATTAATTGGAAGAGGTAAATAAAGAAAATTGTGTTTATATGCTTCTTTCCCTAATGTCATCGAACTAATTACAATATACAGGACAAGCAGGCTATGCTCGTGAGTTTCCTTCAAGAGGTCTTGTAATTAACTTAT
>NC_134787.1:5837311-5854811 GCF_046742065.1 Oratosquilla oratoria
AAAGAACAAGAATGAAGTAAGACAAGAAGACTGGAAATGAGAAAGTGGTGATGGCTTCAAAGAAAAGAAAAGAAAACGAGAATAAGCGTCAAAGAGGAATAAAAAACGGAAAAAGGAAGCAAAAGAAAACTGAGGAGGGAAAAAAGAGGATTATTATAAACTGAATATTGAAAAGAAGAGGAAAAAAATAATAGGAAAAGGGGGATAGGGATAGAGAAAATAGTAAATATAATACATGAAAAACAAAAGAAGAAAGACAATGAACAAAGATAAAAAAGAGGAAATAAAGAAAACAAAATAAACTGAAAAGAAAGCTGAGGAGGAAAAAAAGAGGATTATTATAAAATGAATATTGAAAAGAAGAGGAAAAAGTAATAGGAAAAGGGAGATAGGAATAGAGAAAATAGTAAATAAAATACACGAAAAGCAAAAGAAGAAAGACAATGAACAAAGATAAGAAAGAGGAAATAAAAGAAAAGAAAATAAACTGGAAAGAAAGCTGAGGAGGAAAAAAGAGGAGTATCATGAAATGAATATTGAAAAGAAGAGGAAAAGATAATAGGAAAAGGGAGATAGGGATAGAGAAAATAGTAAATAAAATACACGAAAAGCAAAAGAAGAAAGACAATGAACAAAGATAAGAAAGAGGAAATAAAAGAAAAGAAAATTAACTGAAGAGGAAGCTGAGGAGGAAAAAAGAGGAGTATTATAAAATGAATATTGAAAAGAAGAGGAAAAGATAATAGGAAAAGAGGGATAGGGATAGAGAAAATAGTAAATGAAATACACGAAAAGTAAAAGAAGAAAGACAATGAACAAAGATAAGAAAGAGGAAATAAAAAAAAAAGAAAATTAACTGAAGAGGAAGCTGAGGAGGAAAAAAAGAGGAGTATTATAAAATG
This sequence comes from Oratosquilla oratoria, assembly GCF_046742065.1. NCBI lineage: Eukaryota > Metazoa > Arthropoda > Malacostraca > Stomatopoda > Squillidae > Oratosquilla > Oratosquilla oratoria. Next base: position 5,838,214 of record NC_134787.1, read on the forward strand.
AATATTGAAAAGAAGAGGAAAAGATAATAGGAAAATGGGGATAGGGACAGAGAAAATAGTGAATAAAATACATGAAAAGCAAAAGAAGAAAGACAATGAACAAAGATAAGAAAGAGGAAATAAATAAAAAAAATTAACTGAAGAGGAAGCTTAGAAGGAAAAAAAGAGGAGTATTATAAAATGAATATTGAAAAGAAGAGGAAAAGATAATAGGAAAAGGGGGATAGAGACAGAGAAAATAGTAAATAAAATACATGAAAAGCAAAAGAAGAAAGACAATGAACAAAGATAAGAGAGAATAGAAATACAAGAAAAGAAAATAAACTGAAAAGAAAGCTGAAGAGGAAAAAAGAGGAATATTATAAAATGAATATTGAAAAGAAGAGGAAAAGATAATAAGAAAAGGGGGATAGTGACAGAGAAAATAGTAAATAAAATACATGAAAAGCAAAAGAAAAAAGACAATGAACAAAGATAAGAAGGAGGGAACTAAAGAAAACAAAATAAACTGAAAAGAAAGCTGAGGAGGAAAAAAGAGGATTATTATAAAACGAATATTGAAAAGAAGAGGAAAAGATAATAGTAAAACGGGGATAGGGACAGATAAAATAGTAAATAAAATACACGAAAAGCAAAAGAAGAAAGACAATGAAGAAAGATAAGAGAGAATGGAAATAAGCCATTCAAGAGAGCTCAGGCTGAATGACTGCGAAGATAACATCAGCAGGGCCAGAGATTGAAGAAACAGAGGATGAAGGAATGAAGAAGAAGAGTAGGAAAGAAGAGAGACCGTGAGGAAAAAGAGGAAGAGGTGAGAGAGGAATATAAGGGAGAGGAAGAAGAAGAGTAGGAAAGAAGAGGGAACGCAAGGAAAAAGAGGAAGAGGTGAGAGAGGAATAGAAGGGAGAGGAAGAAGAAGAGTAGGAAAGAAGAGAGACCGCAAGGAAAAAGAGGAAGATTTGAGAGAGGAGTATAAGGGAGAGGAAGAAGAAAGCAATGAGTCGAAGAAAAGAAATTAAAAAAGCAAGTAGGCAAAGAAACACACGCGAAAAAAATGAAAAATAATAATCAGGAGGAGGAATAGGAGTAAGAGGGGATATAGGAGGAGGAGGGAGATGGAGATGGAGGAGGGGGGCAGGAGGAAGAGAGGGAGGAGGAGCAGGAGGAGGAGGAAGAGGATGGAGAAGGAGGAGGAGGAGTAGGTAGAAGAGGGGGAGGAGGAGGAGGAGTAGGAGGAGGAGGAGAAAGAGGATGGAAAAGGAAAGTAGGTGCAGGAGGAAGAGGGGAAGGAGGAGGTGGAAGAGGAGGAGGAGGAGGAGGAGGAGAAAGAGGGTGGAGAAGGAAAGGAGGTGCAGGAGGAAGAGGGGAAGGAGGAGGAGGAGGAGGAGGAGGAGGAGGAGGAGGAGGAGAAGGAGGAGGTAGAGGGGGAGGAGGAGGAGGAAGAGGATGGAGAAGGAAAGGAGGTGAAAGAGACTTCCTCGAAATTGGAGGGACTCAACTTGGAGAGAAGGACAACTCTGAATAGCCTTAGTTTGGCAGGGGAAACCACGGGCTGATGCCGGGGAGAGGGGAGAGGGGGGGAGGAGAGGGGGGAGAGGGGGAGAGGGGGGAGAGGAGAGGGGAGAGGGGGGGATGTGGCACCAGTACCGAATTCCAGATGGAGAGTAGGACTCTTGGAGGAGGTAGAATTGTCTTACAAGAGACACCCGAATCTAACCCGTAATACATCAAGACCTGTGCAAGTACACATTTCATTGCTATTGTCTTGATACAATTTCGTTTATAAAATATCACAATGATCGTAAAGGAGATGCTGTATATGAAAATTTGATGAATATTCAACATATATAGTTCTAGTTTATTATGACTGCAGTAGCATATACGTGAAGGGGAGGTATTGATAATGTTAAGCAATAGCTTTTACTCTCTAAAAGAGCGAATATTGCACACTTTAAGGACCTTATTCTGGCCAATGACAGACTATTATATTTTACTTAAAAAAAACAAAGATGAAAAAGAATCGAATGAATTATCGCGGGTTATTTCTTTACTGAAGAAACGGATCTTTATGAATCTCATGTTAGCTAACACCGGACGGTTATATTCAGTTCCAGGGAAGTGTTGGCTAAACGCAGACGCTTTCACTAAGCTAAGAATAACCACCTTTTCTAAGGTATATCGATAAAACCGTCCGTGAATTTTGTCAAGAAATTTTTCTACTCTACCCAGCCTCAGATGATAAAATAAAAAAAAATAAAATAAAATCCCTAAAGGGTTAACCATATCCGTCTGAGACACTTCCCTACAGCTGAATGAAATTATCTGGTGTTTATGAGAACAAAATCATTAGATTAACCACTTGACCTGAAAGGTTAAGGGGATAGAGTAACTGATAACATGACAGCAGAATCGAATTAAGAGCTGACAAGGTCGAAAATATTTCAAAAGGAAGAGGAGGAGGAAGATATTGTTGTAATTAAGAATTAAGAACTTATCTGAAATTTTATAACGCAGTTCTATAATTAAAGAAGGCATATTAAGCTATGCATTAGATAATATCGTGGTTTATAATTTGTTTGTTTCAATTTAACGAAGATATGTTAAAATTAGATGCAATGTCAGGAGCTGGACTAATGATCTTAGCAAAATTTATAAGATAATGTTAGCAAAATCCATAAGCTTTCATGAAGAATGAAAACAGAAAATGCTGAAGAAACTATATAACTCAATGGAATTTGGGAAATACAAACCAATTAGTTAACAACATTAGCAAAGGATCTCTTCAGCAAGTAGGAGAAGATGGGGCACACATAACGTGTGTTGATGGGGGAATGAAGGTGTGACCTCAAAATGAGAAAGGATTTGAGATCTGATGGGAACCTCGCTTGTGCGGTAGTGAAGACTAGATGGGGATCACCGAGGTTTGGCTTGATGGAAGCCACAGAGAAGGACACGCGGAGAGACGTGGAAGGTTAAGTGGAGATCTCATTTGAGGGAGAAAAGGGACGTGAAGAAAGACGTAGAGAAGTTCTGTTTACCTCTTGCAATAAGAACGTGAGAACGTAAGAATGAAGGAGACTGCGAGAGACCATATGGCAAACACTAGACAGTTCCGTATCCATTACTACCTATCATTCCCATCCATAAGGGAATTTAACCTTCTCTTAAGACTACCAATACTTTGGGTGCTCATTATGTGGTTTGTTTTAGACTCATAATCATTTTAGAACAAGTTATGTATTTTTCTTCCATCACTATTGTCCCTTTATTTACCTACCATTGGGTCATGTTGGTGAATAGAACAAGAGGAAAAAGGAAAGTAAAGAAAGATTCTGATAAATTTTGTTGACCTGATGGAACAACAGAAAATATATTTTTGAAGTTCTAATCATTTTAACACAAGTTATATATTTTTCTTTGATCAATGTAATAACTGTACATGCAGGGGAATATAAGGTTCGGTGAATTAGCATTGCTCAGAGTCCAATTAAGAATCAATACAAGGTCTTCAGTAACTCGACTAATTGCCTAAGTCAAAGCCCATGATAGCAGATTTATAAACTCTGTTCGTGGAAAGAAGGCTAAGCCCCGATCACGCTATCACGACTCTAACGAGTTCGTTTGAACAGAAACAACTTCGTTTACAATTTTCTATTTCTCGAATCTCCAAATGTCATATCACCTTTGCATCTGATGTTGAGAAGCTGAATGACGGACTAAGAAAAGTTGAACTTATACGAATATTAGACACATTGTTGAATTGTCCTTAATAGATTCTAGAGCACTGTGAGCAAAGCCCTCCTGTAGGTTTCAAATTCACAACATTTGAATAGAATCGTGATGGTGTGACAGGGGCATTAGGGAGGGAAATGAGTTAAGATGTTGTCGAAAGATCATAAACTAGTCAACAGATATCACTATACAATAGTCGCGTTTTTTACAAACTTTTTCGTATATATTTCTGTACAAAAATGCAAGTTTTGATGTAAAGTAAGCAACATATAAAATAATATATCATACAATGAACAGTAAAAGCTGTATCTACTAAATAAAATTCATAGTTTCCTTCAACATTTTTCCACAACTGTATATATATATATATATATATATATATATATATATATATATATATATATTGACTATATTATGACAAATCAAACTGAAGGTGGAAGGTGCGGGTCGAAACGTTAAAGCGTGAAAATCTCCCATTACTCCTCGTCTGCTTCTTCCACCTTCAGTTTTATATATATATATATATATATATATATATATATATATATATATATATATATACACACACAGGGTGCGGGGGTTATTTGAGGATATGTGTAGCAATAAATCAAAACAACTATAACTTAATAGTAAACAAGCATATTTCAATTAAGTTTTATGCACAAAGTCTCAATAACCTTATCTATACATTTATTTTATAAATCAACCTTCAGATTCTATAACTGCTTCAATACGAGACCTAAATATTTGACATGTCTGCACTAAAAGATTTTTGTCCATCTCGGCCATCACCTCAACGATGGCAGTCTTTAGCGAAGCTATGTTATTATGAGGATGCTGATTAGTTCCTCTTTCAACAACGCTGTAGACGTAGTAATCCATAGGAGGCCGTATGTTTGGCGTTACATGATCATAAAAATTATCTGACATCCGTTCTTGAGTCGACTGGACTTTGTGAAAATGTGCTGCGTCTTGATGAAAGATATACGGTCTTCCATTGCTTACTTGATCTATCCAAGGCTTGACAAAGGTTTCCAGCACTTCAATGTATCCAGCAACATTAACCGTAAGACCCTGTTGGAGGAAATGAGGTGACATAACATAACCTTCATTGCTAACAACTCCTAAAATTATCACAGTTGCTGGAAATTTGGAAACTTATTGGATCTGCACATAACCATCTATCATTCCTGTTAAACGTTTGGTCGTGGTCGAAGTTCTTCTAAAAAAAAAAAATAAAAAAAAAATAAAAACATGCCATCCTCGTTAGGGTTTTTAATCTTCTTAAGCAACAGCTTTGCACGAATCGAGCTGTTTTCCTGTGTCTTTGGATACATGAACTGACCCCTCATTGGCACATATGACTTGACACCACCTGAAGTTCTCTGGCAGTACCCCTCACTGATTTTCCAGGATCATCAATAATGTTTTGAACTTGGTGGATAACCTGCGGTATTCTTATAGTGTCCTAACGCCTGTAATACCTTTTCCTCTTAGATACAGTTGCAATATTGTCACCAGTGGCTTTCATTCCTGCACGAACTTAGTGAACGAAGAATCTTGAAACATTCAGAAACTTGGCAATTTCTAAATCACTGTATTGTGCACATACAGTGGTGATAACTGCCTGTCTTTTCATTTTTCGTGTTATCATAAAGTCTGCCATGGGTGTCTGTCAAGTCAAAAATATATATCAATCCGATTGATGATAGTAATATAATGAAAATATTGTGTCCTGAAATATACCTCGCACCCTGTATATATATATATATATATATATATATACATACATGCATATACCAAGGCTTTTTCCCCTTTCAAGGGAGGTAGCCAAAAAGGGAAAGGCACAAAAACACTCCCACCCATTTCATCCCTAAATACACTCCACACCCCTCCCACCCTCCCTCTAATCTGAGCACCTCCTGGATGATGGGTCATCCCTGCACCTTGCCCACCGCCCTGGGTCAGAAGCAGTGTCGCAAGACACAGTACATCCACAGCAAGGCCGCTTCATTTAATCGGCGACCCCCCCTCTCCGTCCCCCCTTGCATATAAGGAGAGGACGGGGAGAAATCCCTTCGGGCTGCGTCAAAATTTGCTCACACATACTACCTCACCCCCACCCCCCCCCGCCCATTCCTCCTCATGCAATCACAACATCATCCATATACAACCATTCTCCACTCACCTCTGTCTTCCGTCCTCTCCCTTCCTTCCTCAACAGACATTCCCCTCTTCCCCAAAGCCCCCTTCACCCCATCCATCCACCTCATCCTAGGACGTCCCCTCATATTCACTCCCTCCACATCTGCCTTCCATACCTCTTTTACTAGTCTTTCTTCACTCATTCTTTCCATGTGTCCAAACCATCCTAATATTCTTTCATCAACCCTATCTCCCAGCTCCTTTTTCACCCCTGTTCTCCTCCTCACCTCCTCATTTCTCACGCTATCCAGCCTAGTAACCCCCACCATACTTCTCAGACACTTCATCTCAAACACATTCAAACTCCTTCTCTCTTCTTCTCTTATGTTCCACGTTTCTGCCCCATACAGTGCTGTTGGCACAATCACTCCTTCATACAGTCTACTCTTCGCATCCATTCCTAAATGTCTATTCCTCATTGCACTCTTTAATCCACCAAGGCATTTACTCGCTTCTCTCAATCTACATTCTACCTCCACCTTCACTCCACCTTTTCCTGCTACACTTGCACCCAAGTATCTAAAATTGTATATATTGACGAGTTAAACACCATATGGGGACGGAGCCTTTATTTGTACGACGTTTCGCTTATTACAGCTTTTTCAAGTACAAGTTGAGATACAAATGCTTGAGATTAAATAAGGGGAAAGGAGGGAACGGGGAGAGAAAAGGGGGAGAAGGAAGAGGAGGAGGAGGAGGAGGAGAAGGGGTGGGGGATTGAGCACTGGGAAAGGATGAGAATGCTGGCCCAAACGTCCGTGGACGAAATGTCCACAAAGGGTTGTTTAGATATTTAATATTTTGCTGGCCATGGGTATTAGGGGAATAATGTGAGGTGAGATGTTAAACATGCCCCTGTTTTGTTCAATAGTGTTCATTCCTTGAATGATTGCTGCTTCTAAACACTTCCTGCGGATTTTGTCTGGTTCTCGTATCAGCAGCTCTGCATTCTTCCAGTCCATAAGATGGTTTTCCTTGTTTCTATGTGTCACACATGCATTGGTGGTGACATCTTGCCTGACGTCGTAACGGTGTTCACGTATTCGTGTATTCAGGTCGCGTGACGTTTCACCGATGTAAACTTGATCACATCCTGAACACGGAATACGATAAACACCGGCTTTGGTGCCCGGTGTCTGGTTGTTCTGTATTTTCGTCTTCGTGGTGTCTTTTATCGTTCTGCTTGTCTGGCACACTACTTCCAAGTTGGTGGGTCTTAAAAGATGTGTCAGGTTGGTGGCAACGTCGCCGGTTGGCAACACGAGACGTCCTGTTGTGGTGTCCTGCTGCCTACGGCTTTCCCGAATCTTAGCGGCCTGCTGTCTGCAATTACCTAAAAGAAATTCTGGAAATTTTAGTGTTAAAAAGGTCTCTTTAATAAACCTGCACTCTTCTTCTAAGTATTTTGCACTACATATCCTAAATGCCCTAAGGAAAAAGCCTATTACTACTCGTCTCTTGGTCCTTATATCATGGTGGGAGTAGAAATGAATTAAATCATTTTTGTTGGTGGTCTTTCTATACACTTTGAATTCAAGCTGGTTACCGTACTTAAAGATATGTGTGTCCAGGAAAGGAAGAGAATCGTGGATTTCTTCCTCTAGGGAAAACTGAATGGTGGGCTCCACTTCGTTTAAGGCCGTCTGCAAGCGATGAAGATTGAAACGCCTGGGTGTGACAAGTAAGATATCGTCCACATATCTCAAGCATTTGTATCTCAACTTGTACTTGAAAAAGCTGTAATAAGCGAAACGTCGTACAAATAAAGGCTCCGTCCTCATATGGTGTTTAACTCGTCAATCATGTCGGCAACTGCCACTTTCAAGGATATATATATATATATATATATATATATATATATATACATATATATATACATATATCTAATATATATATATACATATATATATAATATATATACATATATATGATATATATACACATTGGAAACTAGTATGTTATAACACATTTGTAAAAGATCACTGTTAACCCACTATCGGAGAAATAATAACGGAAAGTACAGAGAAACTGTATATTTCGACTACTCTCTGTAGTCCTCTTCAGCAGAATGTTTACATAAGGTTTAGGTACAAGTATATATGAAGAAATGAGGGGTACATAGAAGGGGATGAGGAAAGTGGGGGGGGGGGCTCAGGTCACATGCCCTTGAAATGGTCGGGTCAAAGTAGGACAAGGGGTGATATTTTGTCCAACCGCTTTAGACATGATCTTGTTGACCGCTAACTTGGTAATACAATCTGGGGGCCACTGGCCTTTAGAGGTATTAAAGTTAGGATAATGTTTTATTAGAGAAGATTCTACAATTTTTCTTCTATAGCTACAGTGTGATTTATATATTATTGATGCATTATCCCAATCTAATCTATGGTCTTTTTGGCTGGCATGAAGGAACACAGCGGAGTTAACTTGTCCATACTTTATGGAGTTTTTATGTTCCTTTAATCTCGTGGACAAATTCCTGCCAGTCTGGCCCCAGTACACATCATCACAGTCTTTACACGGCAATTTATATACCCCGGAGTTTTGGTCCACATCATCCCTCCGGTGTACATTAACTACCTTTCTAAAAATGCTGTTTGGATAATTGTAAATAAATTTGATTTCATTATTAGGTAGAAGCTTGGAGACCGAGTTGATAGAATCATTAAATGGTACAATGATGTTATTGTTACCCCATTTAAACTTCTCCCTGGAGTTACTTGGCTTATAAAAGTTGGATTTGGCTTTATGTAGGGCTTTCTTTAGAAACCATTCCGGATAACCTACGTTAGAGAGTTGTTTATTAATTATATCAAAATATAATATATAATATATAATATATATATATAATATATATATATATATATATATATATATATATATATAAGCAATATCAATTCAATACATATTCTTGGAAACAGAAATGTCACCCTGTGAAGAAAATATTGAGCAGCTGACACTCTGAGGCAAGTTACTACAGAAAGCCATCAATCTAGATATTGTTTGAACAAATTCCTCATACGAAGGACAAGCGTTTGCACAACTGAAGAAGAGGAAATTTTCTGATTTTTTTTTTTTTTTTTTTTTTTTTTTTAAGTGGAGGGGAACACCTTTTTCCCTCACCAACCATCACAACAACCACCACCACCAAAACATCCACAAAAGGTAGTTATTGAAAGCAGCCAATAGATCCTCCCAAATTGTGATGTCCACGGCGCTGCTGACAGACGATTTGTATACAATTCTAAGTATGATTTTTTCCCCCGATTAAATGTCAACCCACTGATACTACTTAAGCTATGCTAATCCATCTATTAAATGTGAATCAACAACCCGATAATGGGCATTTGAATAGCCTTTCTGGATGACGCGTGATTTGCTTTAATCCTGAATTGACAAGTACTACACACAGACCCGCCCTCCAGGTAGGCTAAAACTACCAATGAAGAATATTTGTCGAAATCTACAAGAACGCTTATGAACGATTACCCTTCTTTACAATAGAACAAATAATAGTCTTAGGCCAAATTCTGGCTGGTAGAGCAGTGTGCTGCAGATCAGAAAATTGCCGGTTTGAATATTGAATGACCCAAATGAGTTTCTAAAAGACGGTGGCATAAAATAGCCCACATGGTGTTCATATACTGTCATTCCCTTTGCGTTTTCGTTCATGTACACACACACACACGAGTCCAACACGTGATCCAAAAGACCATGGTGAATACACACACACACACACACACACACACACATACATATATATACATATATATATATATATATAAATATATATATATTATAATAAAGTAGTAGCCTCTGTCTGTCTGTCTGATTGTTTATTTGTTTGTTTGTACACGAACTCCTCCTAGGGTTTTAGAGATAGACCCCAATAACCATATATATTCTGATACCCTATCACTCCAGGTACTTGGATAACTATATTTCATTTCGAAAAAAATATTTTGGTTAGGGTTAAGGGTTAAAGTTAGGAGGTTTCTGTAGTATTCCCTGAAGTAGCGTAGTATTTTTTGTGACTTAAGAATTAATATGATTAAACAAACCATTGTATGTATCCATAAATATCATTTACATTTGTGAAATTAATGTTGCCACAAACCATGATAGCTTTTGTAAGAAGAAAGCATGTTTATGGAAAATGATTGTATAATTTTACCAAATGCTGAAATATTGGTTATTTTCATTTAATTTTTGTGCGGGTGGAAATAGTTCATTCACAAACTCCTACGTTTTTGCAGATAAACCCCTATAACTATATATATTCTGAAGGTAAATAAACTAGATACATTTCTTCACCTTTCAGCTGTAGACATTTATTGTCAACCCACACACACACACATATGCACATACACACGCACACAAAAGAATATGTACATATGATATTTGTGTTTGTGTATGCATGTATTTTCAAACTAGGGTTTCCCAACTTCGGGAGGGGGGAGGTGCACACCTGGGAGGGGGAGTATTTTAAGCTGTATTTAATTTTGAAAAAAAAAATATTTTGGTTAGGGTTAAGGGTTAAAGTTAGGTGGTTTATGGTGAGAGAACACGCCACTACTGTAGTTCCCCTTTAATTTCCTATTATTGTAACATAAGAATCAATATAATTAAACAAACCATTGTATGTGTTCATAAATATTATTTATATTTGTGGAATTAATGTTGCCATAAACCATGATAGCTTTAGTAAGAAAAAATAATGCAAATGTAAAATGATTGTATAATTTTACCAAATGTTAAAAGATTGCTTATATTCATTCAATTTTAGTGCGGCGGAAGTTTATTATATACAAACTCTTCCTAGGTTTAAAAAAAAAAAAACTATAACCATATATTCTGAAGATAAATAAAGTAGATACATTTCTTCAACTTTTAGCTGTAGGCATTTATTGTCAATCCACACACACACTCACACACGAACGCAAAAGAATGTGCACATGATATATGTGTTGGTGTATGCGTGTATTTTCAAACTAGGGTTTCCCAACCTTCGGGAAAGGGGGCGCACATCTTGGAGGGGGAGTGTTTAAAGCTATATTTCATTTTAAAAAAATATTTTGGTTAGGGTTAAGGGTTAAAGTTAGGTATGGTATGGTTAGGTTAGGGCTTATTCACGAACTCGCAGCAACGCGCAGGTAATTGGCTAGTGTATATATAATATATATATGTATATATATATATATATATATATGTATATATATATATATATATATATATATAATGATAATAATAATAATAATAATAATAATAATAATAATATTAATAACTAGTTATCATATATGTACTTCTGCAATAATCATGTCATTAAATGCTACTTATAAAGATAAAGATTACTCCACTGGAAAGATAAATTTACATGTACTAATAACGTCTCTGATTAAATACAGGTGTCAAAGTATAAAAGCACCTCGAGGCCATGGGGACTAGAACACCGTTACAATGTTCCCCTACGTGTCCCAAAGGGCGACTAACGGGGTCGCAAAGAGAAGGATAGGGATCCTGTCTTTTTTTCCTATCTATCTTCGACTCAATCACCCCTTACTAATAGCGATGAAAACCTTTGCATAATATATTCCGTGGAACGCAAATAAGTATCCATTTCCCTTTCCTCGAAAACCCTTCACAATGTAACGGTGTGATATCACTATGTACGCTTATTACATCCCGACTAGAATAAAACGTAAATCACTTAAGAATACAAACAGGACAAAGGGCGTTGATGACTACATCCAGTTACCTCATAAAAAGCACTAAATCACGTATCAGGCTAAATATATTACGCATCACGTCCGCGGTTGGAGCGGGCCATTTGTCAACGTGGCTGTGATTAAAACGGGGCTAAAGCTGTGCTAATGCATGCGCCGCTTAGAATAGCAGCTTGGATAGTATCAAGGAACAAAAATGACTGATTGCAGGCCACGAGACACAGAGAGAACCATATCATGTAACGAGGTTCTTTTGTCGGATGTCTTGGGGCACTTAAGCTGAAGAACGGCATAAAGAACATAAATGAAGTGCTAACAAAATCAACCAGAAATCAAGAAAACAGGAAATAGAATAAGAGTCTCATATATACACTCATACATACATATGCACTATATACATATATTTATACATACATATATATATATATGTATATATATATATACATATATATACATATATATATATATATATATATATATATATATGCACACACACACACACACACACACGTAGAGCCAACTTCAACGAAGAGAAAGATCTCTGGTGATCATTTTTTCCCACGAATAAAGTTTGGAAAGAAAACTTAAAGTTACGAAAATATTCAAGATGCCTTAATGAGAAGGACTATTGGGTGTTGGAAACCCTTAGATTCTAGGGGATTAAACGAGAACTATTGTATATTAATGCAGAGATAAGTGAGAGAGGGAGAGGGAGAGGGAGAGGGAGAAGGAGAGAAGGGAGAGAGGGAGAGAGAGAGAGAGAGAGAGAGAGAGAGAGAGAGAGAGAGAGAGAGAGAGAGAGAGAGCAAAAAGGGAGAAAGGGAAAAGGAAAGGGAGAGATAGAGAGTGAGAGAGAGTGAGGAAGAGAGAGAGAGAGAGAGAGAGAGAGAGAGAGAGAGAGAGAGAGAGAGAGAGAGAGAGAGAGAAACCCGTAACTCCTTTTTATAATAATCATCGCTTTAGAGAGAGAGTTTCCTTGTTCTTAGTAATTCTTATCCATTCAAACTAAATTTCCATGAATTCAACTCATATTGTATAAATGTATTCCTGGAGCGCAGTTTTCCGTTCTGTATACTAGTCAGTCATCCTACCCCAGACGGCCTATCAACAGGCAAGGTCTCGTGGATCTAGCCAATCAGGAATCGTTCAACATTGCATTGATGCTAAGAGGAATTTTCAAACTTCAGTTTTACATACCCGTTTATTGTTAACTAGATAACAAGCAGTAAAGTGTTTTAATTAAACAGTTACGTGTTTATTACTCTCTAAAATTTTGTGCTGATATTCTGTTTGACAAAGTTCTGACTAGTAAATGGTGATATGGAAAGAGAAAATAGACCAAAGAGAAAGCTTAATTTGATGTATAATATTCTAAAGATGTATGCAACTAGCAATGAACTAAGAGTGTCAACATAACAGAGAACTTCTGCATTTGCTAATTCAAGGGAATAATATTTTCAGATAAAATGAAACATTGGATATTAAAGTTAAAATGGTAACAATTCAAATTCAGTCTACAAAATCTAACAAAGAAAATATATCCGTTGGGTGATCAAGAGTCAATAGAATATAGGAAATAGTCACGACCCTGTAATATAATTTGGAAACTTAGACGAAGGACAAGTAAAGTTATTAAGAAAATTGGAATATTTTATTGTATATTATATACGTCACGTACCTAGGAGTATATAAGAGAAGATAAGGCAATATACTAAATAAATGATATACTCTAAACATTTTATCTGAAAACTTTCAGACAACATATGACACACACACACAAATTACCTTTTATAGATATCATCATTTACAGAAAAGGAATAAATGTCAAATTCTCGGTATATAGAAACCCCACAAATAAAGTTTATATAAACTATTTTTCAGGTCATAGTGAGAGAACAAAAACAGATGTAGTGATAGGTTTCTTTTCAAGAACTTTTAGAATATTTGATGAAGAATTCCTGGGAGAAGAAGTAGAACATATTACGAAAACATTCATTAAACCTAAATATCCTGAAGCGTTGTTATATAAACTAAAAAAGAAAGCGACGCTAATAAGTGACAAAAATAAAAATGGAAATAACGAATTTGTGGAGAGAAAAACACGTTATATAACTGTACCAAAAACCGACAAAAGTCCAATCCTTGATGCATTCCTTTTGAAAGCGGCCATAAAGATTGCAAGGACAACAGGTCATAAGATCAGCCAGATCATAAAGACACTAACGCGACGAATAAATATAATGTGGTATATAAAATTACGTGTAAAGGATGCCCTTCAACATACTATGGAGAATCTGGTCGAGGACTTAAGAAAAAGATAATTGAACATAAAAATGATGTGAAAGCGCACCGAACATCTACTTCTATTTTTAGGCACATTGAAGAACAAGATCATCTCCCTGACTGGAATAACGCGGTTGCTCTTAATAAAGGTTATACAAAAAGATTGAGAAAAACAATTGAAGTTGCATATTTAAATATAAATGAAAACAAATAATAGAGAAGGTTTCCTAAGTCTAGGAAAATCTACTAGTCATATAATAATTTTAGAAAATAATAAAACTTGTGCATTAAGCTCTACCAGGTGCCCCGAGAGACGAAGGCAGTGGGTATATTTTGTCCGATTGCGATCAAATATTGTTAGCTTTGACACTGTGAGGTCGAAACGTCAGCGTTAAATTATCCTACTATTTCCTCATTTCTTTCTCCACCATCATTTAAAATCTGTCAATATCTTATTCAATATATATATATATATATATATATATATATATATATATGTATATGTATATATTTATATATATATATATACATATACATATATATATATACATATATATGTGTATATACATATATATATATATGTATATATATATGTGTATATATATATATATATATATATATATATATAGAGAGAGAGAGAGAGAGAGAGAGAGAGAAAGAGAGAGAGAGAGAGAATTTGCGTAGAACCATTCTACTATGGCTTGCCTTGCTGTTCCCATTCTCCTCTTATTTTTGCAAATACATTTCATTTTCTCGACGGACGCCTACCATTAAAATCGTCTCTGACATTATAAAAGCGCTGATTTCTTTTTTTCTGAGAACATGACTCAACACATCAGAATATTCATTCTACGCTCCCAACCTAATGTATTAAGAAACCCGCTCTCTACCAGACTAACCGATGAAGCTGCTTTAACCACAACTCCGTAGATAATAAATCCTCAAAAAACGACTGTTTTTTGTATCAGCTTCATTATCAGTTGCAGCAAATTCACCAATATCAGGCCATGTCACTGTTACGAAATAGTAATATTTTCATTTTCCATTGAACATGAGGTCCACACATTCAACCACAGCACGCCTCATGCTGAGCTTTTGAGAGACTCTCGACACAAGGTCGTTGTCGTTGGCGTAACATCGTGTCCGACAATTCCGTGTTTCTTCTCTTCTTATGGGTGATGCCTGAGATGGCTGACAAGTCCAATTCTGGCGTGGAATCTTCTGGGACAGCGTGGACACTGGATGGTCGGAGGAAGGCGAGGTGCGAGGAGCGACAAATCGTTGTTCTGAGTCGCCGTTTTTCCTCAACTTTCTCTTCTTGCATGTTTTCGAACATTTCTAGTCATGATGGTGTTGTACAATATTGTCGATTGCTTCCAGATGCTTTCCAGGTCTCTGGATTAATTGGATTTGATCTGAAGGTGGATTTCAACTGGTCTTTGTATCTTTTAAGGGAATGTCCCATAGGGGCGGCTTCTCTTGGCCAGCTCGCTGAAGAAGATTTGCCTGGAGAGTCTTTTTCCGGCATCCTTACAACGTGGCCGGGGTCCGTGAGGACTCGATGCCTCATGATTGTGGCTTCCATCCTTTGGCTGCAGGCACGGGAGACCACATCATTCTTGGTGACGTAGTCATTCCATTTAATATTTTGGAGAGATCGAAGCTTCTGTTGGTGAAATCACTTGAGCTTCTTCAGGTCTCTGTGGTAAGACGTCAACGTTTTACACCCGTATACGAGGATGGAGACGACAAAGGCTTCGTAGACCAGTAATTTTGTTTTCATATTGAGGTATTTGTTCTTAAAGATCTGATGATGAAGTTTTCCCTAAGCAATATGGGCAGCTTCAGCTCGATGTTCTATATATTTTTCTGAGTTGCATTTATTAGCAAGAATGATCTATTTGGCATGAGGTGTATAAAACAAAACTGAATAAATAAATAAATAACCCAAAAAAATCTGTTTGAGTCTGAAATGTCAATTGTGTGTCGACACTCCGCTTGCACTGATTATGATTATTGGACTTTTTTCATCACATTTCTCACTTTGTCATGTTGATGGATAACCGCTCAGAATATTCCATGTTTGTCCACTTTTGCATTCCATTGTTTTGGTTTTATTCATGATTCGGTCATGAGAACTACTGCTGCAAATCATGATCTTCGTTTTAGTCTTTTGTCTTACTCCCGCCAGATGATTTTATTCCGTTAAGGGAAATAGCCTTGTTTGACTTTAAAGGCCGCTAAGATTCGGAAAAGCCGTAGGCAGCAGGACAGCACAACAAGACGTCTCGTGTTGCCAACCGGCGACGTTGCCACCAACCTGACACGTCTTTTAAGAACCACCAACTTGGAAATAGTGTGCCAGACAAGCATTACGATAAAAGACATCACGAAGACGGAAATACACAACAACCAGACACCGGGCACCAAAGCCGGTGTTTATCGCCCACGG
Organism: Oratosquilla oratoria; assembly: GCF_046742065.1. Taxonomy (NCBI): domain Eukaryota; kingdom Metazoa; phylum Arthropoda; class Malacostraca; order Stomatopoda; family Squillidae; genus Oratosquilla; species Oratosquilla oratoria. The sequence continues at coordinate 5,854,609 of NC_134787.1, forward strand.
ACGTTTGGGCCAGCATTCTCATCCTTTCCCAGTGTCCAATCCCCCCCCCTTCTCCTCCTCCTCCTCTTCCTTCCCCCCCTTTTCTCTCCCCGTTCCCTCCTTTCCCCTTATTTAATCTCAAGCATTTGTATCTCAACTTGTACTTGAAAAAGCTGTAATAAGCGAAACGTCGTACAAATAAAGGCTCCGTTCTCATATGGTGT
>NC_134787.1:5859811-5864811 GCF_046742065.1 Oratosquilla oratoria
ATTTTGTGACTCACGTGTTGTTTGTGATTTCTTTATATATATATATATATATATATATATATATATTTATATATATATATATATACATATATATACTTATATGTATATATATATATTTTTTATATATATATATACATATACATATACATATGTGCGTAAATAACCACTAAGAAAAGTAAACTAACGAAGCAGAGCGCTGTCCGTCTTTGTATCTGCACTGAAGATGTAATTACACGAAAGCGCTCTGCTTCGTTAGTTTACTTTTCCTAGTGGTTATTTACGCATTTGTGAACACACGCTTCTAGTGTTTTTATTGCATATACATATGTATATATATATATATATATATGTATATATATACATATATATATATATGTATATATATACATATATATGTATATATACATATATATACATACATATACATATATATACATATATATGTATATATATACATATATATATATATATATATATACATATAAATATTGAAAAAATAATCACAAAAACACGTGACTAAAAGATCATGCAGAAACCACAGGAAAATTAAAGTTCGGAATACTAGACTTTTTCGTCTATTACAATATTTTCAGTGTACAAGAAAGAAAAATAGAACACAATATCAATACAAAAATATTAGAACTGGGGAAGTTTACAACAACATAAAACCTTATAGAGATGGATGATATAGTTTACCTTAGAGACAGATCTTAGGATTTTTATAGATGATCATGTTCCCGAAACTTTAACTAAAGCTGCTGTATTGGCTGATGAGTTCACACTAAATCATAAACCTAAGTCAAGACAAATGGAATCCCAAAAGTCAGTCATATATTCCAGATTCAACAAAATACTCTGATCCTTGGTCCCCAAAGAAACACTTTGAAAATCAGTCTAGCCCATCACATTTCAGTTACAGGTCTGATTTCAATCAATATCCTCCAAACCAACCTTGGCAAAGAATGGAAAGGTTTAAGACTAATCCCCCTGTAACTTGTTCATATTGTAAACAGGTTGGCCATCACATTTCTAATTGCAGAAAGAGACTGACACCCTCATTCTCCAATAAGACACCAACTCTTGTAAGTAATATAAAATCAGATGATTCAAAATCCTCTATTCAGGATACACTACCAAAGAAGCCGGTATTGTCAAGTAATGTAGAACCCCCCTCATCAGATCATGATCCTTGTTTCAAACCATTTGTATCTTCAGGAACTATATCTCATAGTAGTAGTTCACAACAATATCCTATTTCCATACTCCGAGACACAGGAGCAAAGCAAAGTCTGATTTTAAATTCTGTCTTGCAGAATCTGGGTGAGTCATATACAGGTTATGATATATTGATAGAAGGAGTTGGAGGAATTGTAAAATGTCCATTACATAATGTTTTCTTGCGGTCTGATTTAACAACCGGAATGGTTAAAGTAGCAGTAGTAGACTCTCTTCCCATAGTAGGAATATCCTTATTGTTGGCCAATGACATCGCTGGAAGCAAAGTCATTTCTCCCTTAATAACAAATAACCCTAAGACCTCAGTAGAACCTTCAGATAACTTACAGTTGTTTCCCGCTTGTGCTGTGACCAGATCTCAGTACAAGAAATCTGAAGAGGAGACCTATAATTTAGAATCCCTATTCTCCCAAACTGACCCATCTTCTTCTTCACCAGTTTCTCTATCTAGAGCAGAATTAATCAAAGAACAGAAGTCAGATCCTTCTCTTAAAAATTTGTACGAGATTGTTTCATCTCCAGAAGAAGTTGAAAATATGTCACGAGGTTTCTATATAGAAAACGGAGTCCTAATGCGAAAATGGAGAGCATCCACCGCAAACCGCTGACCAGCCATGGCAAGTAAGGAATCAAATAGTCCTCCCTCTTGGTTTCAGGAATAATGTTCTAAGATTGGCTCATGATACTCCCTTAGCAGGTCACTTAGGGGTAAGAAAGACCTTGTTCAACATAACCCAACATTTCCATTGGCCCACGGCTGTCAAAGATGTTGCCCAATATTGTGAAACTTGTCATACATGTCAACTTGTAGGTAAGCCCAACCAGAAAATTGTAGAAGCTCCACTCCATCCCATTCCTGTAATAGAAGAGCCATTTAAAAAAGTTCTTATTGACTGTGTAGGACCTTTACCTCCTTCAAGTAAAGGAAATCAGTACATTCTCACAATCATGTGTATGAGCACTCGTTTTCCAGAAGCCATTCCTTTGAAAAATATTAAAGCTCAAAACATAATCAGAGAAATGTTGAAATATTTCACTATGGTAGGATTTCCTAAGAACATTCAAAGTGATCAAGGAAGTAATTTTCTTTCCAACAAGTTTAGAGAAACTCTTGTAACACTAGGTATAAATCATGTAACTTCCTCCGCCTATCATCCTCAATCACAAGGTGCTCTAGAGCGCTTTCACCAAACGCTCAAGACAATGTTAAGAATATTCTGTGCTGAGAACACTCGAAATTGGGAAGACGGACTCCCCTTTTTGTTGTTCGCCACCCGAACAACAATTCAAGAAAGCCTTGGATTCAGCCCGTCAGAATTAGTCTTCGGTCATGAAGTCCGTGGTCCCCTAAAGATACTTCATGAACAATGGATGAAAGAAGAACCACCTGTTCCTTCTTTGAAATACGTGTCCCAGGTCACCGAGAAGTTGTTAGAAGCTTGGAAGTTGGCAAGAGAGAACTTGGCAAATGCTCAACGAGTAATGAAAGGTCGGTATGATAAAAATTCTAAACTTAGAACTTTCTCTCCAGGAGATCAAGTGTTACTTTATCTTCCCATACCAGGAGATCCATTGCAGGCTAAATACAAAGGACCCTATGAAGTCTTGTCCAGAGCCAGTGATCTCAACTACATAATCAAAACTCCAGACAGAAGAAAGAGTTCCCGTCTCTGTCACATAAATACCTTAAAACCTTATCATTCCAGATATCCAATTCCAATTTGCAGCTCTACCACAATAAAATCGGAAGAGCCTCCTGATAACCTGCCTAATCCTCCTGAGATTCCCTTGGAAAACTCCCAGATACTACAAAATCTTCACTTATCTGAGAAACAAGATGTAGCAGAACCATGGACTGACCTGTTGAGAAAAGACCACGACTTCGTGTGGACGCCTACCTGTGAGACGGCCTTCAAAAACCTGAAGTCCCTTCTCACTAACGCACCAGTTCTAAGGGCACCCGACTTCCAACGACCCTTTCTTCTGCAAGTCGACGCCAACGACACCTGTATCGGTGCCGCCCTCTTGCAAGAACACAATGAAGTTCTTCACGCTATCGCCTACTACAGCAAGAAGCTGTCCCCTGCGCAAAAGAACTACTCCATACTTTCTAGAACATAGCTTTTCAACAGAAAGTGAAAAGCTTTCCCAAACGGTGGAGGTGTAACGTAATATTAGATATTACGTCATATGTGTAATTATGTTATAGAATTGTGTTCCTTTGTATTACATAACTATGTTCATATTTCTTGTCTATGTATGTATTGTAACAATGTTAAGCAGTAACGCCCGTCCATTATATGTAATCTCGCCTACGTGCGGAGAGAGGTGCGCACTCTTGTAGAACAAACAGACAAGCGAAATCCTGAATAGTTCGGAGCGCACAGATTTGACAGTTACTAAATAAATAGATTGTTCAAGCGAGTCGAGGGTCCTAAAAACTACCCATGTTGACGTGTTAACTTACCCTCCTCCTCACCCGCACCCTTAACCGGAAGTATCCGGCTTCCGGTCCAATGGTATATAAGCTGTGGAACTCGCTGACTCCTTGTCATTTTTCGCTCTATTGATCTCTTGATAAAAACTAGAAGGTTTAGACTCATGAGACGATTGGTGTGAAGTGATCACCCTTTTTGCCTACATTACGTGTCTGATATACATTGCATTACTTTACTTATATTTGTACTTATTACTTATTTTGATGCATGTTCCTGATCTCTTTGTACTTAGATAGTACCATATTGTATACTTATCTTGTGTTACTTATTTGAACGATAATTTCCATATTCTCATAATCATGTAACGGTCCCATTGACCCTACTGCCCATTCTCTTTTGTGTTGATTGCCTGTAAATATTTTCCATTAATAATTTCGTTTACTAGTTTTATCGCTAGTTTAATATTCCTTTCCTGGAATCTTCTTTGTTACCTTTACTTCTAGTCTTACGAATTATCTAGGCCCTGACCAGATAGTTCAGTCCTACAGTGGCTTCTAGAAGTGAGCTGGTTCTTAAGCACTTAGACGTTATACGTAACGTCTCTTCACATACCAGCCACCCGTAACAATATATATATATATATGTATATATATATATATATATATAAATATATACATATATATATATACAGTATATATATATATATATACATATACATATGTACATATATACACACACATATATATGTACATATATATATATATATAAAATCTAGGTGGGGCAATGTTACTAGCGGGGTTCCCCAGGGCTCGGTTTTGGGTCCCTTGTTGTTCATTATGTATATAAACGACTTAGACGAAGGGTTAAATAGTGATGTTAGTAAGTTTGCGGACGACACTAAAATAGGACGCCTAATTAGGTCAGGAGACGACGCCCAGATTCTGCAGGATGACCTTAATAAGCTGTTAACATGGTCGGTGAAGTGGCAAATGAACTTCAATATCTCTAAGTGTAGCGTGTTAAACGTAGGGCTACACAACCCCGAAAATAGATACAACTTAGATAACACGTTTTTAGAAAAATCTGAGTGCGAGAGGGACTTGGGAGTTCTGGTGAGTCCGGACCTTAAAACCAGGAAGCAGTGTATTAGCGCCAGAAATAAAGCTAACAGAGCATTAGGCTTCATTGCTAGGACGGTAACGAATAGAAGTGCAGAGGTAATTATTAAACTCTACCTAGCGATAGTTAGACCCATCCTTGACTATGCGGTACAGTTTTGGTCTCCGTCCTACAGAATGGACGTAAATTCATTAGAATCAGTACAGA
>NC_134787.1:5867311-5872311 GCF_046742065.1 Oratosquilla oratoria
TAATGAACAAAGGCACTCGAACAACTCTACTTAATAATATTGTTAACTCTCCTTTGTAAAGATTTATAAACATTATCATAAACCTTAGACTATATCATTTAATTTTACTACATAATTTGGTGATACTGGGTAAGATGATAAAAACCTCGGGTGAATCCGAGCTCTCCACAAGTCACGGAAAATACTGTCAGTCAGACTTGATTCAGCTAATGAATGATACGGTCTATTCTAGATGTCTAAAATTCATATCTATGATTCTGGTCTTCCTACGCACTGAATAATTCTCACTCTTTATAGATAACCAGCCTGCTATCTTATCCACGTACTCACACCCATACGTAGATAACTCATTTGGTATCATAAACGAGTATAATCCAGGATACTGTTCAACAATCGGCTTGATACAGTTGTCTGTGGTATTTATTTAACTACCCTGACTTTGGTCAAACCCTACAGACTGAACAGCTCCAATTAATGTCTTTTTGTAAAACTGTATAACTTTTCGCTCTCTTTTTGTAAAAGTTGTTCAACGGTCAGAATCCTAAGGCCCGAACACTTCACTTTTGTACATAGTCCCACTTTCCATTATCTTCATTAAATTTGTCAAATTTTCGTCATGGGTCTAATGAACCTTTCTCTCCTAGCCCTCTAATATACCTTCCCTTTGTGCACGAAAGTCGAAACGACTTCGTGAGGGAAGGCGTTCGTGTACAGAAATCTATACGGAGCATTATGAAGTACGCCAGGATCCCAGTGAGGACCGGGGAAAGAAAGCTTTAACCACACTACCGTAACAATATATATATATATATATATATATATATATACATATATATATATGTATGTATGTATGTATGTATGTATGTATATGTATATGTATATATACATATATATATACATCCATGACAATTTCATAGAAAAATTATCGGATTGATGTCGCTGCTACTAGCGAATTTCTCTCATAGTTACAATGGCGAAAAGCGTGAAAGGGATTTGTTCCGATCCTTACCCTTTGCCAACTGGTGCACTTGGGCCTTGTGTAAAACAGGAATTGGGGTCGCAGATTAGTGATCTTTCCTATCCTCGGGAATCAGTTCAATTCCAGGTTCCAAGGCTTTTAAGTCTCTGTTGGTGTAGTGGGCTAAGGCTCTGTGAAGGTGATCTTACCGGTGGCCGATAGCAGTGGGTTCGAATTCTGCATGCGACTGTCATAAAAAAATTATCGGATTGATGTCGCTGTTACCAGCGAATTTCTCTCATATATATATATATATATATATATATATATATACATATATATATATATATATATATATATATATATATGTAATATTTGTGTGTGTTCGTGTGTGAGAAATAGAGAGATAAAGAGAGAGTTATAGAAAAAATAATCAGACAGTATCATGGTCAACATCGTGCTACTGATCTGTGAACAAATTTCTGCCATAAACAGCCAAAATATATGACAAAAAAAACACTAGTTTATTTTTATTTTTTTACACACAATACCCCAAGCTCGACCCCAACCAAGACACGTGAGCTCGAGAACCACAACCAGACTCACAATCATGGTTCGACTCACCATCATTGGAAAAGCAAGATTTAATACTTCTCTTCACAACACAATCGTTATTGAAATTAAGATAATTCAACATATATATATGACTGACAATATATACACTGTTTCATTCTATCCTCATTCCTATACCTCATAAACGTTACAAATTATAATGGAATGCTCAATTTCAGTTAAATGATATTTCAAAAATATATTTAGTTTAAGAATATTATTTCATTTTTACATTTTTATGACATGCATACTCATAAATAGATCACTGAAATGAATAGTGAAAATATAAGTACCACATAAAATCTTCAACCGGCGCTCAAGGAAACGGTAACGAAAATTGAAATTTTTTATAAGAAAATATTTAACAACCAATATCCTTAGGACTTTAACTGAACATTTACTAAGAAAACATACTACCTTTATTTATATACGTATATGCAGATATACAGGACGCTGATGTCGAGGGATCAAATGGTTTCTTTTGTACATCTCCGTGGTACATTTGGTAACGCACTCATATTACCTCATTGTATGTTTATTTATATATCATTTGTTCATTGAATGATTTATCTAATAATTTCGTGTTTTTTTTATTATTTGATTTATTTACATAGTTTTTACTTCTTGGACTAACGTTGGGGAAACAAATGGTCTATTTTGTACTTCTATCCCGCGGTACAATTGGTAACGCACGTATATTATCTAGTCATACACCTATTAATATATCTATTCGTTGTTCATTGAATGATTTACTTATTTATTTATTCATTTACTCTTTATTTGCTTATATATTTTTTCACTCCGACTCAATGACTTATGTTGCTTAACAAATGGGGGAACTTAGGCTGGAGAAGTTAGGGCTCTACTAATAAACTCTGCCCGGTCGATATACATATATGTATATATATATCTATATATATAGATATATATATATATATATATATATATATATATATATATGTATGTATGTATATATGTATATATATATATGTATGTGTATGTAGCTCGAGCATACAAATATATAAGAAAAGTTGCGCTCAACTTATATCTCTGTTGATAGCGTAGTTGTTAAGTTACTACGACACTTGCCATGTGATTGCTGGGTTCGAGTCCTTGGCAGTACCGCATTTCAATTTCTGCATGACGGCCTCCATTGGGTCTCCCGATGTTGATGGCTTAGAATTAAAGTGCATTGTAGTTGTTAATATATATATTCAGTATATTATTTTGAGAAGAGAGGGCTTGGTGGCTCCAAAACCAAAGATTTAAAGGTTTCACAAAACATCGAGAAATTTCAGCAAAGTAGACCTCTTTCCAGTTGAGAGTGGATCTTTGAAGTTTCCTTGGATAGAAATAAGTGATATTAGCAATTTATCAGCGTTAACAAACTCTTTTAACTTTAAGAACAATATCTTTTTAAGTAGATGTAGTCAAAGAGTTTTAAGGAGGGTTTTAGAAACGAAGAATAGTGGACGTTAAGTGATCAGATTTTTTTTAACATCTCATTTGATTATGTACAAGACCAACTGGATTTCCTATTCTTCATTCTATTACATGTGCTACATGAGCACTCAAACTTAACCCAGGTGAGATATTGTACTAAAATTTTGGAAATACATATATCGTTATAATTGCAATAATACATTTTCGTTTAGATAAAAGGAAGATGATTATAAAAGAACTACTGAATAACAAACAATTACATATACTGCATAGGTCTAGAATAGTAAGGGACAATTTCGGTTGCCCTCCATGATAACTTACATTTTTATTCTTATTGTCACCAGCAATTTTATTCAGCACAGGGGAAACCCTAAGGAAAATTAAAGATTTAAACAATAATCAGATGGATTCTCTGCCTTGCTGCACTGCCCTCGACTCGAGCAGTGCCCCGTGAAAGGGGATGAAACGTTCATCCACAAGGTGCTGAGATGGAAGGGTAAAAAATGGGATTTAATGTGTATGAAATATGCTTTGTGTGTGTGTGGTTTTTACCTCACTCTCCCCCTTTCTTTCCAAATAAACTAGAAAAAACTAGAAAAAAGAGAAAACTGATGATAAGAAAGCATAGGATCTCAGAGGGAAGGGAAAAAATTGCAAAAATGTGTTGCATTTACTTCCCGACAATTCACCAACGCTTCTACCCTCGGAGGATGTGATCTCCTACCTCTGGAGAATGAGATCATGACGCTGTGGCAAGGAGGTGAGCGCTGCCAAATATAGAAGATAGGACGGGAGGAGCTGCACAAGATTAAAGCTGATTACAGCTCCTGCAACCGGCGGCTTCATCAGGCGAAGTCTTCGTTGGGTCATCGAATGATGTTCTCATTTTGGACGCTGGAGCCTCGGCTCTCCACTCTTCTCTGGGCCCCTCGAGGTCTTCCTTGTGTTTACCTCATCCTTGGGTCCTACCTCCGTCATCTTCCTCTTCCTCTACCTCGCCTGCTTTATCTTTATTTATTTTTTAACTTACGTGATTCGCTTGCTCGCTTGCGATTCTTATTACTTTGATATTTTTTATCAGTTTCCCTTTCTTTCTTTTCGTACATCTTTTTTATTCTATCTTATTTTATTTTTATTTTATTTTATTTAATCTTATTTTATTTTATTTTGTAACAGCGTTCCCCTTGCGTTACCATCTGGTAATCTACTATTTACCCTTAAACTTGTTATTTACGTATATTCATAAACTCTCTCAAACTCTTTTTATATTGTATATATATATACCTAAACCTTCTCATCATCATAAGAAGTGTGTGTGGAGGGGGGAGGGGGTTCGTTGAGCCAACTCGCTCTCCTCTGTGTAATTTTCCTCAACCAATCACCGCTCCTCTCTTCCGCTTGTATCTCACGAAGTATCCTTTTACTATTGAAGACTAACTTGTACTATAAAGAAAGAATATTCATCAATTTTATCTTCTACTGTCTCTGTTTCCCCTTACAAGGATGGAAAGCCTTTTCGTATATGTATATATATACTGTATATATCTCGAGTTTGCCAACGGAAGAAATAATAGGCTAAAATGAATAAATAGACAAATAAATATATAAATGATAAATAGACCAATGAATAAATTAATAAACAAATAAATAATGATATAAATAGATTGATAGATAATAAATATGAAATAAATATATGAATAAATAAATTATAATAATGACTAATGAAAATAGTAACTATAACAGTAACACTAATATAATGATAATAACAGCACCATTGATAACAATAATTATAATGATAATAATATCAATAATAATAATGATATTAATCATAACATGTGTCATGTCGCCATGGCTGTTCATTGTGTACATGGATGGGGTGGTAAGGGAGGTAAAGCCGAGGGCAATGGTCAGGGAACTTGAGATGGTTAAAGAAAATGGAGAAAAGTGCGAGCTGAGCCAGTTGTTGTTTGCTGACGACACTGAGCTT
>NC_134787.1:5877311-5879811 GCF_046742065.1 Oratosquilla oratoria
CATACCATACTTAACATATAAAAAATTATATTGTATTTTTCTAGTTGGAATTATTATTTAAACACGTTTCTTACAAACTCCTCAACTGCCGGATATTCTATTTCATAAAATGAATTCCACACAGGTCTTCTTCTGGCTCTTTTTCTGCTCTTTTTCTCTTTTTGGGTTTCGACAGTGGTCTTGCGACCATATATAACAAGCTTATTAGAACGTTCATATCTCCACGTTTAGTTAATCGGATTTATTCCTTTGCACAAACAATATAAGATAAAACCAAGAAAAAACAAACAAATGTACGTGTATTAACAGATTAACGTGTATGAAGAAAAATATAAGAGTGCATAATTACATACACAGAAACACATAAACAAACACACACACACAAACACATACACACACACACAAACACACACATACACAAAATAGTGGAGTCCCACAGGGATTGGCATTGGTAACAGTAACGTTTTTGTTTGGGTAAATTATGTATTGGATGTGATTAAAAATATATCAATCTATTTACTGATGATACCAAAAGAGTGAAAGATAAGAAAGTTTATAAGCTCTTAAACCAAGAATTAGACAGGCTATATGAACAAAGTCGAAAGTATTTAAATGATTTTAAAGAAAAAAATATAATATGAGGAAAAAGGTAAAAATAAGAATAAATTATAAACTGAGAAATAAAGCAATTACGAAAACGATACGGTGTTGATAATGAAAATTCTATCAAACCAAAAACATATGAAAACTATTACAGGAGAGATAACAAAGTGTTGGCGATTATAAGCGGACGAGATAATGAAAAAAAATTAAAACCTGATTCATCCCATATTATAGTAAGCTGCAGTGATGTAGCCTCCATACAAATCAATATATATAAAAGCGGAGAAAATACAAAGGGAAGCAACCAAAATGGTTGAGAGAACATACGAAAGAAGAGAGAACAAATATAACTGTGGTTCTTATGTTTATGAAAGTACCCACAGAAGCTTAGAATATCTATGGATTACGTTCATGAAAAAGCCGCTGATGAGGAAATGTGAAAGGGTCTTCAAGGAAACCCGAAGCGACACAAGTAAGAATGTCTAAGAGGTTGTACATTTTTTACGAAATACAAAGCCTTCACCAGTGAACACTATAACGAAATCGGCCAAGAAAAAATAATAAATAGAGAAAAAAAATAATAAATAAACAAAAATATAAAAAAGAGGAACCGTGTTATGAGCAACAAGTTCCCGGAACACACTATTTTGATCATCTATTCCCGAAGGGGAAGAAAGTGAGCGAGAGTAGCACCTACTTTTCCACCATTTTTCTAAGAATTCCCCCCTCCCCCCACCCCCACCTCTCACTTTAAACTTCCCCGTCTCCCACCCCCACCTTTCTTCCTATCCCCCCTACACCCACAATAGAGAAATTGCAAATTGTTAAAAAAAAAAAAAAAATTAATCACCAGTGTCTGTCAAAATGCTTATTTACCCTTCAAGAATTACCATCAAGTTATATCAAGTGTTTTACATATAGGTAGAAGAAGATGAGGAACGTAGTTGCGGCCGAAGCCGTCACCATTGCCCAATGCGCTTGGACTGTTGGGGCAGGTAACAATCACTGCTGGGGATCGGAGAGGGGTTCGGGATTCGAACCCACAGCTTTGCGAGCGCGAGACCAGTACGCTTACTACACCAACCCCAATAATTTTCAGCCCAATTGCCTATTGTGGACAAGATTAATTTTCAGAAAAAAATAAAAAATAAATAATCTATTACCCTCGTCCCTAAACTCCCTGACCTCTTTTCTTCTAATGACCTCAGGATCAGGTCATTTTGGTTCCATCCTACTGTCCAGCCTAGGTCAATACAAACTATCTCCGTTTCTCAACGTAATGCTTAAAAAACTACCTCATCATATAGATAGCTTGACGGAAAGACTACATAGTCGTATGTGACACGGTATCCAATTACTTTATTTTTCCCTTGAATTCTTTCTGCAATCGTATTTATGAAGACGACATTTAAAGAGTTGACAAACAACTGATTTCTTTGACAATCCAGAGCTGATGTGGCCAAAGTCGGTATTCAGAAATAGCTGTGAACGGGTACACAGAAGGGAAAGGAATGACGTCAAGGATGATATTTGCGGCCATACGATCAAAACAAAGACTCTGGAAAGCAAGGCATTCGATTTCGAGGGAAAACTCTCTCCTAAAAACAACTTTTTTAGTTCGCGTCGCCATATATGGCAGAGCTCAAAGGATGTAGCATCAGTGATATCAAAACGTGAAGTATGGCCGGTACGTAAAGATAATCCTATTTGTGTCACTCGGGCCAAAAATTTTCCTTTGATGCCGATTTTGATCTCAGTACCTACAGATGCCTAAGAAGTCCTGGAAATATCACAAAGAGAAGTTTATTTATTGATATACCAAAACATTTTTCCCCCTTATAGGGGGGAGGGTAGCCAACTCAAAGCCACGTACCTACTCCCACCCATTCGATTCCCA
>NC_134787.1:5894811-5904811 GCF_046742065.1 Oratosquilla oratoria
TCCCATTGACCCTACTGCCCATTCTCTTTTGTGTTGATTGCCTGTAAATATTTTCCATGATATTAATAATTTCGTTTACTAGTTTTATCGCTAGTTTAATATTCCTTTCCTGGAATCTTCTTTGTTACCTTTACTTCTAGTCTTACGAATTATCTAGGCCCTGACCAGATAGTTCAGTCCTACAGTGGCTTCTAGAAGTGAGCTGGTTCTTAAGCACTTATCCGTTATACGTAACGTCTCTTCACATAACCAGCCCGTCCCGTAACAAAGTGGCGACCCTTGCCAAGGATATTTTATCAGGTATTTAACACATTCTTTTAGAGATGGATGATATAATTCAAGAATTCGTTCAAAATCCCAAGGTAAGTTTCTTAAAGAAACAAACTAAAGACACTTTGATAGAAATTGGCAAGCACTTTGGAGTAGACATTGATACAAGTTTGCGAAAGAAAAAATTACTTCAGGAACTCGTTGAAAATCTGATCGAAGATGAGATCTTATCTCCAGAAGAGGTTACAGCTATACAAATTCCTTCAAACAGGTTAGAAATAGAGGCACGACTAACCGAACTTAAGATTAAGGAGATTGAATTAAAGGTCAGGAGAGTAGAAATTGAGGAGGAAGCTAAATTGAAACAAATGAAAATTGAGGCAGAATTTAAAGCTAGAGAAGAGGAAGCTAAAGTGAAACAAGTAGCTAAAGAGGACGAAACTAAAATCAAATTGGCAGAATTTAAAGCTAGAGAAGAGGAAGCAAAAGTGAAACAAATAGAAAGAGAGGACGAAACTAAAGTCAAATTGGCAGAGTTAGAATTAAAGAAGGCAGAAGTAGAAGCTAGGATTGTTGATAGACAACCCGTAGTTCAGGAAGGTCATATTGATATTTCCAAGTATGTAAAACTTCTACCCCAATTTTCAGAAGGAGAGCCAGAAATTTTCTTTCTTCAGTGGGAAAAATTGGCGCAACAGTTACAAATCCCTAAAGAAAATTGGCCATTAATCATTCAAATACAATTTAAGGGTAAGGCTCAGCAAATTTATACTTCTCTTTCAGAAGCAGAAAGCGAGTATGATAATATGAAAGCTTGTATTTTAAAAGCTTATGAACTAATACCAGAGGCCTATAGACAGAAATTCCGTAATTATAGGAAGACACCTCAGTTAACATACGTAGAATATGCGGCTCAACAAGAGAGGTTATTCAATAGGTGGTGTTTGGCTAGTGAAACGGACACCTTAGATAGACTTAAACAGTTGATTTTATTGGAGCAGTTTAAGAATACCTTAGAGACAGATCTTAGGATTTTTATAGATGATCATGTTCCCGAAACTTTAACTAAAGCTGCTGTATTGGCTGATGAGTTCACACTAAATCATAAACCTAAGTCAAGACAAATGGAATCCCAAAAGTCAAAGTCATATATTCCAGATTCAACAAAATACTATGATCCTTGGTCCCCAAAGAAACACTTTGAAAATCAGTCTAGCCCATCACATTTCAGTTACAGGTCTGATTTCAATCAATATCCTCCAAACCAACCTTGGCAAATAATGGAAAGGTTTAAGACTAATCCCCCTGTAACTTGTTCATATTGTAAAAAGGCTGGCCATCACATTTCAAATTGCAGAAAGAGACTGGCACCCTCATTCTCCAATAAGACACCAACTCTTGTAAGTAATATAAAATCAGATGATTCAAAATCCTCTATTCAGGATACACTACCAAAGAAGCCGGTATTGTCAAGTAATGTAGAACCCCCTCATCAGATCATGATCCTTGTTTCAAACCATTTGTATCTTCAGGAACTATATCTCATAGTAGTAGTTCACAACAATATCCTATTTCCATACTCCGAGACACAGGAGCAAAGCAAAGTCTGATTTTAAATTCTGTCTTGCAGAATCTGGGTGAGTCATATACAGGTTATGATATATTGATAGAAGGAGTTGGAGGAATTGTAAAATGTCCATTACATAATGTTTTCTTGCGGTCTGATTTAACAACCGGAATGGTTAAAGTAGCAGTAGTAGACTCTCTTCCCATAGTAGGAATATCCTTATTGTTGGCCAATGACATCGCTGGAAGCAAAGTCATTTCTCCCTTAATAACAAATAACCCTAAGACCTCAGTAGAACCTTCAGATAACTTACAGTTGTTTCCCGCTTGTGCTGTAACCAGATCTCAGTACAAGAAATCTGAAGAGGAGACCTATAATTTAGAATCCCTATTCTCCCAAACTGACCCATCTTCTTCTTCACCAGTTTCTCTATCTAGAGCAGAATTAATCAAAGAACAGAAGTCAGATCCTTCTCTTAAAAATTTGTACGAGTTTGTTTCATCTCCAGAAGAAGTTGAAAATATGTCACGAGGTTTCTATATAGAAAACGGAGTCCTAATGCGAAAATGGAGAGCATCCACCGCAACCGCTGACCAGCCATGGCAAGTAAGGAATCAAATAGTCCTCCCTCTTGGTTTCAGGAATAATGTTCTAAAATTGGCTCATGATACTCCCTTAGCAGGTCACTTAGGGGTAAGGAAGACCTTGTTCAACATAACCCAACATTTCCATTGGCCCACGGTTGTCAAAGATGTTGCCCAATATTGTAAAACATGTCATACATGTCAACTTGTAGGTAAGCCCAACCAGAAAATTGTAGAAGCTCCACTCCATCCCATTCCTGTAATGGAAGAGCCATTTAAAAAAATTCTTATTGACTGTGTAGGACCTTTACCTCCTTCAAGTAAAGGAAATCAGTACATTCTCACAATCATGTGTATGAGCACTCGTTTTCCAGAAGCAATTCCTTTGAAAAATATTAAAGCTCAAAACATAATCAGAGAAATGTTGAAATATTTCACTATGGTAGGATTTCCCAAGAACATTCAAAGTGATCAAGGAAGTAATTTTCTTTCCAACAAGTTTAGAGAAACTCTTGTAACACTAGGTATAAATCATGTAACTTCCTCCGCCTATCATCCTCAATCACAAGGTGCTCTAGAGCGCTTTCGCCAAACGCTCAAGACAATGTTAAGAATATTCTGTGCTGAGAACACTCGAAATTGGGAAGACGGACTCCCCTTTTTGTTGTTCGCCACCCGAACAACAATTCAAGAAAGCCTTGGATTCAGCCCGTCAGAATTAGTCTTCGGTCATGAAGTCCGTGGCCCCCTAAAGATACTTCATGAACAATGGATGAAAGAAGAACCACCAGTTCCTTCTTTGAAATACGTGTCCCAGGTCACCGAGAAGTTGTTAGAAGCTTGGAAGTTGGCAAGAGAGAACTTGACGAATGCTCAACGAGTAATGAAAGGTCGGTATGATAAAAATTCTAAACTTAGAACTTTCTCTCCAGGAGATCAAGTGTTACTTTATCTTCCCATACCAGGAGATCCATTGCAGGCTAAATACAAAGGACCCTATGAAGTCTTGTCCAGAGCCAGTGATCTCAACTACATAATCAAAACTCCAGACAGAAGAAAGAGTTCCCGTCTCTGTCACATAAATACCTTAAAACCTTATTATTCCAGAGATCCAATTCCAGCTTGCAGCTCTACCACAATAGAATCGGAAGAGCCTCCTGATAACCTGCCTAATCCTCCTGAGATTCCCTTGGAAAACTCTCAGATACTACAAAATCTTCAGATAAAAGTAGGACACCTAGCTGAGAAACAAGGTAAAGACATTCTTTCTCTCTTAAGAAGTTTTCCAAAATTATTTCTAGATTCCCCAAGATTCACTTCTTTGATAGAACATGAAATAATTCTAGACTCGCCAAGAGCTATCAAACAAGCCCCTTATAGAGTCAATCCAAAAAAGAAGGAGTTCATAAAAGCAGAAATAAACACTCTGCTTCAACAGGGAATAATTGAACCCTCCAGTAGTCCTTGGGCATCTCCTTGCATTCTTGTCCCTAAATCTGACAATTCTTATCGCCTGTGCATTGACTACAGGAAAATCAATGCCCATACTAAGGCCGATGCTTTTCCTATCCCTAGGATAGATGATATCATAGACAGTCTAGGAACTGCCAAGTATGTATCCAAGTTGGATATGTTAAGGGGATACTATCAAATCCCGGTACACCCTCGCTCAAGAGAAGTTACCGCTTTCATTACGGAGGAGGGATTGTTTCAATTCCGAGCAATGCCATTTGGGCTTAAAAATGCCCCTGCCACTTACCAAAGAATGATAAGTAATCTTGTTGCAGGATTGCCAGGAGTAAAAACTTATCTAGATGATGTGATAATATTTAGTCAGTCTTGGACAGAACACATTGAACACTTAAATAATTTCTTTTATAGAGCAGACCAAGCAAACCTTACCATCAATTTGTCCAAATGTGATTTCGGACATACACAGGTCCCCTATTTGGGATTTAAAGTTGGAAATTCCCAAGTGTTTCCAATAGACGCCAAGATAAAAGCCATCAATGATGTACCAACACCCACTAATCGTAGAGAGGTACGTCGTTTCCTTGGAATGAGTGGCTATTATCGCCGTTTTTGTCCAAATTTTTCAGATGTAGCAGAACCATTGACTGACCTGTTGAGAAAAGACCACGACTTCGTGTGGACGCCTACCTGTGAGACGGCCTTCAAAAACCTGAAGTCCCTTCTCACTAACGCACCAGTTCTAAGGGCACCCGATTTCCAACGACCCTTTCTTCTGCAAGTCGACGCCAGCGACACCGGTATCGGTGCCGCCCTCTTGCAAGAACACAATGAAGTTCTTCACGCTATCGCCTACTACAGCAAGAAGCTGTCCCCTGCGCAGAAGAACTACTCAACAATTGAGAAGGAGACGCTCGCTTTGGTCCAGGCCCTTATCCACTTCGAAGTCTACCTGGGTTCCTCAACTACCATTCAAGTATATTCGGATCACAACCCCTTAAAGTTCCTACAGACTATGAAAAACAAGAATCCGAGACTTACACGTTGGAGTTTATTTCTCCAACCCTTTAATCTAACAATTCATCACATTAAAGGCGTCCTTAATGTTTTAGCCGACGTCCTTTCTAGAACATAGCTTTTCAACAGAAAGTGAAAAGCTTTCCCAAACGGTGGAGGTGTAACGTAATATTAGATATTACGTCATATGTGTAATTATGTTATAGAATTGTGTTCCTTTGTATTACATAACTATGTTCATATTTCTTGTCTATGTATGTATTGTAACAATGTTAAGCAGTAACGCCCGTCCACTATATGTAATCTTGCCTACGTGCGGAGAAAGGTGCGCACTCTTGTAGAACAAACAGACAAGCGAAATCCTGAATAGTTCGGAGCGCACAGATTTGACAGTTACTAAATAAGTAGATTGTTCAAGCGAGTCGAGGGTCTTAAAACTACCCATCTTGACGTGTGTTAACTTACCCTCCCCCCCCCTTTGCGTCACCCGCACCCTTCACCGGAAGTATCCCGCTTCCGGTCCAATGGTATATAAGCGGTGGAAATCACTCACACATTGTCATTTTCTCGCATATTGATCTCTTGATAAAAACTAGAAGTTTAGACTCATGAGATGATTGGTGTGAAGTGGTCACCCTTTTTGCCTACATTACGTGTCTTATATACATTGCATTACTTTATACTTATATTTGTACTTATTACTTATTTTGATACATGTTCCTGATCTCTTTGTACTTAGATAGTACCATATTGTATACGTATCTTGTGTTTCTTATTTGAACGATACTTTCCATATTCTTATAATCATGTAACGGTCCCATTGACCCTACTGCCCATTCTCTTTTGTGTTGATTGCCTGTAAATATTTTCCATGATATTAATAATTTCGTTTACTAGTTTTATCGCTAGTTTAATATTCCTTTCCTGGAATCTTCTTTGTCACCTTTACTTCTAGTCTTACGAATTATCTAGGCCCTGACCAGATAGTTCAGTCCTACAGTGGCTTCTAGAAGTGAGCTGGTTCTTAAGCACTTATCCGTTATACGTAACGTCTCTTCACATAACCAGCCCGTCCCGTAACAATGTATGTATGTATATACATATATATATATATGTATATATATATATATATGTATATATATATATTCTAGTCAGCCCAAGGCGACCTTATTCACTTAAGAAAAGCTTCTGGCCAAGAAATGTCAAATAAACGCTATCGATTATTTTCTAATCAAATTGATGTCCTGAATGTTGAAGAACCAATTGGGATATTTGAAGAAAAGGTTTAGAGGAATGTCTGCCTATCAGAGTCTAAAAACCATTCTTGTAATTTTTTTTTCTTCTTCTGTAGGATTCATACGGCTGAAAAGGTCTGTATTAAATGGACGGTAAAATGCGATAATAGGAAGGTGAGGAGTCTACGCCAAGAGGCGCGTAGCTGTGTTCGAAACAGTGACCTTTACCCTATCCCAGCCACTAGGATTTTGTGTGCCCAGCGTAATTTTTTCCCATCAAAGCGATAAGAACGAATATTAATACCCACAAATGGATGACGAATAGATTGAAAAATGAAATCAGACTAAAAAGAGGGTTATACGTCAGAATCAGAACCGGTGAACCACACCTTAAATCTAAGTATAACGACATGGCTAGACTGGTTAGAAAGAACACGCACCGTGAAACGTAACTTGTCAGACGAGCAAGATCCAACCTAAAGGATTTTTCACCTCTACAGAACAAAAAGTAAGGAAAGGATAGGCCCAATTAAAACCGTCTTGATAGATTCAGAGGAAAAAGTGAGCAAGACGTTTAATAAATATTTTTTCAATGTTTTCACAAAGGAGAGGTTAGATATGGTACCTGACTGCGACCCGATCTTCAGTGGGGATGAGAGGCGTAGACTAAATAACATCAACATTAACAAGGAAGAAATAGCCAAACATATTGATAGACACAAGTTACAAAATCCCCGAGTCCAGACAAAAAAAATTCCGAGAGTGTTTAAACATTGTAAATTTGAAATCCGCTGCCATTAAACGGAAGTGTTTAGTAAGTCGGTAGACGCTGCATTCCTTCCTATTTCTTGTGGGAAGGCAAACGTTGTTCCTGTTTTCAAAAAGGCTGATAAATCGTCTATGCACAACTACAGGCCAATCCGTTTAACGTCGGTTATAGGTAAAATGCTAGAATCAATAATAGTTTATAGAATCAGAGATCACATCGAGAGACAATTTGATTCGTGATTCACAACACTGGTTCATCAAGGGTAGGTCAGGTGTAACTAATCTATCTTTTTACACTAATCTCTACAAGGCGTCGGATAACAATAATAGTTACGATGTTATTCACCTTGACTTCAGCAAAGCGTTCGACAGGGTGCCCCACCAGAGACTACTAAATAGTCAAAGCCCATGGCATAGGAGGAAAAAAAAATTAATTGATTAGAGCAGAGGTGGGGAACCTGCGGCCTTTCGGGCCATCAAGTGCGGCCTTCTGCGGCCTTTGATATGCATATTATTTTTTTTTAAAAGACCTTGAATATTTTTAAAGTCTGAAATCATTATACACCTGAAACTTATAATATAATAAAAGGGATAAAATAATTGAAAAAAAATAATAATTTGTTCAGTGCGTCCTCTATGTGGGTAAGGTGGCCTTCAAGTACAAAAAGGTTCCCCACCCCTGGATTAGAGCATAAATCAGTGACAGAAAACAACGGGTCACCACTAACGGTGTAAAATCCAAATGGAGAAGTGTTGCTAGTGGAGTTCCCCAGGGCTCGGTTTTGGGTCCTTTAGTGTTTACTATGTGTATAGGTGACCAGGGTAATGGGGCTATCAGTGATGTTTGTATGTTTGTAGGCGACACTAAAGTAAGACGGCTAATTAAGTCTGGGGAAGATGCCGGGAAACTGCAGGAAGATCTTCACAAATTGTTCGCATGGTCGGTGAAATGGCATATGAACTTCAGTACCTCAAGGTACAGTGTGATAGAATTAGACTTACACAACCCAGAATTCAGATATAGCTTAGACAATACGTTTTTAGATCAAACTAAATGCGGAAGACTTGGGAATGCTAGTGATTCCTGACCTTAAATTCAGGAAATAGTTCATTAACACCAGGAATAGAATTAACAAAGCATTAGGTTACATTGTTAGGACGGTTATAAATAAAAGTGCAAAGGTAGTTAGTTAGACCCATCCTTGACTATGCGGTACAGTTTTGGTCTCCGTCGTATAAAATTGATTCACCAGAATCAGTACACAGGAGAATGCCCAAAATGATACATAGGCTCAGAAATTTATCTAACGAGGACAAGCTTAGGTAAATTAATTTACATTCTCTGGAAAGGCAAAGAGTGCTGGATGATCTAATAGAGGTGTTCAAGTGGATCAAGGGCTCGAAGGTGATACATACAAGGTCATCATATTAAGACAACAGGGCAGGAGTCGTAGTAATAGATTTAAATTGGATAGATTTAGATTTAAGAAGGAAATAGGCATTAACTGGTTGAACAAATAGAGTGGATAACGATTGAAATAGACTTAGTAACCATGTAGTGAGCGCTGAAAATATCAGTAGCTTTAAGAGAAGATTAGATAACTTTATGGATGAAGATGATATGTGATAATGGACATGGAACTGCCTAGTGTAGTCCTTGCGGTCTCTTCCAGTCTCCTCCATTCTCATGTTTTTATGTTCTTATGTGCTTACGGACTGTTGAAGCAGCTAATAGTCACTGCTTGGATTAGGAGAGAATTTTGGGATTCGAACCCACAACTAAACGATTACAAGACCAGCAACATTTTGATTGCGCCCCAGTGCACAAGAAGCGTCTCTCAAAACCATAACTAAAGTAATGTTTTGCTTTATCCTAAGACTATTAGAGCAATATTATAGGTCATAGTGACTAGGTAGTGATTGTTTTGTCGTATCACGCGAGTTTCAGACTTTACGCTCTTCTCAAAGAGACTCGAACCTTGTACTTATGGGCTTCACCTCCAAATAGTAGTGCCTTTGTTCGCTCAGCCACTACGTGTCCTGACACTATTCACTATTTATTGGTGGATAGAGTTAGACACCGGACAACACTAGACTATAAAGCATTCAAGTCAGCAACTGTTCATGATTAGCTGACTGCTTTGAAAGATATTGAAAAAGTTAGATATTTGTTGTTACTTCGGTTAAAATCTGTTGTTAGAGAAGAATAAAAAAGGACGGAAAACTCGAAAGAAAGAATGAAAGAAATAACTACAGAAAATAAGAAATGAATAAATAAATAAATAAAGTAAAAAAATAAAAGGAAGTTTAAAAGATAAAAGAAAGAAAATATAAAAGAAAAGAAAAATATTACATAAAAAGAAAAAGGGAAAAGAAAAAAGAAATGAAAAAGAAAAGAAATAAAAAGAAAAGAAGAAAGAAAACGAAAAAAGAGATAGAGAAATGGAGAGAGAGAGAGAGAGAGAGAGAGAGAGAGAGAGAGAGAGAGAGAGAGAGAGAGAGAGAGAGAGAGAGAGAGAGAGAGAGAGAGAGAGAGAGAGAGAAAGAGAGAGAGAGAATAGCGAAGACACGATGGTTAAGAAAACATCTACTACGCTCGTACTTATCAGCGATACCCAGTCGTGCCCCTTTTCAGCCGCGTAATTCCGAGACGTCAAAGCAAAGCCAAATTTCTAAAGTGCGACTGACAGCACACCGCCCCGTCTAAGTGGTAAATTGGCCGTCTTGAGCGAAACCACTGTAGGGTTCTACTTCATATCCCAAAGAATTTGATATCTATTTTTGTAGAAGTGCAAATAAAATGGTAACTGGATATACGAGAAAATAAAAATAAAAATCTAAAAGAACAAACATGCAGATGTAGATATATATAAACAAGTGAACAGAAATTTAAATATGAATAAACAGAAGTACGTTTAGGTGAACGCACACAAACTTTTTGAAATGTGAATTATGTATACGTGAATTATTGCCTATAAATAATTATGAAATGTTGATTATGTAAAGAAATTTACGGCTAGATGTAGCCGTATAAAAGAAAACTTGACACATTGCTTATCGCATGTTAAGTGTTGTATTTTTCTGACGAG
>NC_134787.1:5909811-5927311 GCF_046742065.1 Oratosquilla oratoria
GGGATGACCCGTCATCCAGGAGGTGCTCAGATGAGAGGAAGGGTGGGAGGGGTGTGGAGTGTATTTAGGGATGAAATGGGTGGGAGTGTTTTTATGCCTTTCCCTTTTTGGCTACCTCCCTGGGAAGGGGGAAAAAGCCTTGGTATATGTATGTATGTATGTATTATTATTATTATTATTATTATTATTACTATTATCATTATTATCATTACCATTATTATTATTATCATTATTATTATTATTATTATTATTATTATTATCATTATTATTATTATTATTATTATTATTAATATTATTATTATTATTATTACTATTATTATTATTATCATTATTATTATTATTATTATTATTATTATTATTATCATTATTATTATTGTTATCATTATTATCATTATTCCATTATGGACAGAAAGATTTCCTATTGACATGTATTGTCACTGTATTTGATTATCCTACTCCTCAATTTTTAATTACATCTGAACTTACTCCTAATTTCATCTAAACATATTTTCATCATTACATTTTTCTAAGTGTTTCTAATTTCTATTTTTTTTTTTTCAAATTGTATTCTTTATGCTTGCATACAAATAACCATTTTCCCTCTTCTATTCTTATACCCTTCGTCTTTCTTCCGTTTATCCTTCTTCTTCTTTTTTGTTTTGTATATTCGTTTTCTTTCTCTCAATCGTTCGCCTCTTCTCACCTGATCATCCTTTGTTCCCCTCCAGTGCCTTGTCATTCTCCTCTCACTTTTCCGTTTTCTGTTTGTCTTTCTATCTTTCCAATTCTTTCTTTCTTTTTCCTCTCCACTCACTTCCATAAATCTACTGACTTTGACGTGATTTCGTGTTATTTCAAATAGTATTCAATGAATTCGTCTTCTTTTTTTTATGCATGTTTTCTGTACTTATCTTCCCTATGGTCATTTGCTACCCATACTTCTACTTCGTTCTTAAGACTTTTTGCTCTTCTTGTTTTTGTTCTTCTTGTTCCTAAGACTTCTTATTCTTCGTCTAAATGTCTTTCCAGTAAGTTTATGTTTACTTATTTATTTGTTTATTAGCTACCTGTACCTTTATTTACACTTTGACAAACTTCCCCACCTTTTCCTTCTTCTCTTTACCTTTGTTCCCAATTTCTCCTGACTCGAGCATTCATCACCATTACCTCACAGTTTACCCCTCTCTGCTCATGAAGTATTAAGTTTAATTTCTTTATTTCAACCCTTTCGCTGTGGAATGGGTTTCCCCCAGCTGAATAAAATCTTCTAATGACAGATGAAATAAACACTAATATTGCTAAGTCTAACTACAGAGTTACCGTATTTGTCGGCATATAAGAAGCCTTTTTTCCCAATGTATTACAGAATTGCCCTGTGTCCAATGCGGCCGTATAACGGACACACAGAATCATACATTCTGCCTACAAAACAAGTTTAAAGTATCTTTTAGTAAATGAATGATGAAACATACAGAATCATACATTTTCCCTACAAAACAAGTTTAGAATATCTTTCAATAAATGTATGATGAAACATACTATTTTTTCCATAAAATATCCTTGTAAAATAGAGGTGCATCTTATGCAAGTGTACGGATTACACGTTGGCAAATACGATAATTGCTAGGCTCGAGATGGCCTTAACGTTTTTCCAACAATAAACGCTTTATTAAACTGAATAAAACAGCCTAGAAATCACAAAATAATGGCGAAAAGATTTAGAGTCTCTCTTCCCCCCCATGTTTGTGTTGGTATTTTGTCCACTTCCCTGTTCCATTCCCTTTT
This sequence comes from Oratosquilla oratoria, assembly GCF_046742065.1. Classification (NCBI taxonomy): domain Eukaryota; kingdom Metazoa; phylum Arthropoda; class Malacostraca; order Stomatopoda; family Squillidae; genus Oratosquilla; species Oratosquilla oratoria. The sequence continues at coordinate 5,911,597 of NC_134787.1, forward strand.
CGCCTGACTTCTCATATATTTCGACCTCTCCTTTCGCCATACCTTCCCTCCCTTCCCTCCACGTTCACACACGGTCTCCCTTCCCTCTCAGTCTTCCTAGATTATCCTCTTTGTCTAGCTCCCTTTCTCCTTCCCAGTTTCACGTTCATTACTACTCCTCTCTCTCTTTCTTTTAACTCTCTCTCTCTCCCTCTCTCTTTCTCTCTCTCTCTCTCTCTCTGTCTCTCTCTCTCTCTCTATCCATCTCTCTCTCTCTCTCTCTTCCATCTCTCTCTCTCTCTCTCTCTCTCTCTCTCTCTCTCTCTCTCTCTCTCTCTCTCTCTCTCTCTCTCTCTCCCTCTCTCTCTTTTTCTTATTTTATTGCATCATCCTATTTATCCTAGTTTTCTACCTAGTTTAGTTTCCTAATAAGTGGTAAACTTTTTGTCTCTAAAACAATATCTAAGCACGTCCACTTGCTTCTAGGGATTCTTGAAAACTCTCCCTTTGTCTTTTGTCTGTCCAAATCTGCATTTATCTATTTTTTTCGTAACAGGATCCTTCCTCACTCCCAAAAGTCCTCCAATCACTACCAATTGGTCTGGACATTCGAACACACATGGCAAAGGTAACGGATATGGACGCAGCAGCCAGAAGCCTCCTGGTGTAACCTTCTTTCTCCTCGCCCTGTCCATTCACAGCTGCTCCTGGATCTTCTTTTTGACATATCTCCTTTTCTTCCAGAACCTCCTAGGCGTCTCTCGCTCTGAAGGTCTTGGCCCCTACAACCAGGAGGATCGCTATCCATATTTCAAGAGGGCGGCGGCCGCTGAGCTACAGGTTGTCAGGTAAAAGGGGGGGGGGGTTAGGGGGGGTTAGGGGGGAGGGGGGGAGAATGGAGGTTGAGGGGAACGAGACGAAGGGGGGGGGGGTTATCTATTAAAAGGTTGAATCTCCCGCTTGGTAGAGAGGTAACGAATGGAGAGGTAGAGAGGAGACGGAGAAAAAGAGGATATGGAAAAGAGGAAAGAAAGAGAGAAGGACAGAGGGATTGGACGTGAGACTGTTATAAATGGGAAGGATTTCGGCTAAATGGAGGAAACGGAATGAAGGGACAGAAGAAAGGGACCAACAGTGACAAATTGAAATAGAAAGGAGGGAGTACGAGAATGCAAGAAATGAAGCGAAATGAGCAGACGGTAGGCAAGTTTGGCTTAAGAAGGGGGAAAAGGAAGAACAGAAGAAGTACAAAGACTAATGAGGCAAAGGCGAAGCAGAACTTAAGCTTAGATTAAAGAGAATTGTGAGATGAGAACAGAAAGAAAAGAAAGGAGAGGAAGAAGGGAAAACAATAGTTAGGTAGGCGGGGAAAGAGGACATTGAAAATGTGAATACTGAGGAAAGATTTCCTTTATAGAAAGTGTAAAGAAAATGAGAAGCGAAGAGGCGGCAGGCGAGAAGTAAATGATAATGACAGCGAGTAAGTAAGAATGGGGATTAACGAAGAGAAATGTTCTGAAGAAGAAAAGAGATAATTAAAGTGGCTGGAAAAGGACTGCTGAAGACCAGGCGCAGAGTGGGATAAACTAAAGTAATACTCGTATAGATAAGAAGAGCAACTAAAAAATATTGTGCGTGCATGCATGCATGCATGCATGTGTGTGTGTGTGTGTGTGTGTGTGTGTGTGTGTGTGTGTGTGTGTGTTTGTGTGTGTGTGTGTGTGTGTGTTTGTGTGTGTGTGTGTTTATTTACCTAGTGGCATTTACCTAGTTGTATTGTACGGGAAGGGAGCTGTGCTCGTGCTGACCCGTCTTTGTATCTCTCAGCATCAAGTTTTTTCTTAAATTCTTGAATAGTGTGTGTGTGTGTGTGTGTGTGTGTGTGTGTGTGTGTGTGTGTGTGTGTGTGTGTGTGTGTGTGTGTGTGTGTGTGTGTGTGTGTGTGTGTGTATGTGTGTATGTGTGTGTGTGTGTGTGTGTGTGTGTGTGTGTGTGCGTGCGTGCGTGCGTGCGTGCGTGTGTGTGTGTGTGTGTGTGTTTGTGTGTGTATGTGCATGAGTGTGTGTATATCTGTGTGTCCGTGTTTGTCTGTATCTGTGCCTGTGTGTGTGTGTGTGTGTGTGTGTGTGTGTGTGTGTGTGTGTGTGTGTGTGTGTGTGTTTATGTGTATGTGCATGAGTGTGTGTATGTGTGTGTGTTCGTGTGTCTGTATCTGTACCTGTGTCTGTGATACAATTTAACTTCATGATTATAGCCAAGATGGACAATAGAAACAAATATTAGTTTCTATAGGGAATTAGAAACCCTAATTGAGCCACATTAAGAGAGGAAATAGTGTCAAATTGTTTAAATGAGGTCTGGATATTTTTGACGTCCTGTTTCCGTAGGTGCGTACATCTTAACCGATTAAAACACCACGGCGTACAGTTGGCTCCACCTCTAGGGAGCTGTATGTATTTTTTATGTTATAACTCCTTGACATAAATTCAATTGGCAGTGTCTTAAAGAATACCAACTATTTTCGTATTCAAAAGAAAATGTCATTATACATAAACAAACACATCTTCATTATAAAAAAGCTTAATTCAAAATCAGTATTGAATATGTAAAGCCTCTTCAATTCGTAATTGAGTATATCTTTATTTTACTTCAAGAATAGGATTGTGTATAAGGAATGAATAAAGGAATCACTCCTAAATCTTGGCAAAGGTACAATTCTTCAAATAGCACATGGACCGTATATACATTATGAGCTACCCCAGACTATAAATCCTCGTGAGCTTCCAGTATAACCAAATATTTCACTAAACATTTGCTAAAACATTTTTGAGTACGTTATTTATCTGATCTACGTATTTCAAAGAGGTAAAATTAAAAACACAAAATAAAGATAAATGATAAATGAAGAGAACTGCTCAAGAAGGACAAGAACAGTAAGCAAACCAACTACAAGTCAAATGTCTTGTAATTCCCTTTATGAAAAAGTCTATCTTAAGGGGCATTTAGACGGTCAAACGGTTTGACAAACCCGGTTTGTCAAACAAGTTTTTGAAGTGATGTTTGACCGTGTGAATAGGGTATTTGGTTGTCAAACACGTTCGACAAACGTGTTTGACGACCAAATACCCTATTCACACGGTCAAACATCACTTCAAACACTTGCCTGACAAACCGGGTTTGTCAAACTGTTCGACAGTGTAAATGGCCCTTTAGAGAAAAACAAGAAAAATATATACATCAGGAGGAACAGATTTCCTTAGCCTCCCACTAGAGGTAAAGAAAGAGAAAATATTTTGAATAAAAATATATTGTGATCTATATAAGGAAATTCTTGAACAGAAATCGAATATTGCATATATGGATAGAAATATTTAGAGGAAGTCTTGATAAGCCTTCTTAGGTAATCGACAAAAGAGAGATTTAAACTGGGCATATAGCAATAAAAATTAACTCCATAACGATATTCATATTGAGAAAAAAAAAGTGTCGTGAAGAGTTTGATGTTCCGTACAATGATGAGTAGAAAATCGGTCTTTAAGATCAAGCTAGAGAGATCTCTGAGATATCAACAGCTTCAAGAAAGTTGCACGGTTGGATATAAGAAGTAGAGAAGCCTACGCTAGGACGCTCATAACAGCGCTTGGACTGTTGGGGCAAGTAACAGTTACTGGTAGTAATCAGAGAGGAGTGCGGGATTTGAACCCGCAACTGGGCGAGTGCAAGACGGGCGTCAGGAGCTTCAGCGGTCCTGGATGCTGTTTGAGTCCTTCTGGGAGTATCGACAAGTGCATATTTCATCAGAAACCTTCCTCCTACTACTTTTGCTTACCCCTCACAACGCCCGAACAATAGATAACAATAAAACACAAAACACAACAACAACCTTATGTACACAGTAGCCACACCCTATCAGCTAACTCGTCTCCTAATTCGTCTAATAAATAATAAAACCAACCAGTTATCTCTTTGAAGTTTTTCAGCAAAATATTCGCTCTTCATGCCAGCTCTAGATTTAAAAAGGAAATAGGCAAGAATTGGTTTACTAATAGGGTGGTCGATGAATGGAATAAACTTAGTAACCATGTAGTAAGCGCTGAAACTATCAGTTGTTTTAAGAAACGATTAGACAACTTTATGGATGGGGATGACAGGTGGTGATGGATACGGAGCTGCCTAGTGTAGGCCTTATGGTCTCTTGCAGTCTCCTTCATTCTTATATTCTTATGTTATGTTCTCTACTTTCTGTCCTAGCTACAGACATCACCAAAAGCTTTGCCGCCTCTAACTTTATTTCTTTGAGTTTGTCTTTCGTTGCTCAGTATTTAGTATCTAATGCTATACAATAGTTGTCAATAGTTGTAAAACAAATTGTATGATTTAAGTTCTTCAGTGAAACAACTTCAAGAGATTGATGGTGCGTCCAGACAAAGCGTCCACAAGATTAGCTATCCAGCCGCCAGATGAGCCGACCGAACTATGAGAATAATACATAAATGAATAAAAGATTGCATACATAAAAACATATATATAAATAAGTAAAGAAATAGATAAAAATATATAAGTGAATAAATTAAAATTAATAAATATGTAGACAAACTAGAACAAAAATAAAACAAACAATAGAATGAAAAAATAAAAACAAAACATCACAAAAACAAAATAAAAGAAACAATAAGAAAAAAATAGAACAAAAATAAAAGGGAGAGAATTGTCTCCTAACTGGATGCCTTTGTTTAGTTATTTTCATTTTCAACTACTTTCCTTCTACTTTTAATTTGACCGCGTCAAGGACTTGGAATTCTTGCGGCCTCCTCCTTCTCCTCCTCCTCCTCCTCCTCCTCCCCTTTCATCACCTCCTCCTCCTCCTCCTCTTCCTCCTCCTCCGCGGCACATGGGGGCGCCCGGCCCGTGGCCCGGAATGCGGCTCAGCCCATTCTCTTTCCTCTTGGACCTTAGCTTTCTGGTGGTCTTCACCGTCCCCACCCTTCACGTCTCTTCTTCTTTGTCTTCTTCTTTTTCTTCTCTCTTCTTCTTCCTCTTCTTTCCATTCTTCCTTTCTTCCTCTTGCTTTCCTTCTGCCTCTTCCTTTTCCTTCTTCCTTTTTCCTTTCCTTTTCCTCGTTAATTTTTTTCTTCTTCTTTTTTCTTTCTTTTTATTTCTTCTTCTTCTTCTTCTTTTTCTTCTTCTTCTTCTTCTTCTTCTTCTTCTTCTTCTTCTTCTTCTTCTTCTTCTTCTTCTTCTGCTTCCTCTTCTTCTTCTTCTGCTTCTTCTTCTTCTTATTATTATTATTATTATTCCTCCTCATCTTCTTCCTTCTGGTTTCTTCTTTCCTAGTTTTTTTTTTTCATTCAATTTTGGTCTCCTTTCTTCCGACTTGACTTACATCTCTTCTATGAGTCGTGGTCACATTCTTCGTCTTTCTCATTCTTCCTTTTGTTCCTTTTTCTTTTTTCTACATTCCTTTTGTTTCTATGTCCCTTTGCTTTTTTTTTTCTCTTACATTTCTTCCTCATTTTATTCATAAATTTGCTGCAATTATTCTTATCAGAAATGTAATAAAAGGGACTTCACCCACAAGGCTCCACCGTGATTTTTCCATATTTCCCACATCTATCGTCGTTGTCAGCTTCGTCATCGTCGTCGTCGCCGTCATCGTCGTCGTCGTCATCGTCGTCGTCGTCATCGTCGTCGTCATCGTCGTCGTCGTCATCGTCGTCATCGACATCACTGTCATCATGATTGTCATTGTTATCGGTATTGTCATCGTTATTGTTGTTGTTGTCTTTGTCTTCGTCGTCATAGTTGTCGTCATCATTATCATCATCAAAGACGTCGTCATTTGCATCATCGTTAACGCCTCACTATAAGTTTACTATTACCATCATCATCATTATCACCGTCACTGACACTGTTACCTTCACTATCACCATAATTATCATCACTATCACCTTTGACATCACTAGCATCAATATCACCATCAATAACATTATCTCCTTTCCTCTCCACGTCTTCTCTTTCTTCATATTTTCTTGAATTTCTTCTGCTCATTATTTTTCACTTTCCATAAACATAAGTTTGCCTCTTTCCCTCGGAATATCTGTGAAAAAAACAATCGATATTTTCTTTTCATCATCTTTCACTCATTTTCTTTATATTTTGTTTTGGTCATTCTTCTCCTCCTTTCCTTCCATCCAATTCATAGTCTTCCCCTTCGTTTTTCTTCTTTTTCGTTTAATTATTTAGATTTCTGTTCCTTCTCCATTTCTCACTAAAATGGTATTTACTTTTCCCTAATTTACGTTCAACTACTTTTCATTCATTCTTCTTTTCCTTCTATTAATCTTTGCTCTTCATTGCCTCTTTTCTCGCTTTTCCTCTCTGTTCCTTATGTCTCTTTTTTTTTTCTCTTTCTTCCATTCTTCTGTTCCTCTTCCTCATTTCCTTTTGACTTTACTTCTTCTTTTTCCTTCCTCTTATTACTCTTCCTTCTCTTTTTCTGTTTCTTTCTCTTCTTCCTTCACCTCCTCTTTCTCCCTCTCTCTCACATTCATACTCTCTTTCCTCCTCCTTTTCTCTCTTTTCCTCTTTATTTTCCCTTCATCCTTTCCCTCCGCCTCTTCCTCCCTTTCTTTCTTGCAAATTATTCTCCTCGCGTCTTTACACTTTTCTTGTCCATTTCAATATATATTTTCCATTCTTTCTTTTAACCTTACTTTCCTTCTTCTTACTTCTTCTGCTTCATTTACTTTCGAATTGTTTCAATTTTTTTTTATATTTTTTAGTAAGTCTTCTCCTTTCATGTTGCAGTTGTTCTTTTTCTGGTGATCAACTCCTTGGCTGAATCCATTTTCCATTTTCATTCTTCACCCACTCGTCCGCAATGTTTACTACTATATGTTGTTCTCCCTTCCTCTCGTCATACTTTCTCACTTTTCTCTATTTAATCTTTTTTTCATGAATCATCTTTCTCCCACGTCGTGAATTTTCATTATTCATCTTCGTTTCTCACGACGGATTTAGTTTTTATCATTTCATCTATTTTTATTTCGACAATATATATTTTACTTTCGAAGGTCTATGAAAGATTTTTTTCTTTGATTCAGATGAATTTCATAAAAACATCATCTCTTTTCACATCCACTTCAAACTTTCCATCAAACATCACTTGTTTTCTGAAATAGATTTTTTCCTTGGTTCCTTATATTCTCTCACCCACCCTTCTCTCTCTCACTCTCTCTCTCTCTCTCTCTTTCTCTCTCTCTTTCTCTCTCTCTCTCTCTCTCTCTCTCTCTCTCTCTCTCTCTCTCTCTCTCTCTCTCTCTCTCTCTCTCTCTCTCTCTCTCTCTCTCTCTCTCCCCTGAGGGCCAGTGACCCTCATTCATAATGTGTGTATATGCATGAGCGTGTTTGTTTCTGTGTGTACCTGTGTGTGTGTGTGTGTGTGTGTGTGTGTGTGTGTGTGTGTGTGTGTGTGTGTGTGTGTGTGTGTTTGTGTGTGTGTGTGTGTGTGTGAATGCTACATTTATAGAAAAATATATTTTTTAAATATATATATATATATATACATATATATAAATGTAGTATTCACACACACACACACACACACACACACACACACACACACACACACACACACACACACACACACACACGCACACACACGCACACACACACCACACACACATACACAAGTACACACACAAACAAACAAACGTGTGTGTGTGTGTGCATGTATACACATATGTATACATATATGTATACATTATATATTTTGTGTGCATGTATACACATATAAATATATATATCCATATATATGTATATATATATATATATATATATATATATATATATATATATATATTCTGTTCAAAACGACAGCAAAAGAATTATTGATTAACTTTTTCCGTGAGCTCTCAAGCTTGCGAAAAGTAGATTTCTGGTAGAGGGAAAGGGAGTAAATCAAATTTCCAAAACTCATAGGAAACAAAAGTCATAATGAACACAAAAATACAGCACACAGTAAACTAAATACAAGAAAAGACAAAGAATACAGCAAAAAACAAAATACAAGCAGAACAAATTTCAAAACGTTTCGCAGATCTTTCTGTATCCTCAGTTGATGTGAATAGGAATGGTGTTCGTGCTCATACGGGTAACTTCCCCCAGTTTTTACACGGTGTCTTCTCCCCGTGCTTTTCTCTTCATTTAAAATATGCTCCCTTTTCCATTCTTATTCACATCAACTGAGGATGCAGAAAGATCTGCGAAACGTTTTGAAATTTGTTCTGCTTGTATTTTGTTTTTTGCTGTATTCTTTGTCTTTTCTTGTATTTAGTTTACTGTGTGCTGTATTTTTTGTGTTCATTATAACTTTTGTTTCCTATGAGTTTTGGAAATTTGATTTACTCCCTTTCCCCCTACCATGAATCTACTTTTCGCAAGCTTGAGAGCTCACGGAAAAAGTTAATTAATAATTCTTTTGCTGTCGTTTTTAACAGAATGTGCATCAGAGAGAATCTCCTGCCACGCTTCACCAATATATATATATATATATATATATATATATATATATACATTATATATATATATATACATATATATATATATATATATATATATATGCATATATACAGATAGATTTTTCAATCATTTGTGTGCGTGGGGAGAAGTTAGTAAAACACTGACTTATCAAAGCTCTGAAATGTAATCAAATCTATAATTAGTTCCTAAATAGGCACATCTGGTTTTTGCCTTAATATACTGATGAATAAATGTCTAACATCAAAGGCATCTACTATCTTGTTTACCACTGAATTATATATTCTCTTCTTCAAAATTAACATTCATTAGTTGAGTTATTAATACTCAAATACAATGACAGTAACGCAAGGTATTCAGGTAATGTGTAATCAAATTGTTTATGTACCTAAATACTCGGAGCTCTGGACAAGTGTTCCTATTGAACGTTATCTAAATTTTGCGTAACACCGTTTTGATGATCAGGGACATAAATATTGTCATCCGTCATTCCAGTAATTACCAACATAATATGTTCATTTTCTGCAGACACAATAACCCACTTCACCATTTCGGTAATCTAGCAGATATTACTACATACACATGTGCTTTACGTGGAATTCATATCAATTGTACATACTCCGCATCACAGTTGAGAACTGTGCTTCAGTGCTGTACAAGACACGACTCAAACACCCGACACTTTTTTTTCCAACTTGTCTTTCGTTTACCGTTCGGCGAGGTGTATAAGCACCGAATGTCCTTGTCACGCACTGACTCCTTTGGCGGGACTCGACCCGCCATATTTCTGGCTTCTTGCCTCAAGATAGCTATGGTGCTGTAGGCGGGACTTGCCTCTTATGGTATGATATCCTTTTTCTCACTGCATGACGCGAGTTTAGTCAAAGATTAACCTTTTCTCTCTATCAACCTTATCGTTATCATAGAGATGTAATAAGAGAAAGAGAGTAAGGAGAGAGAGATAGACAGATAGATAGAGAGAGAGAGAAAGAGGGACAGAGAGAGAAAGAGAGAAAGAGAGTTCTCTCTTATACGTGGTCGAACATGTCCTGGTTCCACCTGTGGCCGAGAGCTGCTTCCGACGATTCTTGCGAGAAGTCTTTGGAGAGCGCGCCACGGCTCTTCTACGAGGAGTGAGGGAAGAAGTGTTTCCTCTTCCGCAGCTGGGACATGAATGTGAGGGAGGAAAAGGCCAGGGACCAAAAATATACATACATTTATGTATGTATATTTCCCCCAAAGGGGAAAGGGTACCACCGCAAGAGGAACAGGGAAATATATATACTGTATGTGATTATATCTACACACACACACACACACACACACACACACACACACACACATACACACACACACACACATATATATGTATATATATATGTATATATATATGTATATATATATACATGTATATCATATATATATATATATATATATATATTTATATATATATATTGTATATATAACATATATATATATACATATGTATATATATATATATACATATATATACATATATATGTATGCATATATGTATGCATATATATATATATATATTATATATATATATGCATATATAATTTATATAAATTGTATATATATATATATATGTATATATATATATATGCATATATAATATATATATTATATATATACATATATATATATATATATATATACATCATACAATCCATGACCGTCGCGCAGAGGATTCGAACCACTGCCAATAGACCCAAGAGAGTCCACAGCACCCGCCTTTGACCACACGACCACAGACGATCTAAAAGTGTACTAACTCGTAATCTAACTGACTACCGAGATTAGGGAGGTTGCTAACTGCCACCCATATAAACCCCTTTTTACAATACACCTAATCGCACCAGTGGGAATGGTAAGGACTAGATCGAATCCCCCTCACGCTTCTCGTCATCGTAACTATGTGAATAATTCGCTAGTGGACAGCGACATCAATCATACAATCCATGACCGTCGCGCAGAGGATTCGAACCACTGCCAATAGACCCAAGAGAGTCCACAGCACCCGCCTTTGACCACACGACCACAGACGATCTAAAAGTGTACTAACTCGTAATCTAACTGATTACCGAGATTGGGGAGGTTGCTAACTGCCACCCATATAAACCCCTTTTTACAATACACCTAATCGCACCAGTGGGAATGGTAAGGACTAGATCGAATCCCCCTCACGCTTCTCGTCATCGTAACTATGTGAATAATTCGCTAGTGGACAGCGACATCAATCATACAATCCATGACCGTCGCGCAGAGGATTCGAACCACTGCCAATAGACCCAAGAGAGTCCACAGCACCCGCCTTTGACCACACGACCACAGACGATCTAAAAGTGTACTAACTCGTAGGGGTTTATATGGGTGGCAGTTAGCAACCTCCCCAATCTCGGTAATCAGTTAGATTACGAGTTAGTACACTTTTAGATCGTCTGTGGTCGTGTGGTCAAAGGCGGGTGCTGTGGACTCTCTTGGGTCTATTGGCAGTGGTTCGAATCCTCTGCGCGACGGTCATGGATTGTATGATTGATGTCGCTGTCCACTAGCGAATTATTCACATAGTTACGATGACGAGAAGCGTGAGGGGGATTCGATCTAGTCCTTACCATTCCCACTGGTGCGATTAGGTGTATTGTAAAAAGGGGTTTATATGGGTGGCAGTTAGCAACCTCCCCAATCTCGGTAATCAGTTAGATTACGAGTTAGTACACTTTTAGATCGTCTGTGGTCGTGTGGTCAAAGGCGGGTGCTGTGGACTCTCTTGGGTCTATTGGCAGTGGTTCGAATCCTCTGACCCCATTCCCAACAAACCCTGTGTGTGTGTGTGTGTGTGTGTGTAAATTTATATATGTAAATATATATACATATACATATACATATGCATACACATATAAACATACATGTACATGGAGATAGATGAAGGAAGAAACGCGTCGTATTCCAAGTTTATCCCAGACTAATTCCGGACAAGAAGGGCTTCTTCAGCGGAAAACAAAATCCCGGGTACGAAAATACTCGAGAATAAACTTTGAACAAACTCCGTTTCTTCCTTCATCCACCTTCATATAAATGTCATAACATACCAACTTATACGCACACACACACACATACACACACACATATATATATATATATATATATATATATATATATATTAACGATTTCCTCTTGCATTATAAAGTACATACTAATATGAACATATAGTATCTATGAATATTCATATTCATGAGTAACCACTTTAAAAGAGAATGTTAAGGAATTAAAGCCTCTTTGTACAGTTATATTTTGATTACTAAAGTATCGAGAAAATATACAAGATGTCTTCGAGTTATACAATAATACATGGTTCCTTACGCTCTATACAATCTTGTTATTTTTCTACAAATGTAGTTTTTTAATTTATGAATATATGCACTGTCATACAGTCTAAAGTCAAATAAACAAATAAATAACTAGATAAGTTTATAAATAAATGGACAATAAATTATAAATGTAGTGGATAAAGAAATAGATGAATAAATAAGTTAATCAATAAATAGATAAATTAATAAATAATTAGTAGATAATCAAATAAGTGAATAAATAAATATACATATGAATAGGTATTTGAACATATAAATGAATAAGCGAAAATGTAAACAAATAAACAAATATTAAAACTAAGTAACTGAATAAATAATTAAATTAAATATAGATAATTCAGCCAAGCGCGCCCTCTCAGTTTCCAACGCAACGGTGCACAATGAAACCTCGCAATACAATAAAGATGACAGGAAGGTCCTTCCTACTTGGCAACCCTGGATGCTGCCAAAGGTTAACAAAAGCTGCATTCAAATCATAATATTTTTCTTATTTTACTTTATATCTTTACTCTTTTAGATGCAGAAATTAAATTTCAAGTGTATACTTTTTTTCACAAGATATATCGGGAATAATATTTGTAATTTTGAATTAAGGTTATGTTTAAGTAAAAAAGATGATGTACCAAGTTAAAGAAAATGGGGAAAGCATTTCAATTTGTTGCATCAGTGAGTATATAGTATAAAATTTTGAAAATTATCCCACAGGAAGTTTGTATTCCATAACATTGTTTTCGGAATATATTTGAAAGCCTTGCAAACCTTTGCCTAAAAGCAAATTTTATATATTTTTCCCCATTAAGATCAGCAGAATTTATGAGCATTTTATAGCTTACTTTTAAATTACGAGGTCACTCAGTTTCATGACCATGCGAAAAGGTTTGATATTGGGTTTTTAAATTTAGGGATATTTTTCTGGCTAATACCACATATATTCACTCAACTTAAATGAATCTCCATATCAAAGAACGTAAAGTATTATGAAAACTGAACAAATAGCAATGCAAAAAAATCTGAATAGTTTACGCACATAGAAAATGGCAAATATGTAACACTACCACGCCGCAACATTAATTCTCTGTATTTACTTACATTATTTTTTTTCTTTTTGACCATGAACGAATTCTTTGATCTTCTGAAACGTCACTGTATATAAAATATGAAAATTCTCTTCATGAATTTCTTTGTTACGGTCAGAAATCACTAAGATTTTGTTCTAGTTAACACCAGAACCTTGTTCAGGCGTCAGAATCCTTCCGATTAAAATCCGCAACGCGGTGACGTACACACATACACACACAAGCACACACACACACACACACACACACACACACACACACACACACACGCACGCACACACACACACACACACACACACACATGTATATATATGTATATGTATATATATATATATATATTATATATATATATTATATATATATATATATATATATATATGCTGGTACATCGTGACAAGTTGAAGGTGGAAAAAGAAGTCACGGGTCTAATTCCGAGTTTCTGGGTTTATTCCTGACCGGTTTTGCTCTATGCTTCTTCTGAAGAAGCATAGAGCGAAACCATCATATATATATATATATATATATATATATATATACAAATACAGTATATATACATAAATACATATATACATGCATTCATACCAAAAGGCCTTTCCCTCTTTATATGAGGATCCCACGCCAATCCAAAAACCAAACATCGCCCCTCCCATCTCAGCACTATGGTGACTCACTCTTTATACTTTATTCTGGCCAATACAAAATATATTCTTTACCTTACGGGATGTCAAAAGAGTGGAAGATTGAATACTACAGTTTCATGATCAACCCCAGTGATTAAACGATGCTTTCCACATTTTATTCTGGCTGACATCAAACAATTTGGTTTAGTTTAACCATTTCACTCGATTTTATTAATTGAGTCAATCTGTTAAAGAAAACCCTCCACAGAGAAAAAAAATGAAACACATCTCGAGTCTATGTTCATAAACATTCTAAGTTTTTAATTCTATATCACATATGTCGTCAGGCAAATTCATGCATCTGTGGGAAAAAGTCATCCATAACTGGAAGGTGACATTATTGTAACAAGTAAGTTCGTCTTGGTTGATAATGAGAGGTTGGAAATGAATTAGTCCATATCAACCAAATGCGTTCGATTTTCGAATACCCATATAGATAACCCTTATTTCTGGCCCCAAAAAGTTACTCTACCCTTCCGTGTCTAACAGTACTTACCCATTCTGCGCCAGACTATTTCATTCATTCCTGTGACGTCCTTTTGACAAAGAGGAACGTGCCTCCCCTTTTGCGTTTGATCCTTCCCTGCAGGTCCATATCCTTTTACTCCTGTGCCGCCTCTCTATCTCTCTGTTGGTTGTCAGGCCGGACGGCCCTTCACCGCTTTCACTATGCCTCTCCAGATGGTTCTATACTCTGTCAATTCTTTCCAGTCCTCTCTTGATGCCACCCCCTCGTCCTTCTTTACTCCATCCATCCATCTGTACCTGGGTCTCCCTACTGGTCGTCTGCCCTCTACTCCTCCTTCCATCACCTTCTTTGGTAGTCTGTCTGCCTACTCCCGTGCCGCCGGGCGATTTTATTTATCTCTGTGGTACTTCCTCTGGAAAGTGGGATCTCGGTACATCGATTCAAAGGGTTAAAATGCAGATGAACGAAATCTTTTGGTGATTTGCTCTTGCTTTGTATGGAAAGTGTTTTTCGTGACTGGTTTAAGATATTTACTCACCAAAGGGTCACATCCACACGCACGACTGAATAAAATCGCTTGGGGGCTGCCAAAAATAACTGCCACTTGTTACGAAAGAGAAAGGAGGAATTTTACCTGTAGTACATAATCATCTGCCGGTAATCAGAATGTATACATAAACTGACACTTTTGAGCGACTTCATCGAGATAGGTTTAATCATTTTTCTTATCAGATAACACAATAAAACGAGGAATAGTAAACATGTACATATATGAATTTGTCGGGGTACGATGAAACACAGTGGTGAGGTTTTGTAAGTTTGTTCCCTTAAGTTCCGGACGTTTCTGAAAACGAACTCTTGTCCGAAACGTAAGGGAATAAATTTACAAAATCCCACCGCTGTGTTTGATCCTTCCTCTACCTTCATGGATTATCCTCATGAAAGAATTAAGTACTAAACAAATAGCAACGAACTTACGTAGTTTTGAGACTTTGTGGGTTAGGTATGAATGTCCCTGTTTGGTGGTCACCGATTACGTGAACGTTGCGTTCTTCAAACACGACCCGTGATGGCCGTGTTTCACCTCTTTACTTGAATAAATTCGTCGGATGTTTGTTGCAAAGCCAGAAATTGCTTTGCAGTGTTGCACAGTCAAAGAAGCTGTCCTCTTTAACCTCCTCTTTCACGAAGCAATAAAGAATACAACGAGAACATAAAAAAAATGAGTACCAAGAGAATGGATAGAATCATGGTCATGATATTTGATAAAATTTTGATTTTTTTACTCAAAGTTTTACTAAAATCGTGAACGTATTTTTCCTGTTTCTATGACACCTGTATTAAAGAGAGAATTTATGGAGATGCAATAAAAATGAATGCGAAACGGATATTTTCGAAAGTTTTTACATTTTACTAAAAAAATTAACAAAATAAGGATTCAATCTTTTATATTTCTATGACACCTCTGTTTTAAGGAGAAGATATTGAGTTATATCAAAGAATGATTGCCAGACAGACAGATAAAATCACTGATACGGTGATCTTGCAAGTTATAAAAAAAAAAAAAATAAAGAACGTATT
>NC_134787.1:5934811-5947311 GCF_046742065.1 Oratosquilla oratoria
AGAATTTAATAGAATCATTGAACAAAAACATGGAGTTCTTTGAGAGGTAATTATTGCCCAAGATTCTTCCACATAATGTGTGGAAGTAATATGTCGATGGCATCTTGTGCATATGGCCGTTGGATCATAATCTAGACTCTTCTTAGTAAGTTGAATGATTTCGTTCCATCCATAAAATTCATCATTGAGACTGAAACGGACAATAAGTTACCATTTTTAGACATTTTACTACACAGAAGCGGAAGATATTTTAGGTATGATGTTTTTAGAAAATATACTGATCTTCTGTCTTATGTTCATTACTACTCGACTCACCATGAAAAAACAAAGCTTTCTGTTTTCAGTTCTATGTTTCTCAGATCGTACAGAATCTGCAGGCTAAGTTTTTGAATGATGAGCTGAGCAAGATATATAGCACAGCATTAGACTTTGTATATATATATATATATATATATATATATATATATATATACATATCTATATATATATATATATATATATATATATATATATATGTATGTATGTATGTATATATATATATATATAAATATATACAGTATATATATGTACATATATATATATATATATATGTACATATATATATATATACATATATATATATGAGAGAGAATGTGGGTGGGGAAGGGCAAACGAAGATGTGTTAGGAATAGAGTTTATTGCCCTAACGTTGCGACCAACTTGGTCTTCTTCTGAAGAAGACCAAGTTGGTCGCAACGTTAGGGCAATAAACTCTATTCCTAACACATCTTCGTTTGCCCTTCCCCACCCACATTCTCTCTCATTTGTCTGAAATAATCTTAAATATATATATATATATATATATATATATATATATATATATATATATAAGAAAGCTGAATACGCGAGTCTATATATTTCGACAAAGTGGCAGGAGGAAGCTATCTTTAAATAGGAACTAGGAAAGGAGTAAATACTACTACCCTCACTCTCTGGTGACCTGAGGATGACTTGAGATCGGGTCAGGTCAGGGTGAGGGGGAGGATACAAGTTAACAATTTGTTTTGTAATGAACAATCTTGAGATTATGTCTGCCGTCCTATGACCCTTTGAAATATTCATAGTGGGGAGATAGTATACTAAAGTGGATGCCACCATCTTCCTTCTGAACCTAGAATCAGATTAATAAATAAGTTAAGATTTTTCCCAGTCTATGCGGTGATTTGGATTATTCACGTGTTGGAACACGACTGAACTCTTTTGGTCATAACTAATTGACTTTTTGTGCTCATTCATCCTTGCCCTGTCTGACCAATGTATGCTAGGTTACAATCTTTACATGGAAGGGAGTGAACACCTGGGAAGTGATCTTTTAACCTCTGATGAACATTAATAATTATGAATTTAATGTACCTTATCTTTGGGAAGAAATTTGGACAAATGGTGAATAGACTCTGAAAAAGGGAATAACAAGGGAATTTTGTAACACATTTGGCTTTGTGGAGGAGGGATTGAAAAAGCTAGCTCTGGCTTATCTGAGGGCTTTATCCAGGAACCGCTGAGGGTAAGCTAATTTTATTTATTGGGACCTGGTGGAAATTAACTTGCTTCCTTTAATATGATCTGTATGATGACTAAAAAAATTAAGTTAACTTCCTAAGTGGGTGATCTAAGAACAGTAAAGGCAAGCCTATTCCCATTTCTCATGATTAATGTATCTAAAAAGGAAATCTTACCATTTTTTTCCATTCCACTTTGAAACTTACATTAGTTGCTAACTCATTAATTTCATCTAGAAAAACATCTCATCCCAAAGGGCAAAAATATAATGAACATATCTGAACTAAATTTATATTAGTTACTAACTCATTAAGTTTATCTAGAAAAACATCTCATCCCAAAGGGCAAAAATATAATAAACATATCTGAACTAGATCATACCTGAAGGTTTTATCGTCGGAAGAAGAACACTCTCAAAGTATCCTGTGTAAAGATTGGCCAGAATAGGAGAAAGGTTAAAACTTATGCTACAGTCAAACACCTCATCAAAAATTCCCCTTGAAATAATACAGGATATGTTTACAGAATTCCCTGTAAACAATGTAATTCTTGCTATACTAGTCAAACTGGGAAAGAGTTGGATAAAAGAAGGAGGCACTACAAGTACAGTGTCTAATGGTATTTTCGTTCATATAAGGGACACTAGCTGTAGCACTGATTGGGACAATAAAAAGAAAATTGTTGTTTGCAATTCCTCATTGAAAAGAAACATAATCGAATCTAGTTTCATCAAAAATACATTTAATGATAATCTTAACTTAATTATGGGTTTGTATAAACTTGATAAATTTATTACTAATAGAATAGCACTAATTGGGGCAATAAAAAGAAAATTGTTGTTTGCAATTCCTCATTGAAAAGAAACATAATCGAATCTAGTTTCATCAAAAATGCATTTAATGATAATCTTAACTTGATTATGGGTTTGTATAAACTTGATAACTTTATTACTAATAGAATAGTCCAACAATATCATAACACGCCACCATAATTCTTGTGAGACCAATTGTTGTCCGTATATTTGTCACCTCATCTATGTATTTATTCAAGTACGCTTATGTATGTGTAATTTTGCATATATTTTTATGGAAGGAGGAAGAGAAAGACACGGGTCTAGGGCCGAGTTTATTTCTGACCAGTTTCGCTTACAGCTTCTTCAGAGGAATAAACTCGGCCCTAGACCCGTGTATTTCTCTTCCTCCTTCCTCAAACCTGTCACAATATCTCAATATATATTTTTATGTTTATATTCATAGATGTGTTTTTATATATGTATCATTTGTGTAATGGTTCCCTACGAAGTGGACTGTTGTGTGACCAATTGTTGTCCACAAAAATGTAGTCTATCTATTTATCTATCTATTCACTCTTTATTCATATTGGCATGTATATGTGTAATTTGTATGTATTTATGTACATTTTGGTATATGTTGTATTTGTTTGTATTTTCATTCGTGTAGCAGCAACCCACAGAGTGCATAATTGGTGATGTGACTTTTCCTAGTTTCTTTCTTATTTCTTTATATATGTCACCTTTACAAAATTTCCTGTATACTGTAAAGATTTTTTAATAGGCTTAAAACGTTTAGTATATCGTTCTTTTAATTTCCCCGTGTTTTCTGCAAGATATATATATATATATATATATATATATATATATATATATATATATATATATATATATATATATATATATATATATATATATATATATATATATATACGATGCATATATTTGGATTATCATTTTTTATTTTACTATACTTCATGAGGTCAAACAGTTGAGTTCCTCAGTATCACCATTAGTTCTGAATATTTCCAGATTGCATGCGGGCCCTTTATGGGTCATATTATGTTGCACATAATTCTCTGCAAGAGTCCTTATAACGTTTACTCCGTGGATGCTGACCGGATTCCAGACAACAAAAGTTATATGTACAAGTGGTAGTGAGCGTGTGTTGCGTTATTTATGTTCATACAAATATACACACGCTCACACACGCACGCACATACACACAAGGACAGGAGTGTAAGGCACTTTATCTCCCATGTTTCTATGCTGTGCATATGAACCAGTCTCATTGACCCAATTCGTCGTAATATTCTACCCTCTCCAAATTCCCTGTTTTAACATATATTCTCCCTGTTTTCTTGTTGAATGCAACTTGATATTATTCGCATTAGTTTTCAGCTGCACATTCTGTTTACTTTCTTGATATTTATTCTGTACCTACTCGTCTTGCTACGTGACCCCTCGGCCTGTGTCCTCAGGTATGATTTAATTTTGTATGTATTCCTCTCACGCCCTTGCTTTACTTCTGACACTGTTATTCTTTTATTTCTTTTTGTCTGATTTTTACCATCACCTACACTTATTCTAAGTTTCTATTTTTCTATAAAATCTAACTCATGTTTTGACATTATCTAAGATTTTTACCATCTCCTACACCTCCTATTCTAAGTTTCTAGTTTTCTATAAAATCTAACTCATGTTTTGACATCTAAAATTTTTACCATCTCCAACACCTCCTATTCTAAGTTTCTAGTTTTCTATAAAATCTAACTCATGTTTTGATATTAACTAAGATTATTACCATCTCCTACACCTCCTATTCTAAGTTTCTATTTTTCTATGAAATCTAACTCATGTTTTGGCATTATCTAAGGTTTTTACCATCACCTACAACCTCCTATTCTAAGTTTCTATTTTTCTATAAAATCTAACTCATGTTTTGACATTATCTAAGATTTTTACCATCTCCTACACCTCCTATTCTAAGCTTCTATTTTTCTATAAAATATAACTCATGTTTTGGCATTATCTAAGATCTTTACCATCTCCAACACCTCCTATTCTAAGTTTCTATTTTTCTATAAAATCTAACTCATGTTTTGACATTATCTAAGATTTTTACCATAACCTACACCTTCTATTCTATGTTTCTAGTTTTCTATAAAATCTATCTCATGTTTTGACATTATCTAAGATTTTTACCATAACCTACACCTTCTTTTCTAAGTTTCTAGTTTGCTATAAAATCTAACTCATGTTTGGACATTATCTAAGATTTTTACCATCTCCTACACCTCCTATTCTAAGTTTCTAGTCTTCTATAAAATCTAACTCATGTTTTGACATTATCTAAAATTTTTACCATCACCTACACCTCCTATTCTAAGTTCCTGTTTTTCTATCAAATCTAACTCATGTTTTGACATTATCTAAGATTTTTACCATAACCTACACCTCCTATTCTAAGTTTCTATTTTTCTATAAAATCTAACTCATGTTTTGACATTATCTAAGATTTTTACCCTACCCTACACCTCCTATTCTAAGTTTCTATTTTTCTATAAAATCTAACTCATGTTTTGACATTACCTAAGAAGAAGATTTTTCTCAATATCGCTTTTCGTTATATTTCTCTTTAGTGTTCCTAAAATTTCATTCATAACAATCTATCTTAATTCACTCCCTGACCAAAATAAACTATAATTATTTTCTGAGGCCCCTTTCTCCCTCTCCCTTTTGTAACATGATATATACCTGGACCTCAATTACCCTAAATAATCTCCAGGATCTACTTCAATTCTTTTTTAATAAGAATAGCATCGCTCTCACTCTCTTGGTCTCTCTCTTTCTACATGAGCCAATGTATGTATGTATGTATGTATGTATGTATGTATGTATGTATGTATGTATTTATGCATTGATGTACGTATGTATGTGTATATGTATGTACGCATGTATGTGTGTGTATATGTATGTACGCATGTATGCATGTATTTGTATAAGCATGTATCTATGTATGTATATATATATATATATATATATATATATACATATAAATATATGTGTGTGTGTGTGTGTGTGTGTGTGTGTGTGTGTGTGTGTGTGTGTGTGTGTGTGTGTGTGTGTGTGTGTGTGTGTGTGTGTGTGTGTGTGTATGTGTGTGTGTGTATGTATATGTGTGTGTATGTATGTATTTACGTACGTATGTGTTTATATATGCATTTATGTGTGTACGTATGTATGTATGTACGTACGTATGTATGTATATATATATGTATATATGATGTATGTATTATATGTGAGTATGTATGTATGTATGTATGTATGTATGTATGTATGTATGTATGTATGTGTGTGTATATATGTATGTATGTATGTATGTATGTATGTATGTATGTATGAATTTATGTATGTATGTATGTGTGTATGTATGTACGTATTTACACATTCCTGTATGAATCTATGTATGCAGATATTCACGTATATGTGCATGTGTATATGAATGTATAAATGCATGTATGTATGCATTTATATGTACGAATATATGTGTTTATGTATATACCTACGTACATATGTACATAGTTTCGAATGTGTAAATGTAAATATTTAGGGCGACTGAACCCTAGTGAGAGAGCACAATGGCATCCACCATTCCCATATATACGTGAGTTGCGGAAGAGCGGAACCAATCTTTCATGTCGCATCGACAGTCCCTTTCCAAGGGCCCCACCGACTTCAGCCCGAAACAGGATATGGGTCACGGTGTGCGAGCTACGCTCACTCCACATCTCCACGCTTATCTCTCCTCATCACGTAATCTCCTCCGCCTACGCTGCCACTGTGCAATAAAGCCTTACATATGATTGTATGTATATATATATATTTGTATGTGGTATGTACGTGTATTCATATCTGTGGCTAAATTCGTAAGCATATCTGTCCACGTGTGAAGTCTCTCTGAACCTAAACTTTCTTTCGCTGTGCCTCACATATCTTGCATTCCATAGCCTGCTTTGCTCAAACGTGGGTGTAGATGCGCGTGGGTATATATTTCTATATGGTCTGGGAGAACTTACACGTGTATACGGGTTATAAGATATCGTTTCTTCATGAGTGGAAAGGTGTGATTAAAACTCACTGCAACTGTGTCTTGTGGATTCTTGGACACAAGAAACGACGACATGACGTCATCAGTCTCCAAAACGTTTTATAGTTTCTATGTCTGAATGAAATAGGAGCATCTTCTAGATTTTTGTGTAAACTGATCATTACCATTATGACTATAGATTTATTTCTTCTCTGTTTATTGTTGTATAAATATGTGTCCATGTGTGGAAGATGCCAGATGCGTTTTCAAAATGAGCACAGCCAAAATACGAAAGCGACAAAAAAAAAAAATTCAGTCGACAGCTTTATGTAAAGAAGGTGACTTCAGTCGCAGGGTTACCCCAAAGAAATCTTCTGCTCCTTCATACCATTTTAGAATTAATCAAGGAGCAAGTGAAGACTGTAGGAGAGAGGCCAAACGCAGAGTATGGAATCTGACTCCTCATATATCCCGCAAGCTCGGGCTATATAAGGAGTCAGATGTTTCTCCACTGTGTTATTTCTGAAGAAGCCCTGCTGGGCGAAACGTTAAATACATTGGATCCCATACTCTGCGTTTGGCCTCTCTCCTACAGTGCTGTTGCGGTCGTTGCTGCTTTTACTCAGCAAGTGAAGTCACAGAAGAAAGACTTTTTCAATCTTTTGAAATTATTCAAGAACCAACGCAGTCGAATCAATTCGACTGCTTTTGCATTTTTAAAGAAGGCCAAAGGACTTCTTTCTACCTCAAGCCCTTTATCAATTCGAATTGAATGTATAAAGAAATCGTTTACCTGGATATATGCAACCAAACTAAGGTATATCCTTTGTCCACTCAGTAATGGTAAGATATATTAGTATTTAACAGTCATTTACCAGAATCAATGACATGTATATAAAAAGCTATAAAACACAAATCTATACAAATCTAGCTGAATCTAACATTGAGATTGTTTAGATCTTTTGTTTTTACAAACTACAAAGTGTGATTTAAAAACAGAGTACAGTTACATAATTTTGGAAGACCAAATATATAGAATCCCTGTCTCCAGTCTTTTTTGCTCCAACTGTGTTTTTCACGTGATATATATATATATATATATATATATATATATATATATATATATGTGTGTGTGTGTGTGTGTGTGTGTGTGTGTGTGTGTGTGTGTGTGTGTGTGTGTGTGTGTGTGTGTGTGTGTGTGTGTGCATGTGTGTGTGTGTGTGTGTGTGTGTGTGTGTGTGTGTGTGTGTGGTGTGTGTGTGTGTGTGTGTGTGTGTGTGTGTGTGTGTGTGTGCATGTATATATACATATGTATATATATATATATGTACTGTATATATATATATATATATATATATATATATATATACATATACATAGGGGAAGGTGGGGTAAGACGGACCCCTGGGGTGAGAGGGCCCCCCCCCCTCTAATTTGAATTAGAAAGGGCATGATTAAGATTGTTGCCGCTAGATGTCCTCAACATCAACTGTAACTCACGCGGGTGCAACCGGAAGCCAGGTTCAGCACCGCATTTGCGCTCGATGTGGAGGTTTGTGTTTTTGGACAGTGCTGATGTTATTTGGAGAAGGTAAGATGATTTTTTTTTTGCATTGATATACTGGCTGTAATGATTTAGTAATCATGCTGCATATAGCCAATCGTGTGTGCATTATAGGTATGTGCCATAAAATGATATATCAAACATAGATGTTTGATTGAAAAATGCATAATGCGAATATTTACGTATGGGGTGAGATGGACCCCGAGGGGTCCATCTCACCCCATACTCTAAATATTTTACAAACATTTAGCATTTTTTTTTTTTTTTTGTAGATGCCCCAGAAATACGTGAGGATAAGTAATAGAGGGGAATGGAATACAGAAGCAATGCAGAATGCAATATCTGCAGTTAAAGAAAAAAAGATGGGTGTGAAAGCAGCCTCCAAGGAATTTTCTCATCATTCCACGGGTTCGTATGAAGCAAGAACTAAAGGATGGTGCTCCACCAGGAACCGGATTTGCCTGTCATCCATCTGGGTGGATGCAGCTCCCTATTTTTATAGAATGGTTTCAGCACTTTCATGCCCACACCAAGCCATCAGTGAATGATCCAGTATTGCTGATTATGGATGGACACATGACCCATATCAAGAATCTTGATGTTATCAATCTTGCCAGGGATAATTATGTCACGATTGTTGTTTTACCACCACATTGCAGTCACCGAATGCAGCCACTGGATGTTTCATTTATGAAACCACTGAATGCCTACTATGTGAGGGCTGTTGAAATATTCCTCAGAAACAATCCTGGCAGACTTGTGACAATCTACAAAATAAGTGCTTTGTTTGGTGAGGCCTATCTCCATGCTGCTGTTCCAAACACAGCCATTAATGGGTTTAAGAAAACCGGTATCTGCCCATTGAATAAGCATGTTTTCGGAGAAGCTGCATTTTTACCTGCACACCCAACAGACTCTCCATTAGATGCTGATCAGGAAGAGGAAGATCTGAACGACCATGTCGCCCCTCCTATCATGGTCACTGAGGATGAACCTGAACTGGAAGTAGCTGACATATCGGAAAACCCATGTGCTGTTCCTGTTCCTGAAAAACCAAGTCTGTTCAGGCCAGGTAGTTCACCCAAGGAAATTGTTCCCTTGCCAAAGGTGACCATAACGACACGAAAGAAAAGACCTAGGACTCAAGAGGGACCCCTCAACATGACAGGATCCCCATACAAGAATGACAGGATCCCCATACAAGAATGAGCTCGAGACAGAAGTTCAGAAGAAAAAAGAAAAAGAGGTCAGTCTAGCAAAGAAGCAAAAAATAAATAAATGAATAAATGAATAAAAAGAATAGAAGCCAAAAATAAAACAGCAATCATATCAAAGCAACTACAACGTGAAAAAAAGAAAATAAAACCAAAAACTCAACAAGCAAAAGCTGGACCATCCTGGCTTCATGAAAGCAGTAGCGAGAGTAAAGAGGGAGATGGAACTGTCTGCCTGTACTGCAGTGACAAGTTTGGAAATTCTAAAAGAGGTGAAGGGTGGGTTTGCTGTGCCAATTGTAAACGATGGGCACACGAGCAATGTGCAGGGATACTGGATGATGAGGATGATATTGAGTGTTTTATTTGTGATCTATGCAAGGAATGATCAGGCAATTTGGCATAATATAGCACTATAAAGTATCCCTGTAGATGTAAAATGGGCACAGAAGCAAATGTACGATGATAAAGGATGCTGAAAGAAGGGTTTTCTTTGTCATTTATTCCAGGAAGGATTTCTTTTCTTATTTTTTGGTCGAGGATTATGATGAACCCTTAGGAGGTACCCGAAAAAATGACGGGGTAAGACGGACCCTGGGGTCCGTCTTACCCCGTCATTTTTTTTCGGAAACAATAAAAGTTACCTTTGTTATTTTAATCATAGTTTAAATTTTTCCCTCAAATAACCGTACCTAGGTTGCGTATTGGAATCATAAGACCCCAAAGTACCACCACAACCCCTAAAACATTTAAAAAATATATCAAAATGTGGCTTCTAGACCCATTTCATTCTTAAGGGGTCCGTCTTACCCCACCTTCCCCTACATATATATATATATATATATTTGTGTGTGTGTGTGTGTGTGTGTGTGTGTGTGTGTGTGTGTGTGTGTGTGTGTGTGTGTGTGTGTGTGTGTGTGTGTGTGTGTGTATATATACATATACATATATATACATATACATATATATATATATATATATATATATATATTCATGAGATAGGTTACCTTGGATTATGATAAGGTTATGTGTGTGTGAAATGTACACTTTAAAACTAATTTGTGTTTAGGTATCAACTTCCCAGAATTCAGACAATGAGGTTGTCCTTCTACAATGATTTAAGTCAGGTAATGGATCAAGAAAAAGGTAAATATGCATTGGTGATACGCGAATTTAATGTTGAAGTGGGGAAGAATCAAGGAGATGGAGATGAGTCGTGCAGTGGAGAGTTTGGAGAAGGGGAGAGAAATGATAGTTTAACCCTTTGCCTTATCTGGTCCGGGATGACCCTACTGTACGTATGAGACCCCACCCGAGCCCTTCGTGCGGGAGCACCTCAACTTCTCCATCGCCTCTTCCATATTTTTGTTGCAGAAAGAAGGTGGAGACGACTCCCCTGCCCATTCTGACTCCCCGCATCTCCCCAGTTACTCTCCCATCTTCCGGAGGAATGTGTGTGTGTATGTGTGTGTGTGTGTGTGTGTGTGTGTGTGTGTGTGTGTGTGTGTGTGTGTGTGTGTGTGTGTTTGTGTGTGTGTGTGTGTGTGTGTGTGTGTGTGTATGTGTGTGTGTGTGTGTGTGTGTGTGGGTGGTTGGTTGTGTGGGTGGGTGTGGGTGTGTGAGTGTATGGGTGTGTGGGTGTGTGCGTCTCTCTCTCTCGCTCTCTCTCTCTCTCTCTCTCTCTCTCTTCTTTTTTTTTTTTTTTTTTTTTTTTTTTTTTTTTTTTTTTTTTTTTTTTTTTTTTTTTTTTTTTTTTTTGCATCCGACCTAGATATGGATCAAAAGGTCTCCTGTCGGCATGCTTTGCCTTTGTAATCCTTTTGTGTGTGTGTGTGTACGTGTGTGTGTATGTGTGTGTGTGTGTGTGTGTGTGTGTGTGTGTGTGTGTGTGTGTGTGTGTGTGTGTGTGCGTATATATAGAAAGGCGTTGCAAAGCACGTCGAAAAATCACCAAGGAAAATTCTTTATATTCCAATAATAGTGATGTCCCAAGAACCTCTACACAAAAAAAAAAAAAGAATATTAAATTTTCTATTTCTCTTTTGTATTTTTAAGGTAACCGATTGAAGTGAAAATATATATCCTTCTCTATTTCATTTACATTTCTAGACTAGAAAAAAATTAAAACCGTTTTGAACGCATAATTACTGGATCTTTTTTTTTTATCTTATTCAGTTTATCACTGTCTCTTCAGGAAGAAGCCTTTGCGAGCTCTCAAGGAACCCGCGAGTTCCGGGGAACTTGGACGAGAAATGCTGCTTTACAGGGCTCCTCGGGAGAAGAAAAATACAAAAAGAAAAAGAAAAACGAAGAATATGTCAATCTGAAATAAAGTACTGATGCGGTGGAAGTATCTTTTATATTTTCTAAGTCATAAGCGCATGGAAACGATTCAGTAAGGAAAAAGAGATCAAGAACCTCTTCGTAGACGGAAAGAATTTGCTTAACAATTGACTTCTGCCAAAGATAATGGTACACTCTTTCTGCAGGCTGGCGATTTTATCTATCTCGACCATTTTTTTTTTTTTTTTTCATTTCTCCTCGCTGTTGTAGAATAACGATTTTATTCAGCTGAGGTAATCCCACCATACTTCCCTGGCCGGCCGGCTGTTTTCTTACGTCTCGTGTTGTTTGTTTTTGCCATCCGGCCATTCCTCCCCGTGATTTTATTTCCCACCCCCTTTCCCGGCCGACCGGCTATTTCCGTATCGTTATTATCTTTCGTCCTTCCCATCTATGCTTGCCCATCCTTCTCGTTGCTTTCTAGTCCCTCCCACTTTCCCGGCCAGTCGGTTGTTCCTTCAGTTCTATTCTCTCTCTTATCTGTGTTTACCGGCAGGCGTATCCTTACAGTTTTCTTGTCTCTCTTTCTTTACGGTCAGGCCGGGTGCTTTTTTCAGTTACTTCGTCTCTTTATGTGTGCCGGCGGGCCCTCTCTGTATCGTCGTTTTCTTGTCCCACCTACTTTCCCGGCGGACTGGCTTTACCTTGAATTCTGTTCTCTTTCCTGATTGTGTTCGCCGGCCGGCCTATCCATATCGTTATTTTGTGGTCCCGCCTACTTTCCCGGAGGCCGGTTGTTCTGTCATTAAAATTGTCTCTTTCCTTTGTGCTTGTTGGCCGGTCCATCCCTCGAGTTCCTCATCACGTGTAAAAGATCCCCCAGAATTTAGCGGCCAGGGATCCTTGAGATACTTTACACCACATCGAAAAGGACATTCAAGATTAACCTTCAGAGCGCCCCCTTTGAAAGAGGTTAACCATCTCAGGCCCAGAGCACCACGTGGGCTTAAAAAAAAAAAA
>NC_134787.1:5962311-5972311 GCF_046742065.1 Oratosquilla oratoria
TTACCTGTCTGCTACGGTACCGTTTCCTACATTAACTAAAATCATCTGACGTTAACCAGGATAAATTTTCTAAAGCACGTCTTCGAAAAATGAAAAATGAAGGCGTTTAGATAGGATCACTGGTAGAGTAGCAACGGGGTACGTGACCACGCACCGAAGCCAAAGCGAGAAGGGATGATGTAAGGCGTAGTGGAAGAGAGTGAGGCGGAAAGATGCAAGATGAGCTAGACGAACGACAGCGTGATCCGAGGATAAGTCCTGCAACTAAGTCCACCAAAAGGATACGTGGAGGAGGGTTGAGGTGAAGGTGGTGAGGAATGATCTAGAATGGGGGTATGGGAACCTAGAAAGGTTAGGATTGGATTGGGAAGCCATGGGATATAGTATCTACCTCCCTTCGACCCTATGAGGAATATATGATTTCGACTTAATCTAGAGTATTTTATTGAGCTGACGTGCGCCATTCTAGCAAAAGGAAGAAGACTATCGAAGCAACCCTTTCAAAGGGATGACGTCCACCTTTTTTCCTCTCTCCCTCCCTCCCCCCCTCTCTCTCTCTCTCTCTCTCTCTCTCTCTCTCTCTCTCTCTCTCTCTCTCTCTCTCTCTCTCTCTCTCTCTCTCTCTCTCTCTCTCTCTCTCTCTCTCTCTCTCTCTCTCTCTCTCTCTCTCTCTCTCTCTCTCTCTCTCTCTCTCTCTCTCTCTCTCTCTCTCTCTCTCTCTCTCTCTCTCTCTCTCTCTCTCTCTCTCTCTCTCTCTCTCTCTCTCTCTCTCTCTCTCTCTCTCTCTCTTTTTTTTGACTAATGTCAGGCGATTTTACTGAGCTGTGGGAAGTGTCACCCTAAGGATTAAGGGACTAGAAAACTATAGAGGAATAGGATGACATGAGAAGGAGAAAGAGGAGGAGGAAGAGGAGGAGGAGGAGGAGGAGGAGGAGGTGTACGAGGAGGAGCAGCAGCAGGAAGAGAAGGAGCAGGAGGAGGACGAGGAAGAGAAATAAAAGAGAAAGAGAAGTAAAAGAGAAAGAGGAGGAGGATACGAAAGAGGAGGAGGAGAAGGAGGAGGAGGAGGAGAATGATTATGAGGAGTAGGAGTAGGAAAAGGAGGAAGAGAAAAGGGAAAAGCAGAAGGGAAAAATAGAGGAAGAAGGAAGAAGAAGAGAAGGGAAGGGAGGAAGATTGGGAAGAGGAGAAGGAAGAGAAGGAAGGTGAATAAGATAAAGTAAAAAAAGAGGGAGTAGAGGAGTATGATGAGGGAGAAGAAGAATATAAGAAGGTAAAGGAAGAAAAGGAGGAAATGGTGAAAGAGGAGGATGTTGGTGAGGAGGAGAAAGTGGAAGAAGGAGTGGAAGAGAAGAAACAGAGGGAGGGGGAGGAGGTGGAGGAGCAAGAGTGAGGAGTGAGGTAGAAGGGAAGAGATTGAGGTGTTGGAGGAGGAGGTAACGAGAGGAGGTGGAGGAGAGGAGGAGATGGGGAACGGTGTGAGGAAAGGAGGTATGGGAGATTATGGAGGGCGAGGCGAGATGTGTGTCCATTAGGGTTGCTAGGCCCGATGTATGTCAGCCCTAGTAAGCGCTGGGCACTTAATGCTGGACCTGGCAAACTGGCAGCTCTTAATTGGACAACATTTGTCAGCTGCGGGCTTTCATTCGACGAGCCCTCCTGATGGAAGAGCAAAAATGAACTGATAGATATTGAGATGGTTTGACAGATATAGGTATATCAACCATCGATCTAGAATTTGAATTCGAGTCGAAAATGGATGACCTTCTGGAACGAGTCGTCGTTGAAGCTGCTCTCCTTGCCAAGTATTACAGTCCTTGGGACGTCGATACAGAGACGAGCAAGTGTTTGTTTGTAATTGGAGTGTTGGATAGAGGGGAAAGCGGCCATCAGGAGGACAGAGCAAAGAGCAAGAAGGTCGACGGGACAAAGGAAAGGAGACAATGGGAGGGAAACAAATGGCAGCTTTCCTGAGAGGCTTAGAAACCTCGCTTATGCGACGACTCATTAAAAGTTACTCCATGGAACGGCCCTTGCAAGCGAGTTCTGGCCAACGATAATGGCACGGCCACGGGGTCTGACGTCAAGGCATGCCGACTCGGCTTGGAATGTTCGTTCGGGCAAATTGGTGCCAACTTGTGAGCGAGTGTGATTGCTGTGCGCGCGCTGGAACGCACTCATGGAACAGCGCCTCAACGCTTCCGGGTGGCTCTGTTAACTGAATATTTCTTCTGCGCGTAGGCTGAGCACATTTCCAGGACAAAGACCAAATTTCACCCCAACTATGTTTTCTCTAATTCTTGTGGTGGCGAACATAACATTCATTTGTGTGGATGAAAGATACTGGCTCTGGTAGAGACGAGAGTCTCTTGGAGGGCGTGCGGGGGTGGGGGGTCCAGAAGACGAGGGCAATGATGGAGCCCAATTTCTGGACTCGAATCTGAACTATTAGAAGTTAGAACGCGTGGATAGTATCAATAAGGCGTACAATTGGGATGCCCAGGCAGTCGTCAAATTAGTGGGATCAGTCATAACGAGCTGCAGTAAAGATGACAATTATGAATCAATCATTTAATCAAACAGCTAATGCGAGCAACAGTGCTATAAAGGTCATAAAATTCAACGCACATACGGAACTTGAAGCCTCGTGTGTGTGTGTGTGTGTGTGTGTGTGTGTGTGTGTGTGTGTGTGTGTGTGTGTGTGTGTGTGTGTGTGTGTGTGTGTGTGTGTGTGTGTCTGTGTGTGTCTGTGTGTGTGTGTGTGTGTGTGTGTGTGTGTGTGTGTGTGTGTGTGTGTGTGTGTGCGTGTGTGTGTGTGTGTGTGTGTGCGTGTGTGTGTGTGTCTTTGTGTATGTTCGCTTACTTACATAAATGTATTCACATAAATCACTTTTACAAATCTAATCTGCACGGCTTCTTTACTTTTGTAGTTACTTTCGGTTTTATTTTATCTCATATCCATTACTCATTTAAAACTAATGTCGCTTTTTTTTCTTGTCTTTCTATTTTTTTGCTTTCATTTAAAAAATTATATAGATAATTTGTACAGATTTCATTTTGCACCTTGTGAAGACTCGAGTACATTATGCTTCAGAATTTTCCGCCTCTGCTTTTTGTCTCTTTCTTGAAATCTGACATTATCATTTTATAATGTTTCTTTTATTTTACATAAAGGAAAGTCTGTTTTTTCCATGTCAACTTTTGCCTGATTATATTGCTTTCCTTTTCTTTACTTTCCTTAAATATGTTGGATATACCTGAGTCTCCCTTTTTATTGACATTGAATGTTTTCGTTGGGATCTTTGTCTTAGTAATATGACTGGTAGATATGAGTCTATAAAAGCCGCCATTGTTGGGTGTGTATTTCCCATTTAGTCTCCATTTTCATTGATATTTGAATGTTTTTATTATAATTTTTGTTTCAGTATTGTGACTGGTGGATATAAGTTTTTAAAGACCAGCAAGACTGGGTGTCTATTTCCCGTTTAATCTTCATTTTCATTGATATTTGAATGTTTTAGTTATGATCTTTGTTTCAGGAATGTGACTGGTGGATATAAGCCTTAAATACCATCATTAATGGGTGTTTCCATCTCCGTATCTCTTCAGCATTTATGTCGATAACCCTTCTGCTTCTTCATCTGATGACTAATTCGGTTTAACGCTGCAAACTTCCCCTATCAGGAGGCTAGGACGGTGCTCCTTACTGAGAACCTTGTTACGTGGAATCTTGGTCCAACTCGCACGCGGTAGTGTTCGAACCTCCGTCACCTCGATCTTTGTCGAGCGTAGCGATGCCCTAACCCGCACGGCCACCGGGCATCTTTATTTAGTTAATCTAGTATAGTGGTTCTTAACCTTGTTGGAGGTACTGAACCCCGCAAGCTTCATACATGCATTCATCAAACCCTTCGTAGTTGGAAAAATAAAATATATTTTTTTTTCTTCAAATTCAAAACATAGGAACTATATACTGTATTAGTGCACAAACTATACCATGGATCATTTGCACACGAATTCACTGTGTTCAAAGAACAAAACCAACAAAACATGAATTTCACTTAAAACAAAAACATAATGAATATTTACTGCAAATCAATGTGACCTTTGCTGTTGCCCCTCAGATACAATTTCAGAAATGCGCCGAACCGCCGAACCCCGAAAACTGACTCACCGAACCCCTGGGGTTCGATCGAACCCAGGTTAAGAAACACTGTTCTACTACCAACAAATCTTTCCTAAAAAATTTTGGTTAAATTTTCTTTTCTTTGTTCTATCTTTGCATGGCATCCTTTCCCACTCCTCCTATCAATTCCTTTACCTTACTCATTATGACCAATGTCTTCTTTAACATATATTTTTATATATTTTCATTAATCTATCAAGCTGTTTTCTTTGTCGTCATTTGTATTTTCCGCTCCTCATTCTCCTTTTAAAGACAACAATAACAACAAAAAATTCTGAATGAGAAAAGCTTTTTTTTTTACACTCACCCTTTCTGAAATGTTGCAAGTTGAAGGGGAGTAGAAATTTCCCTCCTAGTGGAATGAAGAAAGAAATAGCGTTTCCTTTTATTCTTTCCAAAAGAAATTTTGCAGAAAATGAATGAAATGATTCAGCTTTTAGCTTCACGTGACCTCTTAAGGACGAAAGACTCGCGGTTACTAGATACGCATCTGTAGCAACCATGTAGGTAATAACAGAAGAGAGAGAGAGAGAGAGAGAGAGAGAGAGAGAGAGAGAGAGAGAGAGAGAGAGAGAGAGAGAGAGAGAGAGAAAGAGAGATAGAAAGTGTGTGAGTGTGTGTGTGTGTGTGTGTGTGTGTGTGTGTGTGTGTGTGTGTGTGTGTGTGTGTGTGTGTGTGTGTGTGTGTGTGTGTGTGTGTGTGTGTGTGTGTGTGTGTGTGTGTGTGTGTGTGTGTGTGTGTGTGTGTGCGCGATACTAATATTATTTCAGCCCTGGGAGGGATTCAAACACGGACCACCGTAGTGACGGCCACGATCGCTACCACTGCGCCGTCAAGTGTGTGTGTGTGTGTGTGTGTGTGTGTGTGTGTGTGTGTGTGTGTGTGTGTGTGTGTGTGTGTGTGTGTGTGTGTGTATGCGTGCGTGTGTGTATGTTGGCGAGAGTGAAGGTGGAAATAAGATAGAGGAACGAAGACAATAAATGGTCGAGGATTCAGCAAAAAGCTTTTTTTCCACATACTTCAAAGAGTGGCAAAAGGTTAAGAAAAAAAAAGCGAACAAAAAAAAAATACTCGCAGAGGGATCCTTCAGAAAGAATAGAACAAAGGACATACCAATTCGAAGTCAAGTGCCTGTATAAGGGAAGTTTCTTCAAATTTCCTTTTTGAAAGAATTCAAGTCGCAGACAGATGGGGGAATTTTCAGAGGGAAAGAGAGTTTCAAAGCTTACCAATGGTGGAGAAAGTTCAAATGGGCGTATTGGCCAACTCTTGCAAGAAGTGTTTGTACAGATTAAGTGAAGGATGTTCAAAAAAGTTCAATATAGCGAGGGCTCCTCCTAAGGTACAAAATTATTAAGTTCAGGAAAAGTGACTATGTAAATAATTATACAAAGGGAGTAGAGATACAATATTGAGGATGAAAATGAAACAATGAAAATACTCAGTGAAAATAGGTTTCAAACTTCATCTGATACTTGAGGGAACTCACCGTCCCAATCCCAGGCAGTGAGAAGCGAGAAAACCTTTGGTTGAGCGAAGCGTCGAGCGTCAGTTGTGGTGTGGCAAGCCGCTGTTTTTTTTTTTTTTTTTTTTTTTTTTTTTTTTTTTGTAAAGACCGGTGATAGGTCGCCTCCCCACCTGGCCAAGAATGTTGGGTACCAACGTGACAGCCTGTAATGGTTCCCGGGAGTCGTACTCTCGTCCTCCTGCTAACGAGTTCGACTCGAGGGAAGTCACTCCATAATTGAGATGGACAATTCATACCCAAATCGAGGACTTGATACTTCTACAAATGTAAGAATGTTTTCCCAACGGAGACCAGATTCTGCAAGATTCCGGACATATGTGAAATCTTGCAAATCACAGGAATTATAGAGCAAAATGGTGATTCTGATTCGCAGTCCTGTCTCAATACAGGATAATATAGTAAATAAAAGATTAAGTTCTTATTCTTATTTTCATGATCTCCCCATTTTTCTATCTATGTAACTATCAAGCTGTTTACTTATTTATCTATTTACTCATTTATTCTTTTATAATTCATCTAATCTATTCTTATTTTCTCTTTTCTATTTTATTCTTCTATCTATTTGTTTTATTCAATTTTGTCTTTATCTATTTTCTTTTGTTTACAAAAAGTGCATGGAACGTGGTACTCCTTCATACCAAAAATAATCATCTCCTAATCATTTTCTAAATTCATCGAAGGATCACAGTTAAAAAAAACAGCAGTTTTTCCATGAGATATTAGAAAGGATTTGTTTCATAATATACCAGTAATCAGGTCAGAACCGCCAGAGGCATTTGCGTAATTGGGACACCTTGAGGCTGTTTTTGGGAATATCATTAGGATTTCAAAGTTTAAGAAAAGAAGACGTAATATGTGTAGTGTTACTCAGTGCAGTAGAAGATACAAGAACATACATAGGAATCAAGGCGACTGCACGAGACCATAAGGCCTACACTAGGCAGTTCCATCCTATCATAAATATATCCACAAAGTTATTTAATCCTCTCTTAAAATAACCAATAAACAACACCATATGATGGTGAATGGAAGTAGAACTCTTCTGGATGTTAAGGTGCGACACAAAATCCTGCGACTGCATGAGACTCTAAGGCCTACACTAGGCAGTTCCATCCTATCATAAATATATCCAAGGAGTTATTTAATCTTCTCTTAAAATAACCAATAAACAACACCATATGATGATGAATGGAGGTAGAACTGTTCTGGATGTTAAGGTGCGACACAAAATCCTGCAAAGATCAAGAGATATTAAATAAAAAGAACAGTAGGTAAGATATCAAGGTCTCCAGTACTTATTGCCCCTGCCCTAATAACCCTCAAGAAGTCCCAAAGTAAGAACAAGTGTGACAATAATTAACAATTTCTTCCCAACTGTGGATATAAGGTCAGCTGCCTTGGCTTAAAGACTGAAAAGAGTTTTATATGATAACTGAAACTATGTATTTTGTTACTCTTAATGTTTGTAATTACCTGTATGCAATTGTCTGTTGCTGCCAAGTCTCTTAACAGAAGCGGACAATTTCTCCCTATACTCCTTAACCATTTTTTGGGTCCAGTGACCTTCCCCGTTTACCCTGGTCCTGCCATTTATCCTCAGAGATTTGTGAACCGCAACTATGTATTTGATAAAACTCTGGCAAGCAAAAGGTCGTAATTATAAAGATTTCATCATTACATGGTGTTTCTATTGATAGATTCAATATCCTTCCACGATGATGATACGTCCTTCACAATTACCTTATCTATTT
Organism: Oratosquilla oratoria; assembly: GCF_046742065.1. NCBI lineage: Eukaryota > Metazoa > Arthropoda > Malacostraca > Stomatopoda > Squillidae > Oratosquilla > Oratosquilla oratoria. The sequence goes on from NC_134787.1 coordinate 5,969,777, forward strand.
ACTCGTATTTGTCTACCTATCTATATATATATGTTTATTTCATTATCTGTTTGTCTCTCTCTCTCCCTCCCTTCCTCTCTCTCTCCCTCCCTCCCTCCTCTCTCTCTCTCTCTCTCTCTCTCTCTCTCTCTCTCTCTCTCTCTCTCTCTCTCTCTCTCTCTCTCTCTCTCTCTCTCTCTCTCTCTCTCTCTCTCTCTCTCCATTCATCCATCTATCTTTCTCTATTCATTTTATGCCATTTTTAAAACAACGTCACTTTTCATGCCTTCTAAATTTATCTCTATTTCTTTTCGCATCACTCTACTCCCATATTCCCCGTCCAATGTAAACATCAGGTAACATCCACCTGCTCATTTTAGGCAAACCCCACCCTTATATTCTCGGCGCCCAAGAGAGTAAATCCCTTGTTCATGTTGCGACATTGCTCCCCTGGGCCATCTGGAGGGATTTGTTTGAGTTTTAAGCAATTTGTGTTTATGTGCCTGTCCAGTTCATAAGCCTGGGCAAGGGGGGGGGGTAAGGACGTGCCTCACAGTAAAGGTATTGGAACAGGGATAATTTCGGAAGGGTATGAACGTGTGTGTGTGTGTGTATGTTTGTTTGTGTGTGTGTGTGTGTGTGTGTGTGTGTGTGTGTGTGTGTGTGTGTGTGTGTGTGTGTGTGTGTGTGTGTGTGTGTGTGTGTGTGTGTGTGTGTGTGTGTGTGTGATTCACCTTGGTCTTTGGATCACGTGTTGGACTCGTGATCGACAGCTATTTCCCTCCCGGAAGAGAGCTCAGAGCTCGTATGACCGATCTATGGGTAATGCTGTGACCTTACACGAACACACACACCCAACTCCCCGCCCACGAGAGTTGGAGTAACGACTCGAAACGCAGCGATACTGAAATGATTTCAGCTCTGGGCAGGATTCGAATCAGATACCGCCGGCACCGCCGTACTGACAGTCTGGGACTCTACCAACCGCGCCACCGAGAGTGTGTGTGTGTGTGTGTGTGTGTGTGTGTGTGTGTGTGTGTGTGTGTGTGTGTGTGTGTGTGTGTGTGTGTGTGTGTGTGTGTGTGTGTGTGTGTGTGTGTGTGTGTGTGTGTGTGTGTGTGTGTGTGTGTGCGTTTTAATCAATCCAAAATTCATCATACAAAAATAATTACTCAAGAAGTTTACACTATGACACGTTTGGGGATTTTCTTTTGGTTGGCGCCTGGCGATTTTATTCAGTGTAGTAGAAACTTCTATGGAGTAGAGAGGACATGGACGCATTTTTTACAAAAAAAAAATCGCTCAAAGTATCTACGCTACTTCAAAAGTTTCATACATGTATTGGACACTTTGCATCGCTAATGCTAATTACGTACTTTTGACTTTTCATTTCAAACATCTGATGCAAAATAAAGTTTTAGATGAGTACTCTCGTAGCCTCTTAGGCGTAGTCTAAGGATTCATCTTTGACCTGTGCCCTTACTAAGCTAGGGCAAGTGGCAGACATTTGTGGCTCTTGTGAATTGGTCAGCGTTTTCTTGCACTCCTGGGAAATATTGGGTAATGGGTAACACTGAATGTACCACAAAGCAAAAAGATAACATGATAAGAAACTATGATGGCAACATAACAGGATTAAAAAATGAGAGAGGTCTAGATCTGCAATACAGCAACTAAACCTATCCTCTAAAGTAAGACATCTATTTCCATCCCATTGGCTGAAAGAAGAGATAGATAGATAAAGAGACACAGAGAGGGAGAGAGAGAGAGAGAGAGAGAGAGAGAGAGAGAGAGAGAGAGAGAGAGAGAGAGAGAGAGAGAGAGAGAGAGAGAGAGAGAGAGAGAGAGAGAGAGAGAGAGAAAGAGAGAGAGAAGGAACGGACCGTGCCTCAAGAGAATCTATCTAATTTCTTTAGTGCTTATAGGCATCTCCTGAAGACCCTACAACGTAAACAACTGATTACCATCTATCAATCATTCGAAGAGGTATAACAAGGAAGACGCGACGCTATTTGATGCGAGTAATAACACTACTGAATAATTACGAAGGACATCATTCATCAGCCATTACTATGATCATCGGGCAGGAAATCAACCTCATTGTTATCTCTAAGGCATCATTAGAGATAATGATATCTCATCAGAAGGTCATCCTTTGAGCCCATGACGTCGCTATTCGAATAGTGACGTCACTACAGGACTTCCGTCATTAGCAGAAATCCGGATGCTAATTTGAGTGGGCATCATTCATCATAGGAAAGAAAACAGAACTGAATCCCTTCTGGACACTGTTCATTCACCTATGCTTCCAATCCATTACTTAAGGAGATTAGATTCTAAAAATGGAATTGGATAATTTTTAGTGGAGTTAGATCCTTTTCAATGGGGTTTTATCCATCTCAATGGGGTTGGATTCCTCTTAATAGATCCGAATCCTCTAAAAAGAATCCAACCACCTTAAGAGGGATTCAATCCCTTTAAGAGGAATTCAGTCTCATAAGAAAGGATCCAAACCCTTTAATAACCCATTTAAGATATATTTGTCTTGATCTTTTT
>NC_134787.1:5977311-5984811 GCF_046742065.1 Oratosquilla oratoria
TTGAATATTCAAATGAAGGAATGTGTAATATCTTAAACGATTATTTTAGCTCGGTATTCGTAAACGAAACACCTCAAAGTGAATTCCAAACTGAAACCTGTGAAAAGTCTGGGGTAAACTTACTCACTACGGTAAATATAACAAAAGAAAAAATTAAAAGGTGTATAGACAAACTCAAAGTTAATAAAACACCAGGGCCTGACGGTTGGCATCCAAGAATCTTAAAGGAAATGAAAAATGAGATTGTTGTTCCATTAGAAATTATTTTCAAGAAATCCATCATATCCGGAGATGTCCCAAGAGAATGGAAGCTAGCTAACGTTACTCCCATATTCAAAAAAGGTGACAAAAAGAAACCAAATAACTATAGGCCTATAAGTTTGACTTCAATCGTAGGAAAAATAATGGAAACTATCATCAGAGATGCTATCGAATATCATTTAGAAAGTAACCGTTTGATAAATGATAGCCAGCATGGTTTCAGACGGAAACGTTCTTGCGTGACTAACTTACTCGAATTCTACAACAAAGTTATCTCGAATTATGAAAAAAGAAACAATATAGATTTAATATATCTAGACTTTGCAAAAGCTTTTGATACCATCCCACACGAAAGACTACTTACTAAATTAGCTTTGCATGGAATAAGTGGTAGCCTATTAGGTTGGACTAGTAATTGGTTGAAAGGTCGAAAACAGAGAGTTGTTTTAAATGGAAAAACTTCTGGATGGAAAAGTGTTGCAAGTGGAGTTCCTCAGGGTTCCGTTCTTGGGCCACTTCTATTCATAGTATATATAAATGATATAGACCATGGACTAAAATCTACTGTTTCCAAATTTGCTGATGATACAAAACTGTGCGGAGTGGCAAATGATCACCCAAACCAATTAGATATTCAAGAATATTTAGATAAATTACAGCAATGGTCTGAAAAGTGGCTAATGAAATTTAACACAAGTAAATGCAAGGTAATGCACATAGGTAAAAATAACAGTAAGTACGATTACAAGTTATTTGGAAATTCGTTAACAAAAGTGGATAGTGAAAAAGATCTCGGCGTAATTATCAGTAACGACCTCAAATCATCCAAGCAGTGTATTTCAGCCTCTGAGAAAGCAAATAAGATTCTGGGATTGATTGCGCGATCTTTTGATTTCAAAAGTCCATCACTCATTAACAAGCTATATAAATCGTTAGTTCGTCCACATTTGGAATATGCTGTTTCCGTATGGTCACCGAATCTCATTAAAGACATTGACAGACTGAAAAAAGTACAACGGCGAGCCACAAAACTGATTCCAAATATCAAAAATAAATCATACGAAAATCGACTTAAGCACATGAATCTGTTTTCCCTAAAAAAGCGTAGACTCAGAGGTGACTTGATACAGGTCTTTAAGATTTTAAAGGGAATTGACAACATCAAAAGTGACAAAATTTTCACATTGAATGAGAATCAGACAAGAAACAATGGTCTCAAACTGTCCGGAAATAGATTCAATTTGGAAGTAGGTAGAAACAACTTTGCCAACCGTGTAGTTAATGAATGGAATAAACTTCCTGCACAAGTAGTGCAATGTAGTTCAGTTCGAAGCTTTAAGAATCATTTAGATAAATACCTAAGTAAGATGCTGTAATGATTATGATTTATGTTATATTTTTTGTTTTTGTTTTGTTATAATTTGTGTCTGATTTTCATTTATTATTAGTTATATGTCAATTTATTATCATTTACTATTTACCTGTTTGTTTATTATTTTAACTATACCTATGCATTTATTTATGTATTTTATTTGTTATTTACATTATTATAGTTTTTATTTATTATTAATATGATTTTTTTTTTTTTTTTTTTTTTTTTTGCATCCGACCTAGATATGGATCAGGGGGTCTCCTGTCGGCATGCTCCGCCTTTGTAATCCTTTGTAAATGTATGTATGTATGTATGTATATATGTATGTATGTATATATGTATGTATGTGTATGTGTGTGTGTGTGTGTGTGTGTGTGTGTGTGTGTGTGTGTGTGTGTGTGTGTGTGTGTGTGTGTGTGTGTGTGTGTGTGTGTGTGTATGTACGTATGTGTAATTCACCATGGTCTTGGATCACGTGTTGGACTCGTGATCGACAGTTATTAACCTCCCGGATGAGAGCTCAGAGCTCATATGACCGATCTATGGGTAATACTGTTTACCTTGCACGCACACACACACCCAACTCCCTGTCCACGAGAGTTGGAGTAACAACCCGCACCACAGCGATAATGAAATTATTTCAGCCCTGGGCGTGATTCAAACCCACCCGTAGTGGCAGGCGAGGAGTCTAACATTGCTCCAAAAGGTTGTGTGTGTGTATGTATGTGTGTTTGTATGAATGTATGCATGTATGTACTGTATGTGTGCGTATATGTGTCTGTATGTATGAATGTATTTATGTATGTGTGTATGTACAAGGTATGTATGTATGTATGTATGTATGTATGTATGTATGTATGTATGTATGTATGTATGTATGTATGTATGTATGTATGTATGTATGTATGTATGTATGTGTGTATGTATGTATGTATGTATGTATGTATGTATGTATGTATTCTATGTATGTATGTGTTTATGTACGTATGCATGTACGCACTTGTGTACGTGTGCAAGAGTGTGTGTATGTGTCATTTTCAGCAGGCGTTATTTTCCCTACGAATGAGAGTCATAAACCTTCTAATCAAAGCTGAGCCTTGAAGCTCTAAAACTGCCACCGCCTCCAATAAAAGGAGGAACAATGGGACAATATCCTTTCGCTTCGTAATGAACAAGGAACATGAAAATTTACAAAAGTGAAAGGTTCATCCAAGAGCCCAGAAGACATTAAGATTTTATCTCTCCTCCCTGTTTGTTTTGTTTTTTCTATTTCTACTTTCCCTTTTCTATCTTCAGGTTCTTCTACTTCTTTTGCTTTCTCTGCATTTTCTTCATTGTCTTCTATATTGAATTATATCCGTTGTTTCCCTTTGATTAATCTCGTAAGCTCTTGTAGTCAGCGTTACGACCTACAACGCAGGTAGTTCGAGTTCGATCCCCCAAAAAATATGCAGCTGTTCAAATCACACTTTCATGACGTCTCAAAACCTTCCTGCAACGGAGAACATCAGGGGCCCAAAATACCAGTCCCAGATTCTGATTTGTATGAGTGAGCTAACTGCACTAATTTTAGACTTTTTTTCTCAACCATAACATTTATAACATATTCGACTCTTTACATACATTTTGAACTATACAGAATACCTCACCGGTCCGGATTAAGCCTACGCATTGACATACAGAGACCTTATACTCCTCAAGGGGATAGTCCGACGGTCTTCCAGTGAAGACAAAGAAAGAATACTTTCATTCCTTCCTTGTGATGGAGTGAGGTGTTCCCTATCCATAAATGAGGCACTATTGCAATAAGGAATTTTCAGATATCTAAACCCGAAAACCTGATAATGAGTGGTGTTCAAGTGTTGCCTTGTTTAGAACATTTGTTTATCAAGTAAAGAAACAACAAACAGCACTGTCTTCCTCTCAGTGAAAATGGCAGGTACGGAAATGAAGAACACATATGTTTCCGTTTTCTTTCATTAGAATACGATTGTATATGAAATCCTTCGACCACAAATGACAAGCGATATTACGTCATGTCGACTGAGAGCAGAGTTGTCGACGCCATACAACTTTCCTCTGATGAATTATGTCATGCATGTTCAGTGATACTATCATCTACCTCGTAACCATGAATATGAATCTAGTTCCAAAATAATTAGGACACAAAAGAGAAAACAATGACGAACAAATGAAACATGATATCGACATCTGAATGAAGTAAGTGTGTTACCTTGCCAACATGCACGAGAAAGAGAGAGAGAGAGAGGGGAGAGAGAGAGAGAGAGAGAGAGAGAGAGAGAGAGAGAGAGAGAGAGAGAGAGAGAGAGAGAGAGAGAGAGAGAGAGAGAGAGAGAGAGAGAGAGAAAAAGAGAGAGATATGATGCGCGTACAAAACCAAAAATAGTGACAAAAGAATCACATATAAGCATCAAGGATAAACATCTCTTCTATCACAGAGGAATGGATGACATAAAACAGTTGCGCTGGTTTCAGTCAATAAAGACATTTAAGGGAACATAAGAGATTTTTACGGCGAATCAGATTGTTCAGACATTTTAACGGTAAAGGGATATAGACGAGAAAAAAAGATGGCGACCATTTGGAACATAATTTAAATGTAATTCAAATATATGCTACACGTATATGGGTACCCAAATGAACTAGTACCGTTCTGTGACAATGTCTAATGAACATTAGATAGGAAAAAAGGCCCGTTACAACATCATAATGGACTTCAATGCAAAAGTTGGTAGACGAAACGAATCTTGTCTTGAAAAATCCCAGCATGGATTAAGAAATATAGGTGAAAATATGATTAAATATTTTATTGCAAATACTGAAAACTGCGAACTCCAAAAGAAAGGAATGGAGGAGTGGATCTGGCGAGTCAAAAATCATAAAATCCTCAATTAAATTCATTGTGTATAAAATTATGAATTGAAAATTATACAAACTGTTCAAGTTATGAAGAGTGAAAAATCATTAAAAAAATTGATAAAAGATAATATAAAGTTATAAAATAATAATAAATAAAATAGAAATAAAAATAAGTAAAGCAAATAATTACAGATAACAGATACAACAATAGATATGTGAAAAAGTTTTGTAAATAGTGAAACACTTTGACAGCGGCCACAGAACGATTAGATGCTACATCAAACTGAGTTTCCAGTCAAAGCCAAAATCGCTCCAAGTTGTACCAATCCTAAAAGACAATATTCCAAATTGAACTAAAAAATACTTTTGAAATCTTGGAGAAGAGAAACAACAATAACAATTCAATTCAACACAGTTATAATAGCACGGCAGAAACTCTAACTGAAATTGCAGAATTACATGGACAACCCAAAACAACAAACGTCATCCAAAATTCCCACAAAAATTCAAAATCTCACGAAGAAATGAACGAGATTTAAACTGTAACAACTAAAAATTTAATTCAAGGATCTGAAATCGAAGAAACCGTTACCTAAAATCAAGGATTTCAACTAATGAAAAAGAAATTCAAAGAAAGATGCAGATGACATTGCGGAAAGAGCAAAATTTTCATCAGAAGCTCTAGGTAAGTAAACATACTCAAATTATTTACATATCATTAAAGATAAATAAACAAAATGACACTGACACTGAAGAAAAAAGCGTCCGATCGACCAATCTATCCTCTCTATTGTAACATAGAACAGAAATTTGAAACATTATCAAAGAACTGACAACCAAACTGAGGTCAACACATTAACACAAAGATCGCATGAACGATTAGTGATTACCTTAACAAGGAAAAACAAAAACAAAAAAATACGGTCTGGATCACACCGTCAACACAATGAAATGAATTAAGTGATATTAGGTGGGTCACTTAGCCAGAATATGCGACAGCCGATGGACAGTGAACATTAAGATGGACACTTTTAGAACACCCTAGAAACCGGGACCGGTAGAAAGCGAGATGACGAAATGACATCTAGAAATTAACCAACTTTGCTAATTGGTACAAATTGCCGCAAGATCTGAATGTTTGGAAAATCATAGGGAAGACTTTCGTCCAGCAGTGAAATGTAATAGGCTAAATAAGATGAGGTAGCAATGATGGAAAGTAGTAGACATTCTACCCGCAATGAGATCTCAACTGAATATAAGCTAGTATCAAAAATCAATCTCATTAAAAACATACAGATGGGGTAGGTGTATTGTATTACTTCAACATCCCAATTAAAAACCTGAACAGTACAACAACCAGTGTTCTTGTTCAATTATCGTCACCCGCTATGTTCTCGGGCACTGTAGCATTGAGTGAGCACAAGCTAATGAAAGGCCTACATATTAGACAACCTAAGGAAATAGATTTCCAGACCTACAAAGTCAATAGCTTCAGGTAAGATAATTTGAATAGATCAATATAATAAGTTAACTGTCAACTCTGGCAATTTGAGACTGAATGAAGCCTACTGGTTGAAAGACAACCTTATGTAGCTACAATATAACCAATTCTTGTTCTACAATATAATAAAAATAAGAATTAAAAAAAAAACTCAGTAAGGCAGTCTTCTTTTACAGAGCAACCCTCACCATATGAAGTAGGTTAGCTTGAATAATGATTTATTTGTTTATCATGAGCCACAAATAACTTATATTAATTAACTAACTTTACAGTTCATATTAAACCAAGGGATTCTTTGATCACATCACTGATATGCAAAACTGGTGAGGTTCAAAATGAATAACAATTAACAAAATATATTTCATATCGACAAATAAATGTTAGCAATTTTGCTGTTAGAAAGTAAAGGTAGGAACAGCCAAATTTACTTTTGTATAGTCTGCAAGATCTCATATACCCAAAGAATGACTTTTCCATAAGAAGAGAGCGACTTCTGAATTAAAATGACAACACTCAAGGCATGTTGTCAATTTTAATGAATACGCCCTCGCCTCGATTTCATCAATTTATAGAAAACCTTCCATACTTTACTGAGCAAAGCTGCAGACAAATCTAATGGTCAGAAACTAAAATGAACCCATGAAAACCAGATGTGTTATATTTCAAATAACTACAGGTCTTTAAGCTTGACTTCAATCGTAGGAAAAATGATAGAAACAATAATCAGTAATGCTATCGAACATCTTTTAGAAAGTAACTGTTTGGGAAGTTATACCCAGCATAGATTCAGACGGAAACGCTCTTGTGTGACTAACTTACTTGAATTCTACAACAAAGTCATCTCGAATTATGACAAAAGAAACAATATAGATTTAATATATCTAGACTTTGAAAAAGCTTTTGATACCGCCCCCCACGAAAGACTATTTACTAAATTAGCTTCACATGGAATAAGTGGTAGCCTATTAAGGTGGACTAGTAATTGGTTGAATGATCGAAAACAGAGAGTTGTTCTAAATGGCAAAACTTCTAGATGGAAAAATGTTACGAGTGGAGTTCCTCAGGGTTCCGTTCTTGGGCCGCTTCTATTCATAGTGTATATAAATGATACAAACCACGGACTAAAATCTATTGTCTCCAAATTTGTTGATGATACAAAGCTGTGCGGAATGGCAAATGAACATTTAAATAAATTAGATAGTCAAGAAGACCTAGATAAACAACAGGAATGGCCTGAGAAGTGCCCAATGAAATTTAACACATGTAAATGCAAGATTATGCACATAGGTAAAAATAACAAGCTATATAAATCATTAGTTCGCCCACATATGGAATATACCGTTTCTGTATGGTCACCGAATCTCATTAAAGACATTGACAGATTGGAAAAAGTACAACAGGGAGAAACAAAACTGATTCCAAATATCAAAAATAAATCATACGAAAATCGACTAAAACATATGAATCTGTTTTCCCTAAAAAAGCG